>NC_140512.1:34405138-35005138 GCF_964339955.1 Pipistrellus hanaki
AATGTTAAAAGATAAAGTAACTGGTCATTGGCCCCAGATAGATATACAGCTCAGATGTCTTGAATCTAACCATGTGTTGAATACTGAATGTCTTTGTTGTCCTAACTATTTTCTCTAACCTACTACACGTGGGTTACAGGAAAACTTTCAAAGAACAAAGAGAAATTGGAGGTTTACCTGTTACATTTACACCATCTGACCTTTGACACCAGACTGCTCGGGAAGAGCCTTTCCAAGCACTTGCCATCCATTTATACTCATAACACTGTCCATCTGCAGGGACATAATACACATTAACAGAAGCATTGTGCTGTCCAGAAGGATAATCATGGAGACAGGGTATTAGTTAAATATTTATAAGCAGTTGAAAAGTGATAAAAAGGCCATCTCAAATGATGCAATTGCCAATTTGTTGTCCTGAAGTTGCCATATGTTATGCAATTCCGATATTCACCTAAATCCCAAGTAATTTTCCATATCTGCTGTTATACTATCTCATGTAAACCTAGATTTTAATTTTATATTTTATTGAAACATTATGAAATATCAAACAGTTAGACAAGGACAAAGAATAACTACAAAATTTCAATTACGCATCATGCCATTTAGCAAATACTACCATTTAGTCATATTTGTGGTAGTCTTTTTTTTTTTTTTTTTTTTTTTTTGCTTGAAATGAGTGAAAAATAACCCACAAACTTGATGTCCTATTACATTCCTTTCTGATCTCCCTTCATCCCTTTCCAGCAATACCCACTATTCTGAAGTAGATAGATGCTTTTCTGTGACCTTTTATATTCTTTTGATATAGATATACTATAAATATGTATCTATAAATGATATAAGGCATTATTTTTAGTCAGGCTCAAAATTTAAAAAGTATTATACCCTGAATCATTCTAAAACTTAATCCGTGTTACAGATGAATTATTTCTATGTGATTTTAATGTAGATATAGTCAATTTATTTTTAACTTCTATATAGAATTTCATGATAGTAATTGCTATAATTTATTGCACTATTTCCTTTAAGGGTGGACTTGCTGGTTGTTTTCAATTTTTGCTATTATATCAAGTCTCAGTGGTCAACCTTACGTAAGCCTCCGTGTGTATCCTTAAGGTAACTATCTAGAAGGGACATTTCTGGGTATCACTGTAGAGACAGCTGGAACTTTACTAAATGTAGGTCATTTTTTTCCTCTAAAAGGAGGCCGTTTACATACCCACCAGCAGAGAATATGGACTACCATTGCTCTAAACCCTCACAGACCTTTATGATGTCCAGATTTAAATTTTTTGTCAGTCTTGTGAAAAGCTATCTTGTCATTTTAAATTGCAGTCTTCTGATTGCTAAAGCTATCAAACAGTAACAAAGATGTGTGGGGGCATTTAGATTTCCTCTTATGTGAATTGATTATGTACATGTATATCTTTTGGCCTTTTTCCTACTGAAATCTATACTTTTTTTTTCTTATTGAATTGTGGGACTTCTTTATTCTAGAACAGCAACTCTTAGAGTGTGGTTCAGGAACCGTAGGTGACTTTGGCATTCTTTTAGAGCATGTGCAGGTGACATCTGCGTAGATTTTTTTTAATATACGGGGGGGGGGGAAAGTAGGGAATATGCAAAAACAGTTTACTTTTTTATTATTACTTATTAATTATTGTATTATTTTTCATATGAATAACTGTAAAGCTACTACTTTTGCCCAACGGTGTACATAAATTAAATTAAAATTGCAATAGATTGAACAAAAGCAGGTAAGGAATTCAGCTGTATTCCTTTAAGCTACATATAGAGATTTGAAATAGTGTAAAACAAGATCATGCTTGCCACTAAACTTATTTTCTATTTTTGAAAATAATTATTTTTCAGGAAATATTTATAGTAACATATAGTTGGTTTATGATTATCTCTTACCTAATAATAGATAAACATGTAAAATTGACCATACCTCTGCTACTCCCACAGCCAATCAGGAATGAGTGTGAATATTAACCGGACAAATATGGCAGGCTAATTTGCATATGCAGGTGCTGAGTGACCAGCCCGTGGGAGGTGGGGGATGCCTGCTATGAGGGGAAGGGAGGGGGACTGAGGGAGCTACAGGAGTGTTACTCTATCCGGGAGCTGGGACTTGGCAGCTCCTGTGTGGCCTGAGAGTGGAGACTTGATGGCTCCCAGGCAGCCAGGAGCAGAGCCAGGGGAAGGAAGGCTTATTCTTGCATGAATATCGTACAATGGGCTTCTAGATTATAATAATAAAAGCATAATATGCTAATTAGACTGGACAGCCGAAAGATCTTCCAGATATCCTTCTGGACGACCTTCTGGACGAAGCCAGGGCTGTGAGGGCCAAGGCAGCTGCAGTGGCTGCGAGGAATTTCACGCATCTGGCCCTCTAGTTTAAAATAAACTAACAAACATTGAGCAGTTTGGGATCCTCACTTGCTAAGAGTAAATAATTGTCTTATTTTGAAAAAGTTCACAATTGTTCTAGACATTAATCCATTGAAATTAATTGACATCTTGAGTATCTTTTTTTATTAATTAAGGTATCACAAATGTGTCCTAACCCCCCCCCCCCATTGTCCCCTCATCCCCCCAGTCCTGCCCCCACCCTCACCTTCACCCCCTGATGTCTGTGTCTATCACTTATGCATATATGTATGCATACAAGTCCTTTGGTTGCATTTTAAGTCTGTGGCTTGTCTAGTAACCTTGTTTATAGTCTATTTTACTGTATAGAAGATTTAAGTTTAAAGGTATTTTTATTTTTTCCAGTTTTGTTTGTGTTTTTGGTGTCATATTAGGAGATCTTCCATTCCATTCCGCACCCCCCTCCCCGTCCCCCCCCCCACACACACTCAACTTTGTTTTACTACTTAAGATTTCACATAAATGGGAGGTGTATGTTTCTTTACATTTTGGCAAACCTCATAATTCAAATCACTTAAGTTTTACCTTGTGTGCATATGTGAGTACATATTTGATAGATTTGAGTTTTTAATAGTTATAAAATTTGTGGTTTGGCTTCTCTATTATTCTTGGTAAATTATAACATTCTAAATAGTCCTTAAGTTTTAGCAAAATTTACTCACAGAATGATAGTTTTCTAAACACTATTTTATCTGTAACAATATCAATTTTCTTCAGTGAGGTGGCCTATATTGCTAGTTTGGTAAAAAAGCAAGCTATTGATTTTGCTGATTATCTTGCTTCTTTGTTTTCTATCTCAATGAATTTGTATTTATCTGTATTGGTTACACTGTTCCTCTTTTCTTTCTTTTATTTAATTGAGTTAAAAGCTTAGCTCATCTTAAACTCTTCTCCCTCCTATCTGAGCATGAAAGGATTTCAGTTCTAAGTAATATACAACATTTGACATGTAATACTCTAAAAGTGTGGTTTTTCAGTTTTTCTTCTCTATGTGCTTGGGGAAGGATATCTTTTTCAATTGTAATGTAATTGATGTATAATTTTATTTAATTTTCATTTTAGGTAAACAATTCTCTTTCTTTCACTTGGAAATTACATCATTTATTATAATCCCTGACCCTTCTTTCCCAGGACATATGGGATGTTTTATCTGGTAAGTTTGGGAAGATTTAACTGACAAGCTATTTCAGACAATTTGGCTTTCATTTTAAGCATTCTATTCAAACTTCTAAGCTTTCTCCTCCAACTTTAATAAAATTGTGATATTTTTACTCCTGTAATCCACTCTCAGGCCACACTATTGCTATTCTATGCCATACTCCTTCTTTTCAAATACAAGCAGGAAGGAGAGAGTTATTTGCTAAGCCCTACATTCTCCACTACACAGCAATATTTTGTTTCATTTATACTTGATTTATATTCCCAAACTATGACATTTTAATGCTCCGTGGTTCTTCAAAATGTCATGTATTGCTTGTATTTGGTGCAGGGCTCTAAATGTATGTACACTACAGATAAGTATATTCAAATAGGTTTGTATCAAACTTAGAGTAATTTTTACCAGTACTTTGATTTATCAATTTCTGAAAATTTAGTAAAAATCTCTCATTTTGCTGTATATTTGTAATTTTTATTTATTCATTCTTTTGATTTAAATACATTGAGTATATTTTTAGATTCAAACATGAACAGGAGTGTTACAGGTGTACAAATAATGAGCTGCTAATTGTCTCGGTTTTTCTTAGCCCATAAAAGTGGAAGACATTTTCACAATATTGAACATCTAATTTATGGAGAGTGGTAATATTTTTTCTTCCTATAAATATTTAAAATTTATAATCATACCCTTAATGCAATTCTCAATCTTAAGTGAGATCTTGGCCAACTCTGCTTATTTAGCAGAAAATTCTATATCTTGGGCTTTTGCTTATTAACAAAAACACTAAAATGAGTATATTTCATGAATTATACCACTTACCATCACATGATCTTGTTTCTAACATCTGCTCTGGGCACAGGTGTTGATTCTCTAGTTCTTGTATAATCACTGCTCTGGAACGGACCTGTATTCCACCAAAGCCGAGGTCCTCACCATTCACACAGGTCAGCTGACACAGGCCCCATGAAGACCAGTCCTTCAAATAACAGTCACCTGCAAAACATAGCATGTGGTTTATACCCATCTCCATAAGAATAGCCAGCCAGATAGTCATTTTATTTTTAACCCCACTGGGCAACGCCTGCAGGTATGCCTGTCATATTTGTAATATTTAGATAAGTATTTGATATTTCCAAGTTTATATGTAGCTTTATAAGTTTGTATTAATGTTATTTTCTGAGTGGATATTATGGGTATGGACTATGCATTGTGTAATGCTATCAAATGTAAACTACTGCTGTCTGTTATGATTCCCCTCTCCTAAGAGACACCAAATATTTGATTGAACCTACTACCACGCTTGTCATTATCATTGTAAAGAGGTTTATTAAACACTTGGTACTCCTCAAAGAAAATCTAAATACACATGAAACTTGTTTCCTAGGTATTAATAATTTCAAAAGAGCTTGAAGTCAAAGTCTGAGAAAGCCGGCATTTATGCTTTATTCCTAGTTCTTCTCAGAGGTGTGCAGCCGGAGCCAAATGAGCAGCTGCAGGAGTGGCAATAATGCACGCCATTGCCTTGATCTACATCTTCAATTCACTCTCCCTGTTTGTCAATTATTGTTTGAAGAATAACATGCATGCAATATGTACATAATCATAAACACATAGATAGCTGAATTTTCACAACCTGACTATATACTCATGTAACCAACACCCAAATTAAGCAACAGAGGATTCTCAGAATCTCAGGAAGCCCTCTATGTTACATATGGAATTGTGCCACGTGTAGTTTTTTACGTCTGGCTTCTTTCACTCATTCATGTTTGTTTGTGAGACCCAGCTGGTACATAATACTTCTAATTTGTTCATTGTTATTGTGGTACTTTCCTCTCATTGTAGGACTTACCCCAAGTTAGATATCCATTCAATTATTGATGGGCATGTGGAGAGCTATAAATTTTTCTTATTATGAACATTACTGTTGTGAACATTTTAGTACGAATCTTTTGGTGAAGTTACATACATGAATTCCTCTTGGGTATATATCTAGGAGTGGAATTGCTGGGCCATAGTGCATCATGTGTTCAACAACGACATCTTCAAGCATTTTGCAAACAGGGAGGATTTAATGAGATGTACCTTTTGCACCTTTCCCATCTATTATTCAGGACTGATTGCTTGGTGATATTGTTCAGAGGATACAGAAAATTATGACAGAAAAATTCACAATAGATTCTTATCACTTTAATTATTCCAGCCATATCACATGAATAATTCATATAGCCTTTTATTTTGCTAAAGTTGCCTAATATTAGCACAAAGTTGCCTGGATACGTGATTAATGAAAAAACTTCTTGTGCCATGATTAAGAAAACCTTGAAAAAAACCATGAATTATTGACCAACAAATACATACACATAATAGTAAAGTGGGGTGATTTTTTGTAGACTTTATTATAGTATGTCATTAATTCTCAACTAGTGTCATCCTAAAGGGCAGAAAATTCTTATAAATTTTGGAAGTGCTATGGAAAAAGGACTTAGTAAGAATTTTTAAGTAGTGTGATAACATTTTATAAACATTTCTATTCCTAGGAAATGCTACTTTTGGGTAACTCAGTTTTTAATTATGCAGAAGAAACTATTAAAATGGAAAAATTCCTGTCAATATGAATGTTATAACTTTACCTCAGTGATTGAAAACTACATGAATATAAACATATCTACTGGTAGGCTTTATCTCTATGCTTATATCACTTGACACATGTGCTTTGTAAAAAATACCCAGAAACTCAATAAATTATTTAATGATAGTATATGAATGATATCATAACTACCCCATAAATAATCCATGTCAGGACTCAAAGATTTAATCATGAGAGTGAGGCATTGTCTTTACTGAACCTATTTTTATATTTTGACTAAATAAACCATCAACATAATAAACTACACTATGCCTGCCAAAGATATGACAATTAAGTATATGAAATGCATTTCCTACTTCAATATTTCTCTCTTTAAAGCATATTAGTTCACATACTGCTCGCTTTAAAAAACCATAATTGAAGGAAACTATCACCGGAGGAACTGAAATGAATAAATTGTAATTTATAAGAGAAGAACAGCCTTCTCCTGGATTTGTAATTTCTTTAATTAGAATGATGTGTTGTTTGCCCTCTTCTATGTTAGTAAGGGATACTTTAGTTTTCCTTCCCATCATTTACCACATATTTTAATCTATGTTTATTTAGGTCATTATTGAATTAGCAACAGTTTCTCCCATAAGATGATAAGCTCTAGGAGGACAGGGTAGGTTTGTTTCCCACTGTATCTCCAACCTTGAGCCCTGTGCCTAGTCTACAATAACATCTGATGAATAATCGAATGGGTGACCTGCTGCAGGAAGTATGATGGAAATAAGTGGGGAGGCTCCACAGTACAGCATACGCCAGTGCCTGAATACAAGAATTCCAGTACTGCCCAATGCTGTGGGTGTAACAGTGACCCTGTTATTGGCACTGGAGATGTGGTGCTGGACTAGGTCTGTGATCAGCAAACTCCGGTTCGAGAGCCACATGCAGCTCTTTGGCCCCTTGAGTGTGGCACCTCCACAAAATACCACGGCCTCGGCCAGTCTATTTTCAAGTGGCATTAGAAGA
Source organism: Pipistrellus hanaki (assembly GCF_964339955.1). Classification (NCBI taxonomy): domain Eukaryota; kingdom Metazoa; phylum Chordata; class Mammalia; order Chiroptera; family Vespertilionidae; genus Pipistrellus; species Pipistrellus hanaki. The sequence goes on from NC_140512.1 coordinate 34,412,341, forward strand.
AGTTTAAGTTTAAAAAAATGTGGCTCTCAAAAGAAATTTCAATCGCCATACTGTTGATATTTGGCTCTTTTGACTAATGAGTTTGCCGACCACTGGCTAGGTAAATCTTACAACTTTTAGGTAAAAAGCTGTGGTCAGCTTTTGTTGACAATGTGGCCATTCAACACATCAAAGCCCCAAGGTTCAGTCTTTGGTCCTGTTTAGAGTCCTTACCTGTTGCCATAGCCTCAAACCTCTGTCTGCTGTGAAGCAAATGATTTTATTAGAGGATGTGTGAGATCTAAACTGAAACCAGACCAAGCTGGGGAGCAGGAAATGGAACAGGGTAATGACTGGATCAGGAAAAGGTTATTATCGACAGGTGTGGGGATGTCAAAGAAGCAACACTTTTCCAAGGTCCAGAAACTCAGATTTAAAAAAAAAAATTATTTCTTAACTGTTAAGTAGATGAAAATACTAGTGTGTGCAAATATTGTTACATATACACAATAAGAAATGCCCTCAAAGTCTAGCACATAGTTCAAGGTATCAGGGGTTATTTTATTTACTGCTTTGTTCAATTATCAGTTCATCTTAATAATAAGCTATAAAAACTTCCATTACTATAACCTCAAACAATTTACTTATTAAAGAATAAGTAAATTTATGAGTGAATGAATGGGCAACCCTTCTTGTCACTATTTCCAGCTTTCAGACACTAATTCTATTTAGAAAATTTAAAAAATGTAACTTATCCATCCTTAAAGCTTCCTTAAGTTATATCCTTTTTATATAGAAAATATATTTTATGCCCCATCATTATTTATCAAATCCTCATTTTTATTTTTTGAGATCCTATTCAAAGTAACTCATTTCTTAAATAGATATATTTTTTCTTATCATCATTATAAGCAAATTGGGAGAATAAAAATTTCCACTTGAGAGTAAAATATAGGTAATTCACTTTCACTTTTGTTAAGTTTGTTCTCTTCTACTCCACTAGTCATCTGTTGCCTCCAGATCTTTCTCAAGGCCTTAGGCTCATACTTGACATAGAGCTTATTTTGACCTTCTATCTACCCTAAAGTTCTCCGCATCAAGCCCAAATTCCTAAATATTAGCTTATCACTGTCGGCCAGTTAGTTTTTTTTACTATTTGATAGACAACATTTGCTTTCCACGTTTTATTGCATGCACCCCTCCTGTCCAACACTGCATCAGAATGATCTCTTTCAATGCTTTCTTCTGTAATATTATTTTTTCACTCTTGAATGATAATTTAGTTGGGGACAGAATTTTAGGTTGATGATTATTTTCCATCACATTTCAAATACAGGCATGCGCTGCATAAAGATGGTTCGGTCAACGACGGACCGCATATACGATGGTGGTCCCATAAGATTCTAATGGAGCTGAATTTCCTGTAAGAAATGGAAGGATATGTGGTTTAGGAGGAATTTTTTTTTCTTTGATGGGAGCAATATCTGTGGGGCTTGGCAACAGATTCCCTCTCATCCAGAGCACCTCAATTTTGAGTGTACAGATTACATCCCAAACAATCAGCCACTGACCTGTGTCAGCACAGAGCCTGTCACTCTATCACTACATATTCAGAGGGCACTACAACGCTTCCAGATCTAGCTTGTTGGTCTCCAGAGTATGTAGATATAAATTCTTATTGATCTTATACAAGGACACAAGTACGAAGGAGCAACCTTTAAACAAGTTTTAAGGGCCACTGATGCTTAGTGAAGCTTTCTGTGATAGTGTGGAGCCAGTCTGTCCCTGTAATTTGGAAATATTTTCAGATTGTAATGATGTAAAGCATAGATAAGTCTTACTTCTTCCATCGATTCAATGCCAGAGAGAGCTTTTTTGGGTTAGAAAGGGTCAATGGAACCAAGAACAAATTCTCAAGGTCAAAATATTGAGTCCTCAGTTCTACATCCTCTCCATGTTAAACAACCTCTATTTTTATGCAAACCACACATCTCCTTAATTCGACCATGCTCCACCATGCCATAGCCAAACCAAAGGGCACAACAACCCCCAAGGTTCCCTTATCTATCTTGACTTCTCATTCCTGCCGATCCTCTGGCCACTTTTAACTGCCCCCTGACTGTTACTATCTATGCCTTGCCTAGCAGTTTCTCCTCAATATTTTCAAACAGTTCAGCCCACATCCCTGTTCGTGGAGCAGCACTGATAGCTTGGATGTTCTATATCTGACCCTGAGAGAAGGAAGCAGGGGGAGGGCTTGTGGAACAGTGTTTATAAAGTCTACGGTAGTGTCCAGTAATGTCCTAGACCTGTGTGGTCGGCAAACTGCGGCTCCCGAGCCACGTGCGGCTCGAGAGCCGCGGTTTGCTGCTCTGTTGACTAATGAATTTGCTGACTACTAGGACAGGGGCTTAATCACAAGAAATCACAACAGTCTGTAATTATTGCAATCGAGAATCTAGGTCGGTGTTCGACAAACTCATTAGTCAACAGAGCGGCAAACCACAGCTCCTGAGCCACATGTGGCTTGTGAGCTGCAGTTTGCTGACCACTGTCCTGGTCCTTCACCTTCACACACTGGCTCACCCAGAGCAGTTCCAATCCTGCAATCTCCTCGCAGGGTCAGTGCACTGTACTGGTGTACCCTTTTAAATATTCTATACAATATTTTTACTGTTCCTTTGTATATTTAGGTACAGAAATAAGACTGTGTTACAATTTCCCCTGGCTGGGCAGGTTTGTAGCCTAAAAGCAATAGGCTCTACCAACATAGCCTAAGTTTGTGTAAGTGCAGTCTATGACGTTCACACGATGACAAAATCCCTTAATCGCATTTCTCAGAACATATCCCCAATTGCTAAGTGACACATGACTGTATATTCCATTGTCTTTTGGCTTTCATTGTAACTAAGAAGAATTCTGCTATAATTCTAATTTTGTCTTCCAAAAGCAGGTAATCTGTTTTTTCTTTCTTTCTGAATGCTTTAATAATACTCTAGTTTTCTGCATTTTCTGTTTTAACGATAGTGTATCAAGTTATGAATTCATTGTTGATCCTATTTGAGACCCAGAGGAAGCTTTCATTATCAGTACTAAAAATTTTTATTTAGCTATCGTGTGTTTAAATGCTGCTTCTCCTTTTTTCTATTCGTATTGTGTAGACATCCTAAATACCTGTCTGTATTTTGGAATGGAAAATACCTACCTGTATTTTCCATTCTTATTTTATCAACTTTCCTTTCATGTTTTTTCTGTCAAACATGAGCCTAAGGCCTTAATTACAGATGTTAAAACCTGCAGATGTTAAAACCCTAGAGGTGTGTGTGTCCACATGGGCAACATGGGGGTCCTGGACTTCACTCCTACCTGGCAGTAAGGAGGCAGTGCCCACATTCATCCACACAATGGTTTCTGCTTATTACCAGATATGATTGTATGTGGGGATAGCTGACATCCCTTAACTCAGACTCTATAGCTTGATCCCGGTCCGGGTAAGAAATGATCAAAAACATAAATTATGCTTTGCTGTTGTTACCTGGGCAAGGCTGGGTGCAGGTTTCCTCTAAGACCACTTTTTTATTCCCATCTATAATGGGTTCAACATCAGCACAGAATTCTTCATCCACTGCTTTGCTGAGATCATCAACCGACCCATCACTCACGACACAAGAAATGTTTCTTGCTCTGCTCCCTTCTCCACACTGGGCATCCTGGAATGAAGAAAGAAATAACTAATTAGGAAAAGAAAAATAATTCATTAGCAAGCTCATCACTCTGAGCCGCTGATTTTGATTTATGAGCCATTGAGGAATACTTGAACCCTAGGGAAGGAGCCCCGCAGGAGCACACGATGAGCAATGTATTTGTTTTCTAGCCAAAAGCAGGCACATAAATTTTCATTAAAACAAGTTGGTCTCCAGATGACTTACAAAATACAGGACAGGGAGTGGTTGTTATCAAAACGAATTAAAGCAGTCATGAAAGAGCGAGGCACCTAAAATCTTTAAGAGGAAACATGCTGTGTGTAAGCTCTGAAAAATAATTCTGAAACTGTGTCTGCACACAAAAAACACACATTTCACATGACGTCCTGGGATTTGATACCTGCACTTGGCATGGAGACCACTGGCCATATTGCCACTGATAGCAGGGCTTCACTGGGCAAGGCTTGGACTGCTCCATCAGGGCGGGGCACGGCCTTCCGTCACCCTGAAAGGGCTGTGTCACTGTCCGTCTTCGGATCATTTTCCCTTTAAGAGACACAGAGCGATGCGACATTAGTGACGTGTTGCACAAGCAGGCATCTTGTGGGGAGAAGGTATCCCAGACTCTCCAGAGGAGATCTGAGGAACAAACAAGTCTCAGGTGTTTTAGAAAGAAAGACACATCGATTCAACCTTACTGAAGTTTATTGGATGTGACTGAAGGCCAGAGGGACATTTTATTTTGGATTCGTTGACAATTGGCCACATGCTCATGAAGGTACAAACTAACCTGTGAGGCCACATGTTTGAGAACATTCTGACCAGGGAGACCACTCAGACAGCTGGCAGTTGACCGGGCATTCCACCATGCAGGATATGTTCATCTGCCAGTTCTTCTCCAGGCCCAGCTGAAAGGACAGAGGCAGACCTGTTGGCATTGACATGAAGGCATGACCACAAGGGATGGTGGATGGAAGGAGGAAGAAAGGGAGAGATAGAAGTCGGGATGACAGGAAAGGAGAGGAGAGAGGAAGAAGAAGCAAGATGCCTAATAGAATAAAAAGATATCTGGAGGACAAACACTCAAACTGTTAAAAATATAAAGTGAGAATGGGAGCTAAGGGCATAGGTTAAATGGAGGAAGCCACTTAATTTGATATACTTATATAGTGTTATTTTTCAAATATGCAATGAATAAAAGTAGATTTAATCTCCAAGTAGGATGAGTTTCTCTAAGTGAGAAACAAATAAGTGTAAGCATGACTATTTTCCATTATTTAAAAACCAAGAGTGTCATCAATATATAGATCTGTAATTGTATCTTTGGGACACCTTATTTTTATATGTGCACGTTAAACAGAAAAGCAAAAGGGAAAGGTTTTCAAGATAAATTGCTATTCAAAACTAATGACATAATGTTTTGAAATACTATAAAATATCAGTTTTTAGTACACTACCTCTCTAAAAAACTCTGGGTCACTAGACTTTTTCTATTTATATATATATATATATATATATATATATATATATATATATATATATATATTTTAATTACAAAGATTTTTTTTCTTCTAAAACTGATCTCAAGTTAACAGTGATATAATTTAATTTAGTGTTAATCTCTCATCAGATAATAATGTGCCATTGTATTGGCACTGACTTCCAACACTTATTCACATATTTTACTTTTAAAATATAAAATGAGATTTCAAACTCATCTACTGTATATGCAAACATTTAGAAAGTCTAAAGTACAGAGTAGCATTGAAATAGAAAAATGTGAGTGCATGTTAGAAGAATATAATTTTTTAAAAATATACCTTTATTCATTTCAGAGAGAAAGGGAGAGGGAGAGAGAGAGAGAGAAACATCAATGATGAGAGAGAACATTGATCAGTTGCCATCTGCATGCCCTCTACTGGGGTTAGAACTGGCAACCCGGACGTGTGCCTTTGACTGGGAATTGAACCTGGGACCCTTCAGTCCGCAGTCTGATGCTCTATCCACTGAGCCAAACTGGGTAAGGCAGAATATAATTTCTTAATTTAATATTCCTTGGGATTTTTGAGACCTTTTTTATTTTTGTATGAAGAAGCAGTTTGTGATACCTAATTTATATATTATGAGGTGGCAAAAGAAAACTTTCTGAAATGTTATGCTGCGGATCAAGGATAGCACTTGGTTTTAAGGTACCCACTGAGAGAAGCTCAGATCAATGATTTGTGTACGTCCCTCTGCAGGTGCTTCCACATATTTTCCACTGGTAACATTTGACAAAGATGAGTATTTGGTATGAACATTTTTGCCATATCACTTACCGTATTTTCCGGCGTATAAGACGACCCCCTAATTTTACAGTTAAAACATAGGTTTAGGCCTATATTCGCTGTATAAGACTACCCCCCACTTCCGAGGCAACACCAGTTCTTTTTTTAATAGACCGCCTCTCTGACTCTGGCCAATATGAGCAGGCTTTTTACTAGAACACAGTGTAGCTTCGGGTACAGAACATGTATAATTTGCATGCATAAAAAGCCTACTTGGATTGGCTGAGTTAGAGAGGCGGTCTATTAAAAAAAGAACTGGTGTTGCCTCAGAAGTGGGGGGTAGTCTTATACAATGGATATAGGCCTAAACCTATGTTTTAACTGTAAAATTAGGGGGTCATCTTATATGCCGGAAAATACGGTAGGTAAAGTCTCCAAGTCACTTAACATCATGGGAGGCTGGGGATTAGAGTCATAAGGTGATATGATAAAAATAGTGTGTTATGTTTAAGGTAGATTGCAGTTTCAAAGAGAGAGGGTTTGAATCATAAAATTGAATTACTACTAACTTATTTATTTGGCTAGAAAATTAAAAAGGATATCTGTTTATAAATATTTTGGGCATACAGTACAAAATAGTTTAACCCCATCCTACTTTTTTATTTATACTTATTACATTTCTTTTTTCTGCCTATCTGTCTATCTATCTATCATCTATCTATCATCACCATCTATATAAACATGTGATTAATAAAAAATCTGCTCAAGGATTAAGGAATAGGAAAGGAGAAATCAGTTACTAGGTACCAGGTGAGTAAATGTCTGAAAAACATCAAAGACAAAAACACTATATAAATACTGGATGGGCTTAACCCCAATTTTCCTCTTTGTTGGCTAGTAATGCCATTTTTCTTTTCAGCTGTTAGAGAAACAGCAAGAGTTGGCTACTGCTGTTGCGCTGAATGCAGGGTTTACACATGTGTGACCAGGCAGGCAATCAATCCATAGTTAAAAAGATCGCCAGCTTTGCTCAGGGCTATTATTTCATCCTACTGCATCCATAGGGGTGGCTAAATGGGATATGAGTTGTTTAATTCAATTCCTGCAGCGAGTAGTACTGTTCTCCCTGAAGACAGTGTTTGCCAGACTGTTATAATTTAAATCCTAATTGTCATTGCAGTATTCAAACAGAACAATATTTGTACACAGAGTAAACTTATCTACCCTCCTGGATTCTTAAAATTAGTTGTTTGTCAGGTTTTTATTTAAATTTTACTGTAGAAATAAGGACCCTTTTTGTACCTTTGTCCTGGAGTCAGATGAGCTATTTTAAAATTGGTCTTGTATGATTGGGGGTTAGCTTTGAAAAAGCTCTTAGAGCTTATTCATTGTACTAGTATATTTCATCTCAACTGAGGAGGGCATTTATATGAGAATCGGTAAGGAAAGAGACATATTAATCAACTAGAAGCAGATCATAGAAGACTCTGCAGCCAGCACATGACTATAATAATATTCATTTATAATAATGTTATTTTTAATAATGGTTCCATTACTTTCATGTTATTAGTTTCAAAAGTGATTCAGGTATATAATTTCTAATTAAACCAAAATTATGAATAGACAAAGTTATAAGATGATAGTGAGAGAAACTTATTAACTGGACAACTAGTGTCCAGCACATTTGGGAGCTTTGTTCACATGGACAGAGATGTAAGGAAATTATGTTAGGTCTATATGATAAAGATATCAAATGGATTAACATGTTTTCACCTCAAGTTTTCCATTAGGAGTCAGAACAATGTACTCTGGGCAGATGTGCAGCCAGAAATAGACATATGGTCAACATGTGTGCTGAACCCTCATGAGGTCATAAGCTCTTCCTGTGTGTTCTAGGCATAGCGAGGCCTCTGTCTATCTTGGTTCACATTTAACCCAGTGGGTCTCAGACGCAGGAGGAGTCTACACCTCTCAGGAATGTGAGTACCCTTTCGTCTGGAAACCAGACAATATAATTAAACCACGAAGGGTAGCTTCATGACAACTAAGAAAGGTCAACAAGTGTTTTCTCACATCGCATAGGGTCCTACCTAGAAATGATGACATTATTTCCACAAATTGAAGAATTAAGAATGACTATTCTTTGTGCCCGAAAGACATTAACAGCAGACTCCATTCCTTTGTTTGAATCCCAAGCTCTCGCTGCTCCACACCTGAGTGATTAGACTCTCGCAGCTGGGTATCAGATCCTAATATCAAAATCTGCTACAAACCTACTTGCGATCAATGTTTAGCAACAGAGAGAATGAATGATGGATCTTGGCAGGTGTCCCAGGCAACACAGAATTCAAATGAAATTACAAAGATGATGAGTAGTCTGATTAAGATTTATTGCCTATATTCACCTTGATTACTTATTGTTCCCCAAGCATTTCTTTCAGAAAATGGTAATTAGCATACCTCTGGGCTTCAAGCAGAACAAAATACAGGAAATTATGTGTAGAAATCAGTAATGTTGGATAGTGCCTCTTGTCAAGAGGGTGCTTAATGGCCCCTGAGTAGTGCAAAACAACAACAACAAAACATCTGCTGGCAGCTAGCTGCATGGTGCACAGGTCACTTGGCTCAGCATGAATGGAAGTTATCAGGGAAGAATTTACTCACAAAGATAAAACACAGCATCCCCTCACCTCCTCACAGTATTTCGGGTCAACTGACTTGCCATCACTTCGAACACAGTCCAACATCCTTGTTTTAATGCCATTTCCACAAACTGCCTTCTCACTCAGCTGGCACGTACTCCAATCTGCAAGGAAGGGAGCCCATCAGAACCGAGGGCCACACATGAAATTCAAATGAAACTCTGATGACCCGAATCCCATATTTAATTCACAACTGCTTCCTAAGCCCCACAATCAATCATCCCACATGCAGAGCATATGGGTCCCGGCTCCGAACATATCAGGAGTCAGATGGAATTGCTGGGGTTGCATGTTGCTACAGGGATTATTCTGGAAGGCAGATATCTACTTGACCATCTTGATAGCCATTTGGTGATAGTGTAAAAAATGGAGTTGGCCTGCAGATCAAGTCACTTAAAAAAGTTTTTTTTTCTAATAAAAGCAGAAATTTCAATTTTAATGTTACATTTGTTTTAGCAAAATAATCATAATTTTAATAGATAGTACTTGCACTGGGCTATGTTCAAATAAAACACTGTATTTCAAATAAAAACACTTCCTGACTTAGAATGTTTTAAAATATGCACTTATTTCGAAAACATTTTGGTCACATTTATTTAATTACTATTTCATTTCATGTCTTTTTCAAAAGAATCCTTTCATCTCTCTTTTTAGAGTAACCTGGCATATCCCCAAGAACTGCAATTTCCTTGTGTCATCAAAGAAAACTGAAGGGAAGAATCAAGAGGAACAAAAGCCGACCTGAGTGCTGGGTATCAGAGAACCATTTCTGTACTTTATATCTCCGTGAAAATTGCTTGAAAAAATTCCAAAATAAGCTCCAGTGTTTCCCCAAGCCATACATACTCTTTCCTAGAGAATGTACCTTGATGGTAAGAGGCGAGGATTAGGAAAAAAATTGAATTTATAATAAGCCTTTTTTTTCCCTGAAAAAATACTCATCTATCCATCTTTATCTGCACCTTTGATAATGATGAAGTAATATATTTATATACTTTCTGGCGAGGGTGAGCTTGCTGTTGTTTTTACATCGGATTCATCATGCTTATGTAGAGCTCTCACAGGAAGAACTGTTGTCCCAGTGAGGTTCAGCAATTAAACAACTTCTGAAGAAGGAAGGCATTTTTCCCTAAACCTGACACCCACAGGAAAATCATCTTAGTTCCACCTTCCCTAAGTGGGAGGATGCCTTAAACAGGACGAGTTGGCCTATTCACAATCTACTGCCGGGCTAAATATTTTCACTTCCTGCATCTTGACATTTATTAAAAATGTAATAGATAAATATCTCTGTCATTAATAAAGAACGATTTCCGGCAGCCTGTCCGAAAGGCACACGGACGGAGATGAACCATTCTCACAGATCGCTGCTAAGCTGACACGCACGGGCTTTGGCCTTTAGCTCTGTGAGGAGATGACCATCCACCTACCTGTTACGTTATAATCGTAGTGGAAGCAGTTTCTGTTCAGGTTGCAGGGCTCCTTCTCCACAGCATCAGGACAGACTCTTCCCTCATCAGCGGGTTGTCTGATGGGATCAGCTGACCTTTGCCGGAAATTGCTTTGATTGCAAGGCTGACAGAGAATAACACAACTCCTCAGAAAGGTGAATATACTCAGGCACACCAGGCTAATGTGTTAGGGAGAGCGCTGGAGCAGGAGTTAGTATGCTGGGGCCGCTGACTAACTGGAACAATCTCATTCCACTTCAATTTCTTCTTCTGTGTGATCAAAGTGTTGGTGAGCTTCTGATCTAGCCATAGGATGCTGAAGGGTTTATGTGTCAAATATTAATAGACACATATCATAGGTTCACAACACATTCATATGGTCATATTAATTATTGTAGATCACTAATACAGACGTTATCTATCATCTATCTATCTATCTATCTATCTATCACCTAAAATAGTCTGTTGGTTCCAAAAAAAACATTTTAAGGGTGACTGTAAATAACTTGCTGTTAGTCATATTTACTTTCCCCAAGGCTCATGTATATATACGCACACAAATACACAAGCAGGTAAAAAATTGGCTTACATTTTCTTACTGGTATAGTTGTGTTCTGAAAGCATTTGGCTTCTAAGAACAAGAGCAGTAACTTCAAACTTGACATTAATGGAATGAGGAGATCATTTGCATACCCTCGTGAAACAGTTGATTCTTTATTACAATTTCACTGCATTCAAGTCAACTGCTAGCCTTGTTTTGCTCCTGCTCTATCACTTGGCTGCTAATCAGCACCTTTAGTAATATTAATACTGAGCTAGGAATTTAATTTTTCCTTGAAAACATGCTTTATAAATGTTTTGACGCCGTTCTGTATTGTATTTCAGCAAATTAATGCCACATTTCATGCAGTTTCCCATGCTTCTGAAGCCATTCTGGGGCAGCTTTACAAAGGTGCCCAGGGGCAAACCCAATTTTCTACATCACCAGCCAGTTCCGTTTCAAACAACTCTCTTCCCAGGGTCCCATGGAAGAGCCCCTACGGGCTGCTGAAACCTAGAAGCTTTTGTGTGATTTGAAACTCTCAGCTGGCTTCCCAGGCCCAAAGACACGCAGAGTCAGTGTGCAGAAAGAGATTCATTGACGCACAGCTTCCTTCTTTCCACTCCCTCTCTCTCCAGGATCATTGGTGCTTTAGTGTCAATCCTCCTGCTGCAGAACCCCCACTGGGTGTGAGATTATGCCTACAATTTAAGTAAAATGGATTGGGCAAAAAGCAAGGGATGACAATAACCTGACACCATTAAAGTGCTTTTACTAGAGGTTTATTCTTTGTCCCTTTACCTGGAGGGAGTCATTATCACCACTGCAGTTCTTAACCCGCTGTGTGTTTGTAAGCCATCTGCAGGCTGTCTGTGCTGGGTGAGGAAGATGGCGGAGCACAAAGCCTGCAAGAGGTCAAGCTGTGCTAGTGTGAGGGGAAATATTGCTGACTTCACATGGCGCAGTCATAGGATGAAGAAGCCAAGAAAATACACCTTGCTTTGGTAACTAACTTGGTAAGTAATTTAGAATAACGTCTTTAAAACGTCAGTGGTCATGAACCAAGCAACCTCTGTATTAATGAATTAATGAATGGCTAATGGTCTCACCAAAGTGCATCGAGTCCACGGACCCCATTCGGATATCACACAGTCCTCAGGACACGGTAGTTTGCACTCTCTGGAACCCAGGGGCATCTCTTCTGGGTCACAGAGGTAATCCTCTACGTGCTCAGAAGGGCCATCCGCCGTGTTCTGCATGCATCTGCAAGAAAACATACCTATCAGTGAAGGAACCAGGACAGTTAATAACAAAGGCCAACCCATAGAATAGAAGGCTCATTTTAAGACAACATTGTGGGAGGGGGTAAGGGGGAGAAAGGGGACGGTGGTGTGGAAAGCTTTGCATTTAATGAATAAAATTCTTCAAACATGAGGACATAAAATGATCTCTGCCTCTTATAAATATTCATAGAGCTTTGATATGATTTTAAAAATTATCCTTGTGGGCATCGTCACAATTTTTAAAAAGTACTACCATAGATTAGCCACTGTGGCCAGCCCATGTGACTCAGTTGGTTGGGCGTTTCTGTTTGAGTCCTTGGTCAGGGCATATGCTCGGGTTGGGAGCTCAATCCCCAGTAAGATATATTTTCGGGGCAACCTATCGATGTTTCTTTCTCATCTCTCTCTCCCTTCCTCTCTCTCTAAAAATCAATAAAAACATTTAAAAAAGTATAGACTTTAAAAGTGTATATAAACTCTATATGTCTTCCTCTGAAAGGAGAGGATCATTGACCTAGACCCATGGTAAGCAAACTGCGGCTCACATGCCACATGAGGCTCTTTGGCCCTTTGAATGTGGCTCTTCCACAAAATGCCATTGCCTGGATGAGTATATTTCGAAGAAATGGCATTAGAAGAAGTTTAAGTTTAAAAAATGTGGCTCTCAAAAGAAATTTCAATCGTCGTACTGTTGATATTTGGCTCTGTTGACTAATGAGTTTGCCAACCACTGACCTAGACTGAGAAGTGGTCCAAAGAGATTCATAGAGGGGTTGTAATTTGGGAATATAATCCACTTTTTTCTTCTGAACAAAATGGTAGATTCTATAGTGAAGGCAGATTCATATATGAATGGAAGACCAGTCACACTTAAATCTAGTAGTGAGAGGTTTCATAAAATATTTTTGAAAGTAGCTGATGGCATTTATCAAATTGTTTGGCAAACAAAAAGATATTTACCACCTTATCTGCTGATAACTTTAACAGAGAGCCAGCAGTGGAGAGACAATTATCATAGGTGTAGCACAAATTCTCTAAATGTGCTTGTTGGTTTTCCCTCTATCTTGACCTTTTTGATGGTTAGTTTTCTTTTTTAACAATAAATTCAAACACTTTATTACATATCATTCTATTGTCAGCAGTCATGAAGGGCTCTTCACCCACCTTTGGGAATCTATTAAATGTGGCTAGTACCAGACTTCACTTGTACCATAGTTAACTCTCTGTGTACGTTTCTAGTAAAAGAGAAAAACCTTACCCCTCATCTATCACTTGGGAAGGTCAACCAAATTGATGGGTATAGGAACAGAACTGCATTGCAAGAGATGAAAAGGAAGACTTGAGCTCTTAAGCCTCTCAATTCCATTGTGATGTTTTAAACTGTGAGCTGAATTACATTACTAATTATACCTGAAATTTCAACTATTTTCAGGAATTCAGTAGCAACACTGTATCTTCTCATATTTGCTCTGCAGAATAGCCCTTTATATAGTGATGCCTAATTTAAAAGAAATGTTGTCTGTCTGTGTGATGCATTCAGACTAAATAACTGTACTGTTGCTCCTGTCTTAATTAGCTTCGTAGCCTGAAAAAATATCTATACAAACACCCTCCTCTGCAGTTTTTGCATAAAAGAGCAATTGCAAAACAACAGAAAGGTGGATGTCTGATTTCATTGTTGAAAGAAAAATTAAATTATAAATGTCTCTGAGAGAATTTTAGTTTCTCAGGAAAAAAAGTTCTACCTTCACTGGCATTTTTCAAAATGTTCTGCTGACAGCAGCTGTGAGAGGACATGGAACAAATGGGACAGTTCAATACTCAAAGTTGATTTTGCTGCTAAGAAAACACTGCATTCATAGCAGGTACTGACAGGTACAAGGATCAACTTGCAAAGTTACCTATTGATTCAGAGTGAAGGACAGATGTTCAATATAATGTAGTGATATACACAAAAATTCATTTTCAAAGGTTTTTTTCTTCCTTTAACTTTTATTAGGCAGGTAACTATTAATTTTAAGAAAATCAGAATCCTGTATAATAAAAGGCTAATATGCAAATTGTCCCCTTAACCTGGAGTTGGACCAGGGGGCGGGGCCAGCCAGCCAACCTCCCATACCCCCTCCCCCTGACTGGTTGGACCCCACCCATGCATGAATTCGCACACCAGGCCTCCAGTAAATAATAAAATTTCACATAATTCTATCAGAGATAACCACTTAAAAAAGATATTTAAACATTCATTTTCCTTTCATTAAATATAAGAAAACTTTAACACTATTTGTACCACTTAAGAAAAGGAAAACTCGCCGAAACCGGTTTGGCTCAGTGGTAGAGCGTCGGTCTGCATACTGAAAGGTCCCGGGTTTGATTCCGGTCAAGGGCAAGTACCTTGGGTGCGGGCACATTCCCAGTAGGGGGTGTGCAAGAGGCAGCTGGTCGATGTTTCTCTCTCATTGACGTTTCTAGCTCTCTATCTCTCTCCCTTCCTCTTTGTAAAAAATCAATAAAATATATTTAAAAAAAAAGAAAAAGAAAAGGAAAACTCACAAACAATATATTATAGACATCTAATTTTTCTAAGTTGTTAATTTTAATGACTACATTTGAATTCCATCACTTGAATGTCCACAATTGCTAGAAACCCTTACAAATTATTTATAAGTTTTATTTATTTTATTTGGCATTAATGATTTTATTATTCTAGAATGATAATAAATATTTGGATCAAGTTTTGACCTCAAAGGAAGGCCCTATAAATTCATTTGCTGTTTTCAAATTCTTGGCCTTTTTTCTTTCTATATGAAAGGAATTATGCTGTGAGAAAACTGAATTATATTCAGAAACATAGTATAGACTCAAGTTGGAGGCCACATGTGTAGTAAAAGGAGGTGCATTGTCAGCAGAGAATTCAAAAGCAACAATAAAAATAACCAAATAGCTCTGTTTTTATTATCACAATGTGCTGGCACTTTAAAAAACATGCCAGGGAAAAAAGTATCTTTTCCCACTAGAGCAAATCACTTTTATCACCCAGACTTTGAAATGCCATACCACCCTAAAGCAAAAGAACAAGATGGAATATATTGAATCCTGCTCTCAAAGACTCATGTATCCTAAAATGTCACCCAATGCTTGCATCTAAGCATGACGTTTTGACCTTAATTAGCCGAGGTACACTTCTCAATCAGTACAGAAACATTATTACATGATCAGAGATGACAATCAATGCTGACCTTTTCTCTTCTCTATTTTCAGTAAAGATGTTTACTGGATAATAATTTGATCTGAAAAGTTACTTAGTTTAGGATATGTTTGAAAATGTTAAGAATATTTATTAACAGAGAAAAATAAAGCAACATGTAGAGATAACTGTAGGGAAAGCTGAAAGAATGGTAGTTCTTTATTATAAACGAGAGGCCCAATGCATGAAAATTCGTTGCAAGAGTAGGCCTTCCTTCCCCTGGCTGCCAGCACTGGCTTGCCTCCAGCACCTGGGACTCAGGCTTCCTTCTTTCAGCCCCTGGAAGGCACCCAGAACCCAGGCTGCTCCCCTCCTCATGGCCTGAGGGCATCTGAGACCCAGCTGGTTTCACTGGGGCCACCCACAGGCACCCAGGACCCAGGCTGGCTTCCCTCAAGCTCCAGCTTTGTCAGGAAGGTCATCTGGAATGATATCCAGAAGAGATCTAGTCTAATTAGTACCTTTTTATTATTATAGATATATATTTTTTTACTGACCAAAAAACCAACCTGATCAAATTCTTAATGTAAGAAAAAATATTTTAAAATTCAAAGCAAAATTTAAATTTTGGAGAAGAAGAGCAGAAGCATAATTTCTTTCTTTTTCTTCCCTGTTCCCTTATCAACTCATTACATCCTCTTCCCCACCATCTTAGAAAAGTGCCTCTAAAGAAATAAATGTAGAGTTCAGATGGGCTTTTGAAAAAAGAAACAGAAATTATTTTTATTGGAAGCAAGGTTACACCTAGTGTGCCAAGGCTTTTAAGATACAAACATTAATTTGTTCTACTTTTCTACTGAAACAGATTAAAAAATATGAATCTTAAATTCATGAGTAGGTAGGCCATGGGTGAGAATGAGCTTCACAATATGAGGTATCAAGTTCTGGATGGTTTTATATTTGTCTTTACTGTGTGCCACTCAGCTGGTTAGAAGAAACTGATAGAGTTAAACAGTTGACAAGAGACTTGGGTTTGAGTGCCAACCCTGTCACTTTAGTAGATGCCTGTCCCTGGTGAATTAGTATTTGTGAATCTACTCTATAAAGTGGTGTGCTGCGCCAGCACAGCCAAGGTTTTTTGTTAGCTTGAATGGGGGTGACGAAGGATGGAGAAATGATAGACAAAGAGAAAAAGCTCTGCCTAGGTCGATCTTCAGTGTCTGGCTGAGGCCACAGAACAGATCCAGCCTGCAAAGCTGAGGCTTTATTTATAGTCAGGGACAAACAAGGTAGTTTACAATGTTCTTGTGAGTTTCACTTGTTTTGGCAGCACTTGCTGCCCCTCCCACAGCCCACTAGCTACCCAGGGAAGATCTAGGGGGCAGTCACAAGATCAAGCTTAATTATGCTTAGAGGACTGTGCCCTCTCCAAACTGGGACTTGTTTGTGGCTTTGCAGTCCTAGGCTTAACCCTATAACCACTTCCAACAAGTGGAATTAATGAAACCTCATACATTTGTTACTCTGGTTCCAGAACCCCTAAAGATCATATGCAAAAAGCTGTAGAGAAACTTTAATGAGTGTCAATCTTGTATTAGGTGTTAGGGAGTTTCTGTGATTATGACAGGGTCTCAGCACGTAGAAACATATGGGAATTAAGAATAGTAGCAAACATGTAAAAAGGCCATTTCATAACAATGCAGGGTATATGATACCACAGGAAAATGCTGCTCAGTAGAGCTCTCTGATGATGGGGATACCATGCTGTCTGAGAGAACAGCCTTGAGCCACCAGTGGCTCTTGAGCTCTTGAAATGGATCTAGTGTGACTGGGAAAACACATTTCTAATTTTAATTCCTTTAAATTTAAAGTGAACACAGCCAAATGTGGCTATGGTTACCCTACCAGTCAGCATGGCCACAGAGAAAGAAACGAGGGGCATTAGCCAATGGGCTTTAGGGAAGGCTTCCTAGAACAGACAAAAGTATTCAGAAGTTGGGCAGTTTGACATAAAAGAGCAAGAGTTTATAACAGATTACCATTAAAATGTGTCGAGGGCCACCTGGGAAGACACCTGGACATTCTTTAGATTGTTGCTGACCGGGCCCGGGATATTGGCGGAGTCACGTCAGTTGCACTCCGGGCCCTGGGAGTGCGGAGATGTTCTTAGTTCCTGGCTTGTGTTTGTCCAGGAGGAAGAAGTGAGTGGAACCTGGGCCCTCCCAGGCTCCTTGTTTTCCTGTGAAATCCCCTTGTGGATCGGAGAATAAATAGATGCCCTGTGTGGCTCAGAAGGTCATCGTCTGTCTCTCTAGCAGAGGAGGTCGGTGGCCCTCCCAGCTTAAAATCTATCTCTGGGTCTTCTCTCTTTATTTCTATTATTTCTGAATCCCTGGCCACCTCCACTTAGAACTGGGTTGTTCATCTCTCTTTCCATGCAGGACTCGGAAAAGGGAGATCCCCGCTGCATCAGGCCTCCGCAAAAAACACAGCCAGAAACACTGTGGGCCTTTAAGGCACCAGCTATTGGGGTTTGGAAATCAGCATCGGTTCAGCTCTCCAGCAAGAAAAGCACCTCAGAGCGAAGCTGCCCAGAGCAGAAGGCCGGACATGAAAAACTGCTACTTGAAGCAGATCTTTTAGAGTTTTTCATGAACACAGATTCCCTAAAAATAAAACGAAAGCCCACTTATCGGGAGGTTGGGAAGGAGTGAACGCTCAAGCTGGCAGGTATGGCACTGGGAGGTTTTCGTGTTTTGCTTCTCTGTGTAAACCGACGTGGGCTCACCTCACTTTTCGGGTTTGCACGCCCCCTCCGCAGTTGTCCGGCATGTTCACAAAGGTCACCTTGCACACGCTCCACGGCTCTGTGACCCACAGGTACTGGTTGCAGTCACTCTGGCAGGGGACGACCTCGTACACCTGAAACACACACAGTTCTCAGCCACCTCATCCCAGGTACCTGACAAGAGTGGGGAGATTTTACATCACAACAACCATTATATACACATTTTAGCTACTTTCATTTCTCTCCATTATTTGAAATTTCTTTGGAGTTACAGCAGGGCAGAACTGGCTGTGCCCTTGGCCCCACTGTAGTTGGAGATCCCACATTTGGTACCCTACTGAGACAGCACAGGGACTGAAGGAATGCCAGATGACAGAAGGAACACGGATACGCTGACTACAAAAATGTCGCCATCCCAGCTTCTCCTTGAACAACAATGAAGTAGTCTTTCTTATCTCCCTTCTAACCACTTCCTTGCAGAAGTTGAAACCACTGTTCAACACATGCTGTTTGCTCAAAGTTTGACTGCTACAGTACACACCTTCTGGGATGGCAGTAGTGAGCAGTCCAGCCACCAAGACAGTTGCCAAGCAACTAGACAGAAGGAGGCAGTAGCCTGGCCCTGACATGGGAAATTTCACCAGTCAGCCTTTGTAAAAAAAAACAAAACACACCTTTGTGTGCAAGTCTGCCTTGTTCTCAGCTCATAAAAGCTGACAAGCAGAGAGAGGCAGGTCCCCAGCCCCCCTCTCCTCCCCCCACCCCCCCAGTCAGTTTGGAGGACCTTCCTTTCCTCTGTGTGGCCTCCCCTGTGTTTGAATATCAGCTTAGTAAAATTTGTCTAGAAATTTCTCTGATGGTTCCGCTTGATTTCTATCATGGGAAACCCAAGGGCCCCAAACTCCATAACATCACCACAGTATTGTAATTTCCTAGGCCATCGGTCTTGTTTATAGTTTTGTGTGTCTTCCATACTTACCCCAGGGTACTCATATGTTAGACAATCAATAGAGATTTGTTAAATAAGTGAATGAATAATACATGAATGAATTAATTAAATAGTGTATAAAAGTAGCTTTTTCAAATAACTGGGCTTGTTTATAAAATACGTGCAAACAACCAAACTTGTATTTTTTTGTGTGCTCCATTTATTTATGAAACTAAATTAAAAGATAAATAACATGAAACAAAGCTATCTTCAAACTTTAGTTAGGACTAACGCAGTGAGGGCCACTTGAAACAAAGCAAATTGTGTGTGCGCTGTATCCATACAAGCTTTCACAGCCCCAAGTTTGAGGTGTTTGTTTGGTTTCAGGATTTTTAGAACAATGAACAAGAATTCCTTTTGTTCAATCAGAAGAATGACAAATAAATAGTAGAAAAAGTGTTTAAAAAAATCATTGCAAAATCTGTAATTATCCACTTCTATCTCTTATTTTACACACACACACACACACACACACTAGCATATGAATGCTTATATAATAATTTACAGAGAATACAGATTTAAATAGGTCTTTGGAGCTATTCCTTGGTATAAATTTTAGTGGATTAAATGCTGAAGTAAAGAGACAAAGTAAATTTATGCCATATAATAATAAAATACATGCACTGTTGAAGTAAGAACTATATTTACTGTCATATGATCACATCCATATTGGGAGCTGTATTTAAATATGACTGATTTCTGGTGTGGAAAACATTACAATTTGTGGGGAAGGCACAAACCGAAGGGGAAATGCCGTCATTCCTAGTCCTTGGATGGCTTGCATGTTAATCTCTTACAAATCAGTCAGAGCCTCCTCCTGCCACCCACTCTCTGCCCACCTGCACTTTTCCTCCCCCTGGGAAGCATGAGGTCATTACCAGGAGGTGTCAGTGCCTGTCCAAGGCCAGTGAGGGGAAGCTTGTTTCCCACCGCTGCACCTCAGGCCCTGGTTCCAAAAGGAGAAAACCCAGCGCCATGCTAGGGAATAAAAAGGGAACAACGGCAGAACACAAACTTTATGAAAAATATATTTTTTCTCCCTGTAAAATAAGAGGCAATTGTAGAAAAAAAAAAAAATACATTCCCTGAAATCAGGTGCAGAACAGAAAATAAACAGCACCTTGTTATGCAGGTTTAAGAGTTCTTACCTGTGCCTGGAGTGGTTATAGTCCACAGGAATCAAGATGGGGAGAGAAGCAAAGAGAAGTAAAATGTCAGTATATTGAATGTGAAAAACTCATGTTTCAAGTTTCAAATATTATTATCCCTATGGAAAAGACAATTTTTGGGGGGTGAGTAAATAATTAGAACACCTTTTTTAGGCCTTGGGAGAGAAAAACCAACTCACTGTTTAAAGTTAAGATACACTAATAACTACTGCAAGCAGCAGAATCAGGGAAAGTATTAGGTGGGCAGGATGCAGACATCTTAGACAATGGAGTAGACCTCAAAATACTCATAGGGAACTGACACAGAGCTGCAAGTGTCTTGTGCTTCAAACTGTGAATGGCTATCTATTTATAGATCGATTGATTGATTGATAAATTTACCCATCTTCATCCATCCACCCATATTTCATAAGAAATGAGGATTTGCTTCCTCACTGGAAAAATCAAACCTCAAACACCATTTTCAAGTCAAAGTACCACCAATTATATTGAGGAACGTATAACTGTAAAAAGTCTGTGTGACTTGAACATTTTTCAACATTAACACAAACCTCTGCATGTTCTTTGCTCTTCTAATGGCATTACTAATATATAAACTCTTAAAAGTTTATTTTTTAAACAAATTGTTTCTTGTTTTAGCTTTGATATTTTAGTTGTTGGTCTCAATATAAGACCAGTAAGCTGTTAACAAGTACCCATATGTCCTTTTCAAACTCTCCATGAGGCTACATTAAAGTTGGAGACTTTAGAGGAAAGCCTTTTCATTGCAAAGACCATTTGGGATAAGATCTTGAATCTGCAAATGTACCATCAAAGGAAATTTCTCTTTATTAGAACCCTGGATCAAAATGTAATAAAATTTACATTTACTGTTGGAAATTCAAGATTTCAAAACTTACAGGAAAGTATTGTTTTGTTTACAAACACTACAGTTGAGTTATTTTGCTTCACTTGGTCAAGGAGTTCCATCTTTTTCTTTGGAAACATTCCCGAGCACAGGGACACTCAGTCACCAATAGATGGCAGCAGTGTAGTATGTTACTTACTTTTGGTTTCATTTAAGGGCAAATGTAGCTACTTGGGGGAAAATCCAGATTCTTTCAGAGAACTTTCTATAGAATTTAATTCTACACTTTCTTAATCCTAGTCTCTTTATCCATAAATTCTTTTTACTCTCTCTACAGTGTACTTTTATTGCTAAGAACAAATTTAGGGTAATTTGGAAAGGAAAGTTTGGGTCCTGGTAAGCAGTGTGTTTGGAGATTAAAATTAGTTTATGTATATATGAAATATATCTATACATTTAAGGTTGGTTCATACATATGACTTGGTTCATTTGATTGTGACTTAGATTTAAATACACTTCTTAACATCTACATAGACTATATCAAATTTGTACTTTGTTAATTCACATGCAGGCCAAACACGATAATAATTGTCTGATGTATCTTATGTTACATTTAAATTAGTTTCAATTTCCTCTATTAGCCTTTTACTTTATATTTCCAACAAACACAACTATTAATAGCAACTAATAAGGAGAATCTGAAGTCAAATAAAGTACAAAATAAGATATAAAAGGCCAAGGATTAAATTGATAGATATACTTACAGTGATTTTGAGGCCATTTAAAAATTTAAAAAATTTTATATCAACTAATTTCAAATGAATGAACAGTATATATTTCCTAATTTTAGATCTCAACTTAAATACTTTCTTTGATTTTAATTTAAGAGGTTGGTAATTGAGATGTCTTCTTCGAGAGTCTCGGGGTACTCTAAGAACGAGACAATCTTGCTCTTAATAACACACAAGTTAGATATAATTTTATTACAGGTTAAATATCTTGACATTATTTCAAAGGGAATTTTCATTTACTTTCCATTGCTTTATATTCATATGCACACATATGCAGGGTACTAGGTCTGTTGAGAATAAAGAGATGACATATCTGATTTGGGTTTTTAACAATATACATGTATTGATCCAGACTACTCTAAAAATAAAATGAGCCAAGTTTCTAATTCAGGGGCTATTATTTACTTTGGTCCATTTGGGGTGTGTGTGTGTGTGTGTGGGGGGGAATACATCATTACCAATCTAAATCACAACACTTTAGTATTGCCAGCAGCATAAAATACCTGGTTGACATGGTCCAGTTTGGGGCAAGGCCTTCCTCCATTATACGGCTTTTCTCGCAGCCATTTAGACCGTACCTTCACACCGCTCCCACAGGACTTACTGCAGCGGGACCAGTTGGACCACTCGCTGAGCTTGCAGTCGGAGGGGCAGGGGATGATGCAGGCCTCTTCGATGTAACCTGAGTGCAGGAAATGAGAGGAGAGCCATCTCCCTCATGTCCCTCGCCCACCACCACCCAGATGCTCATTTAGAAGATCCAAGTTTGACTTGACAGCAACATGCTAATGCAGAGTCTCCATCGTTAAGGATTCAAATTGAATGGTGCAGGAAAATGACACATACATGCAGCGACTCTGTTAAAATAACAGCTGAGCAGCTGCCATATGATCTGCTCAGGACTCACGCTCATCACATTTCAGTACTCCTGACAGCTCCTGTTTAATTGACAATAACCTGTCTGCTGCCATATCATCCGCACTCTGCCAGAACGATTCATTAAAAAAAAAAAAAAAAAGTACAACAGTTTTCCACAGGATCCTGTCCGTTAATGTCACACAAGTTCAAGTTTCTGGGCCCAAGCAATGTTCTTGCTCAAGAAGCCGGGCCCTTTCAATCACTATCCGAAAGGAACCATTTAACTTAGCACCTATGTTTCTTTCCCCTTCTTTGGAAATGAGGCCGGAAGAAGAACAATGAAGACCGTTAAATAAAGTCTCCTAGTTTTATAGTGCTGCCAATTTCAAAGCACCTTCACACTTTGTATTCATTGATTTGCTTGAAAATCTTATAAATGCATTGGGTGGGTATGGATAGTCTACTGGGCAGATGAGAAAGCAAATGCAGAGAGATAATTGCCAAATGCAAGGTCGTACAGTGAGATGTGAGGAAAGGTTTTCTGAGGTCTAGTCCAGTGTTCACTCCATCAAATCACACAGCCAAGTCACTCAATGGCCTACCGATTAGTTTTGAGGAATGGGAGCATTTTCCTTGAACAATCCCTTTACCACCAACTTGGCATCTCACTAGATCAATTTAGCACTATTATTCCCAAGGCAAATGTGTAAGAAAAGCAAAATTCCTCTGGTCGAGAGTCAAATACTCTGTGCAGAGTAGTTCTTGATTCAAGAAAACACTGTCATACCACTTTACATCAAATGAAGGATTCGATTTAGAAATGATTATCACATAAACCATTTGTACTAGGATCTATAAGTAGATATTTTTAAAATATCTTTTTATTACTTTCTTGAGCAAGAGGAAGGGAAAGGGAGAGACAGAAACATCTATGAGAGAGAAACATTGACTGGCTACCTCCTGTATGCCCCCTACTGGAGATCAAGCCCACAACCTGGCCATGTGTCCTGAGCAGGAATTGGAACCAGTGACCTCTTGGTTCATAGGTCAACGCTCAACCACTGAGCCACACCAGCTGGACTGTGACCTTTCTTAAGGTGCTTAGGTAATAATTTTATTTCAAAATCAGTCTAATTATCCTAGAATAATAAACTATTCATCATAATATCGTTTTGATTTTTTAAATAAACCTAGTTATTTCCAATGTTCATTGTTTTATCAATTCTTTTTTGAAAAACATAAAAATCTTCAAATAGGTGGAGTGATCTACTTAAATGTTATACTTTGACTTTAAATATGGCTTGAGGTAAGGAAACAAAGCTCCCCTTACTATTTTGAGTTGAAATACATTTTAAATCCCATTACAGCACAGCCAGTAAACAAATTTATCTAAAACAGCATGAGATACTTAGATACATAATTCCTGATAGGGCCAATAATTTTTTTAATATAATAGCTTTTTTATTGCATAGTCATAGTTTAAGAAATAAAATAAAAATGTCTAATTTCCAAATGAATGCCATTCTATCATCAAACTATTAAACTATGCAAGTCCAATAATTTTTTAAAATCCCAATTATTTCCAGATATCATCAATAGCTTTGACAAAAGGACACTAGTATTTCAAAGGTAACGTTATTGAAATATTTCTAGAAGAATTGCATTTTCCACCTTGTTAAATTTCAAAATGACTGTAAAAGTAAACCTTTAACCTTTTGTTATTTAGTAACTGTAGTGTAAAATAGAAACACATAATCTTTAATGTCACTGCTTCACAGAGTAACAGATAAATGGAAATTCTTTCCTTCCATCGTCAGGTGAAGTATTATGCATAGTGATATTTAACATGGATGACCTCAGACTGATTCACATTTATCATCAAGTAGTAACACTTAACACTTCTATGTATGATCTTCCAATAGCATATTCCAGAAATGTCTCTCAAATAAAACTCAAGGTATTAAATTGTTAAAGGATACGTGTAGACCCTGAGACAAAACTGCAACAGAATATAATGCTTAGCTTGCCATTTTTATTTTCCGATGTGTAACAACTTCCAATAATTGCCCGTCATGTTCATCTAGCACAATTAAAATCCTTAATGCTAGAAGTGAACTGCCAGGTAATCATTGCCCTGCTTTCTTCACTAAGATCATTTTTCAAGGCAATTAACACCCAACAGTCATGGGTATAGAAAGACAGAAACATTTGATGTGTTTTAAGGCTAAATAACTGCTGGTATCTTGTAGCAATTTATGGCGTCTGAGGAATACTGGAATAAAATAAATGACTTCACAATTAGGGTGTTAAAACTTTTTAGCAGTTCAACACTGAATTTGACACATGAAAAAATCAAACTCCTGACTTCTGGTCATATTTTTTTGTATTCTTTGACTGTTCTTTGAGGTCGAAATGGATGCAAAACACTAGCAGCCTTAAAGGGGTGACCAGAGGACATACTGCCTTTTAGATATATCACCTCATTCATTTGAAGTGTGAATTGCAGATAAAGTAGCTGTCAACAACCTTCACAACTATTAACATTGTGCTGTTGAAAGGTACACTGTTGATAGAGTAAAGAAATCATTTTAAAAACACATGAAAAAACATTGTCTGGTTCTGACTTACAGCTGTGCGAATAAGCAACACTGGCACTATATGTGAAACATCTGGATTAATCCCCAAAGTGACCTCAAAAAAATCTCTCCTACTTAAATGTGTATTGTATACATATGATTACAATCAAGAATGAGAGCATTTATCTACGAATTTATCTATTGTTGTCTGTGTGGGTTTAAAGTATTTAAAAAATAGTCCCAAATGAACATGATATTCTTTTGTAATTATATATTAAAAGCTGATAACTAGATAACTCAGGGAAACCAAACAACTATGTGTATAACCAAACTTTTGTAATTGAATGTTGGAATCAACACTGGGCAATTAAAATTTTCATAGAGAAGTGTTCTGATAAATTGATATTACTGCAGTGCAATGCTATTTTAATTTTATTTATATTTATTTGTTTTATATACATATGAAGGCATATCTCTCCATTCTGCTAAGTACTTAAAAGATTCAGGAAATTTCAACATCAGTGTTAAAGGCTGTGGGGTTTTGTTGATATTATTCCAATACTGGAAGCTTATCCAATGATAAGGCACATTCAGATTCATAGATACATCTCTGTATAAGTTCATTATCAAGGTCATTTCTTATAGCAAATTGTAAAGCTTTCTGTTGTATAATAAAGAATTAGGTTGATCTTTGGCCCTGGTTACTGGGAAGTAGTCTCCAAGCCCTGAAATTTCTTGAGTGGTAAGAGTATCATTGCTATTCATGGGGGGGCCCTTGTATAACACGAGTTTATGCAAAAAGGATGTTGGTGGGAGGGAGACTGATTGAATTTAAAGACAAAGCAGGTGTTTAGAGTGTTGGAACTTTAAGCTGCATGATATCTGACCAACCTCTGGGGTGGGAAGATTGAGTTCAACCCACCATGTGATCAATGATTCCTTCCATCATGTCTACGTGACGAAACCCCAATAACAATGACACCAAAGCTCAGGTTAGTTTTCTGGTTGATTATAAACATTGATGTGCAGGGAGGGTGATGCCTCCTGGTGCCATGAAAAAGAACATGGAAGCCTTGTTTCGGGGACCTCACAAGACCTTGCCTTTGTGTCTTATTTTGGATGGTTATGATTGTGTCCTTTTGCTATAATAAAACTGTATATGTAAGTATGGTTCTTTCCCGAGTTCTCTAGGTCATTCTAGTAAACTAATGGACCTGATGGGGTGGTGAGAACCCCCCAATCTGTGGCCAGCTTTTCAATAATAAAGTTAATCTGTGGTTCACTGAAGTTGTAGCTGATGTCTGAAGTGAGAACAGTCAAGTAGAGACCTGAGCCCTAGCCTGTGATGGTCGGCCTAACTCTAGGGAGGGAATGCTGGAATTGCATTCAACTCTCTCTCCTTCAAAGCATCATCACAATGGGCATGTAGCGGAACTCTACTTTATTTTAAAAGGACGTAAGTACTTTTATTTCTGTAAGAACTGTATTTATAGTTTACCCATTCAACCAAAATAAAAATCTGGGGGATGCATTAAGGCATTTACTGACTTTCTCCCCATATTTAACATTTAAAATTCTAACCAATAATGTATTAAACATCAGAGATAAGTTCTACAAAACTCACTTTGGGAATAGGATTTTGTAAGCAATATAAATGTATTTTATTGAGTGTTCAGATTATGAAGATGAAGTAATGGAAAAAAATGAACGTTGAAACTAATTAGAGCAATTTATTTTTAACTTCATCTAATATTAACAAAGCTCTGTTCTTTCAAATCAATGAAAATCATATATTGTCATGGAAGCATTTCCAAAGGATGATCTTTAAACCGGTTCTGGTGGATTATAATAAGTATTAAACATAAATTTTACAAAAAGCATTCTGTGGTCAAGTGAGTTAGAAAATTAATGCATTAAACTTGTTAACCAAGGCTCTTTTCCCTGGGCTTTCCTTTTTGGCTAATGTGAATCTCTAAGAAGATAACTCAGACACTGCATTCCTGTGGTTCATGACTTTTTCCTATAGCATCCCACTGAACAAGGGAGAAATAGATCATCCATAGTAGGTAATTATAATGCCTTAAAATTGGATTCATGTTTTGAGCTGGACAGAGTTTTAATATTTTTCAAGTAATTCTTCTTATGTCCATTTCCAAATACGAAAAAACGTAAAAGCAAACAAACAAATAAAACCCCCAAACTTAGGAGAGTCTTCTTCTTAAATTATAAGATATGCTTAAAAGTCTTAAAACTTTAAAGCTTAAACTTATGGCAAAGGGAGGGAAAACTGTTATGTGGATCAACTTAAGGTTGCTTTTTTAAATGGCTATTTTTAATGGAAGTGAAAAAAATTTCTTCTGAGGGCTAAATTGACCTTCAATGCAATTATGAAGAAACTAGAGGCCAGGTGCACGAATTTGTGCACCAGTGGGGTCCCTCGGCCTGGTCACTCTGGCCTGTGGGGATTAGGCCAAAACTGACTCTCCGACATTGCCCTCTCGGATTATAAGAGGGCATAGGCCAGGCTGAGGGGCCCCACCAGTGCACTATCAGGGCTGGGGATGGGTATGTCTGGCTCATCGTGCCCTGTCCTAATCTACCACACCCCAGCAGCAAGTTAATCTACTGGTCAGAGTGTCTGAACCTTGGTGGTCAGTGCATGTCATAGCTATTAGTCGAATGGCCACTTATGCTTTTATATATATAGATGGGATAAACATGGAGAGTAAATATAAGAAAATGTTTTTCTTTCACATTGAAATTTAACTGCCCACACCACATTTGTTTGGGCATTCTGAGGTTATTTTTTTGAGTCCATAGATCTGTGTCTAATAATGAATGCCTTCTTCACTTATAAAAGCAAGCCCCTGTGTATAAGCCTTATTTCCTATATGACCATTGTGATGATGCTCTAAAGGAGAAAAAGACCTACATATTAGGAATGACACTAAACTCAACTATGAGGTATAAAGCTTTAAAAAAATATTTTGGGTTTTCAGGGCTTTACTAACATATAGGACTATAGTATATTCGTGGATTTACACAGGTCATTTAGCATCTGTATTAATTATGAAAACTTACATCACAACGTAAGTAATGAACAATCTGGTTATATCACTAAAATTAGCACAGATTTCAGAAAGATTACACTCTCATCATTCTACTGAAATTGGTGCTACCACTTCTGTAAGGCATGAGGGAGAAGAAGGGGTCAGAAGCCAATGGAAAGGATAGAGTAAAATAAAGTAGCAGAAATTGTTGATAAAGGCAAAGATCCATTTTTTTTTTATTGTTGCAAAGAATGAATAATGTTTACGGCAGTTAAATCTATTTTTATGTTGCAGAACGTTTTCTTCCTAAAAAGCTGGAAAGAAAGTCCAATCCGTGTATGGCATATACTGGAAGCGATGTTTGACAGCCAGGCCTGAGGGGCTCTGTGGAGCCCCGTTTGAAAACCATGTTGCTAAGTAATAGCTGAGCTGTGGTCTCCAGGACGTGGAACTAACATCAGGTGGTTTTCTATCACCCCTGACAAGAGCGGCAGCTGCAGGAAAACTTCCAAATAAAGTCTCTCTCATCATCACCTCCACAGTGCTCCTTCAGGGAGTCCGAGAATATTGCTGGTATGCATCCGCATTTTAATCCAACCCTAGGCAATTGCTTTTTTTTTTTTTTTTTTTTTTGTACTCAAGTGTCCAGAATAGTCCTTTTCTTTTTCACCCTGGTTCTTTAAACTTGCAACTATTAGCTCAGGAAAAATTTGTCCCTCATCCCCTGCTTCTCTTTTACATTTGAAAAGAAAAACATCTCCATTGTGAATGATAACTGCAAAAGCAACACTAGCCATATGTGTGTTATTAAAAGGAAGTTTTGAATTCTGACATGAATTAGACATTAAATAAACAATATCAATTGAAAATGCTTTTCAGAGGCATCCAGCACTCCATTCTGGCTTGTTTACAAGATTCTGTTTATAGCCTTTTCTGCCCATTTACGTGCTGTAATTAAACGTGCTTTTTCTCAAATAAGAGCACCCGCTATATAAGGAGCAATTTCTCATTCAATTTTGTTTCTAATTAACCTCTAATGTTAAACTTAGATAAACTTCTATAGAATCCCATTACAGAAAGTAATACATCCCTGTTATATTATAATTGAGCGGTCAGGTAGGTTATCTTTAGAATCTACTCTCCCTATAGGCATACTAATTATTTTTATCAGCTGTACTCTGAGTTACACATAGTGCCCTAAAATGTATATATATAAAGCTAATAAAAATGTTAGTCCTTATTTTCTCAAGGAAAGATGAGTGGGAACAAAGAGAGTTAAATAAACATCCCACACTCTTGATTAACACAGGCTGGCAAACACAGGTTTACACAGGTTGTGTAAACAGTCTGGGAAAATGCAACTCGTCACAACGACTAATATGAAACAAGAGGGAAAGCTGTTGTCCAAATCTGGTGTTATACAAATTAGGCAATTCTGAATAAGCTCTAAGTGGCAATAAAGAAACTTGTCAATGTTGATATTACAGGATTAATTCAGTGGGGTGGGTGTGTGACTGTTATTTCTTCTCCCATTAAGTAGGCAGAGAGAAGCATAGCTATTTGAGAAGTATCTTCATACAGAAACTTCATAGCTCTTATTCCACAGATTTTAGTTGTTCTCAGTGACCTTTCTAATTATTTCCCAGAAATGTGACACAGAGGGAAGGACAGTCTGGGGAAAAAAAAAAACGTCCAAACCTGATTGTGAATGAAATGCAGCCACAAAAATTCTCTCCAGCCCTTCACTCATTCATTCATTCTACACATATTCACGGAGCACCTACAGTTCTAGGTGCTGGGGCTACTTCAGTGACTGAAATAGTCCAGGATCTCCTCATCCATCTGAATTCATGTGCAGGAGATAAAGCATAGACAATAAACATAATAAATAAGTGAATTATATGCTATGTTATAGAATGATGCATGCTTTGGAGATACAAAATGTAGAGAAGGATAAGGGTTTTGGGGACAGTGGGGCAGAGTTGAGGGGCAGCATGTAAAACTCTATCCCTCATGTGCAAATGGAAATCTTGTATACACGTATCTTGCATCAGGTAGGTTACCTCTAAGATTCTTTAAAATATAAAGGTTAAATAAAGTATCGAGATTAAATATATAACAGAAAGTTTCAGAAATTCCACCTCCTGTCCCGTGAAATCTTAAAAATTATTAACTTAAGAAGTATCTAGTACAAACTATGTGGTCAGGCACTGAGTACATTTCTAGTGAATCGATATCATTTAAATTCTCAGAGCATTCCAGCAGTGAGCAGAAACTGTTTCATTTGGTTTTAGAGGAATTTAAAATCTGTTGCTATAGTGATACCATACAAAAAGGAAATGTGTATAATTTGTATTATCTTTTTAGGATAAATGCCCAAAATGTACTTATATATCAACATTTGTTCAGGAATTGTATTTAATACCATGTATGAGGATGGATGAATATGTATGTGGCTCCCAAAGCATTCTTCAAGATCTGATTTTTAGAGTCTGTGTGTATCACTTTTCAATACACAGTCCATTATTATGAGGAATCCCAGACATAATAGAATTGTTCCACAAGTCAAGACATTGAAAAAAAGAGTTACCACATGGGAAATGGCTTAGAATAATATAATTAAACTGGCAAAAGTAAAATTGCTTTGTCAGTATAATAACTGGTAATATGACTCATAGATGGACAACGCAAATTAAACAGAAATTCCCTAGGGCCATTATTGAATAGGGAATCCGTGTCTCTGTACTGTATACATGTGGTAATTCATTTTATATTTCAACTGAAAGTAGGAGGAAACTTTTTTCCTGAAAGCAACTATCTGAAAAGCTGATTTGATTGAGAGAAGGCAGTGGACATAAAAATGCAATTTAGAGCTTACCTAGGACAGAATGACAAAGTTATAGCATTCCACCGACACCATCAGAATCAACAGAACCTATATTTAAAAAGTAGTAATTTCCAAAGGAATGAGGCAGTAGAGATTCAATTTCCTCAGACTTTACTTTGAGTAAATATGTTAGTAAACATTAAAATATTCCACTGGTTATCTATCATAGATCAGATGGAATAAACAATGAATAACCTTGGACAGATGCAAAGAACTAAACTGGAACAGTTCATTTAGTAAAGGATCATAGATCCTTTCCCAACCCTCATGAAGTTGACTGCCAACATGGACCCATCCTTTTTCTATATTTACTTTTCTTCCGAATACAGTACTGCTTTCTTGCTGCTTTGAATCGACAGTGCTAAGTTAGGAAGTCTACTGCCTTTGGACAACTTCAGATATTTTTGTGCTTTTAGTTTTTTTTAAGTGATCAAGCATTTTTGTGAGAGTCCCAGGATATTTTTAAAGCTTTTTCTGAAAATAAGATTGACTGTTAAGTGGCTGACGGAAGCACTCTTGCATCTAATTAGCAGATCAGGGTAAAAGTGAGAATATATGAGAATCATTCTGAAAGCTCACAGGTTATGTGAAAAACAAATGACTATCTTGGTGATTCACTATGTATAACAATTTGAAATGTGAGCAAACACTTACATGCTGCATTCCAAGAGAAACATATTTCTCAAGTGATCTTCAATTTTACATTTTAATGACTAATTATGATCGTATATATTATCATCCGATCATCTCGGAATGAGAACTGCATTTGTATTTTCCTGGTATCTAATATGCAGCACACTATGTTATTTGATATAGAGGATAAAATACTCAGTTATACTTAGAGGTGTTTCTCAAAGTATGCCTATTATAAACACTAAACTCTTTTTTCTTTAATTGTTCTAAGTGTATGGAATAATATAAAACTTAGCAAGGCACATATATTAACCTGAAACATACTTATATCTAGAGCTTCAACATCCTTGGGGCTTATATCACTATACTTTGATAAAACAAAAACTATAAGATTAGGTTAAAAAAAAAAACAGAATGAAGCTTTTGAAAACTTTGTTGTAAGACCATGTGTAAAAGATTCCAATAACTGTGTCACTATGATACCTTGATGGTTTGTAAATGGGAGGTGGTCCAATTACTTCATATTGTTTTCTGAACCATATAATAAAACTAGAGGAAGACCGTTGGGATAGAATTGTTTTTCAGCAACATTGGAAGGTAACTGCCATGGACACTCTTGCTGGTCATTTGACCCATCTTTCTAGGCCAACTCCCTGAAGAAGGGAGGAGGATCATTGTCCAGTGTCTACAAATATGTGACATCTGTGTTTCAGGCTGACCCACGGTAAACTGATCTCATGACATTATAAAAAGACAGCTGTATTAAAATAAAAGAATAATGGAGAAACATTGTTTAAGACTGCCTATATTAAGACTTGGAACCAAAGAGTTCACTAAATATACTGGTCAAAAATGGTCACTCTTCACTAACTTTTGGCAACTCAGTTATTATTACTGTATTTTAGTTTTTATTGTTTCCTCCCTCCTTTCTTTCCCCCTCCCTACCTTTTGGTTTAGAAATCAAAAGTGGGCACAGTTTCCTAAGAGAATGTACTTTTTTTTGTCAACCTCACCTTAATAGAGCAGTAGATAGGATATGTTTGAGTTTTCACCAATTATGGCTTTCAATCTTTCTTCTCTGAGACTTAATGACATTTTAGGCACATTGCAAATCTTGCCAGTTTGGTCATTAAAAGTTTGCCTAGTTTAAAACTCTGTTTTCAAATTAAATTGAAACCTGTCTCCCTTCTGGTGCAGCTGTTGGGGCTGGTTGGGTCTATTCAACAGACTCTTAATCCCAGAGGCGGCTCTGGCAGCATGTGCCTACTACCTGTAAGCCTTCTTTGGCTTCACTGCCAACTCCTGGACAACGAGACAAGTGCTACCTAATGTCCCGTTACATATAAGTGACGTACGTACAGTGTGGTGTCCCATAGTGTCCCACTTAGAACATAATTCTGGAGACCTTCCTTTCCCTCCATTCTCATGCACGTGCATGTTACCTCCACCCCCACAGGCAGACGTGTTTAACACGGGAGGGAAGCGGGATTACCGTGGCTGTTACACCGGGACGTCTCCACCAGCCGGCCGTTCTGGTCGTAGCAAGCCATGGCCTGGTAACGGTAGCCCTGGCCGCACTCCTTGACGTCTCCCTGGACTTTCATCCCCAGCAGCACTTCCGCTTTCCCCTCCGGCAAAATGCAGTCTGACCAGTTCCCCACGGGCTGGGCGTTGTACTTGAAGCAAGGACAGTACTGAGTCTCCATCAGCGGGTACACCTGAGAATTTTTACAGTTTTCCTTCTTTTTGCTTTTGCCTGTGGAGAAAAATAAGTTGGAAAGTACCCTTGTTAATTTCAAGCCTTCCCTACGTCTTCTCCTTTCTTAAACTTCCTTTGTCCATTTGAGCCATAGTCAACAGTAGTCTGTAAATAAACACTGTTTTCTCACCTCACAGGGCTTTCTATCTAGGCTTTTGTGAGTATGGGGTGATTTCCATAGTGGAAAAAAAAATGTATTTTTATTTATTTTTTCATGTAAAAATAGCTTATTTGCCTGACTGGTGTGGCTCTGTGGTTGAGTGTCTACCTATGATCCAGGAAGTCATGGTTCGATTCCTGGTCGGGGCACCTGCCTGGATTGCAGGCTCAATCCCCATTGGAGGCCATGCAGGAGGCAGCCCATCAGTGATTCACTCTCATCACTGATATTTCCATCTCTCTCTCTCTCCCTTCCTCTCTGAAATCAATGAAAAGAAATAGCTGATTTAAAAATACCCATTATAATAAGGTTCTAACTGTTGTGGTGAATTTTATACTCTTTAAAAAATGCTCAAAATAGCTGAAACCGGTTTGGCTCAGCGGTAGAGCGTCGGTCTGCGGACTGAAAGGTCCCAGGTTCGATTCCGGTCAAGGGCATGTACATTGGTTGCGGGCACATCCCCGGTAGGGGGTGTGCAAGAGGCAGCTGGTCGATGCTTCTCTCTCATCGATGTTTCTAGCTCTCTATCTCTCTCCTTTCCTCTCTGTAAGAAAAATCAATAAAATATATTAAAATAAATAAAGAAATAAAGAAATAAATAAATAATGCTCAAAATCTTCCCAAATGATCATGTGTTCTCACTGACGGGGAGGTGGGAGGTAACCATAGTAATTTCTCCTGTAAATGTGCACAAAGATGAAATGGGAGAGGGAGTCACTGCCTGAACTTCACAGCTTTTTTTGTTAGTTCAAATAGATGGTATAGCTATCTAGGGAATTGAGAAATTGAGAATTTGCATTTGCTTTTACTTTTTTTGTATTTACTTTTCTGATTATGATTTTGCCCCTTTCAGCATTTCTGAAGAATAATCATTTTGATATACTTGTGATTAACATAGGTATCAATAATATTCAAAGTGAAGATATTTAATATGAGGAAAAATATTAGAGATTGTTTATATATAAATGTAAATAAAGCCCCTTTTAAGATAAACAACTCAGGCCGAGGCTGGTTTGGCTCAGGACTGGAAGGTCCGAGGTTCGATTCTGGTCAAGGGCATGTGCATTGGTTGCGGGCACATCCCCTGTGGGGGGTGTGCAAGAGGCAGCTGGTCGGTGTTTCTCTCTCATCAATGTTTCTGGCTCTCTGTCCCTCTCTCCTCCTCTCTGTAGAAAATCAATAGAACATATTTAAAAAAAACACAACAACAACTCAGGTATAACAGTAATACATGCTTAAAATTATATATCATCATTTTAATTAGATAACATATATTTATATTTGTTATTTTAAATCTTATAGACAAATTATATTAAATACCACTAATAGATATATTTTACATATATGTATCTGTAGCTTTCGTAAGCTAGCTTATATACTTTTTTTGGTTATGACAGCTGGCTTATTTTATAACTTTTAAATTCTGAGTAGTCAGCTAGCACCAATATTTTTAGGTTTCTTTTGCCAACTGACAGACTTTTTGAATGCACCAGGGTGTAGGTCAGTACGATGTCTCCTGTTCTTGCTCATTATATCACTGCTTTTTGTCACTGTGACTGCCTTTCAAAACGCAGTGCTCTGACACAGAATTAACGTCACTGTCCTCCTCCAGGATAATCCGAGGCCCTGACAGGGAGAATGGGCTTAAAAAATGAACGGGCAACATTTCCTCGTGTTCCCAAAGACCTTTTCTCCCGGCCCTTCAGAGTCTGTAGGCAATTCACCGAAAGTCCATATTTAAACAAAAAATAACCTTCCACATGTTGTACAGGCGATGGAGTTTGATTTTCAAGGCCACTTTGTCTTTGTGCTAAAATTACAATGTGTCTGTTGCTGCCAACTCACAGTAAAACCCACATCCAAATCCACTGGTGATGTATTAGGTGTAAGTATACCAACGATAAGGCATACCTGTGCATTTTCCAAATGCATCGTCGGGACTCCCTTGGTCTGACTGCTTTGTGTTTTTCTACCTTGACAAGTGGTGACTTAGGCACTCCAGCTAATTATTCTTACCAACAATAGCGCGCTTTCTGGTCCTGACTGCCCCACAGTCTCCATTGCATGAGGAAAACTTGGACCAGCTGGTAAACTGACAGTCGTCTTGGCAGGGGACCTGACAGGCCTGGGTGAGGGCTGGCACCGGGCCTGCGTGCTGGAGGCATTCGTGGATGCCAGCCTGCCCTCCGTCTTGCTTTCGACAGGTAATGGCTAGAGGAAAAGCAGAGAACTGTTTATAGCAAACTGGATGTCTGTAATTACTCCACAATTTAGGAATTAACATTCTCTTAAGCAGAGGAATCCTCTCTTTATCCTTTATTTGCAGCAGAAATCTAGTAGAAGTGTTTGCGATAATTGATGGTGTAGGTTTAAAAAAAAAAATCACAGCTAACCCTCGTTGGTTTTTATTAGATGCTAGGAAGACTTTCAAGTCACATGTGAGGTATACTGAGGCATGAATTATTTAAGAGCAAATATGGGATCTGATAACAGTTTATGTTGAACACAGGCTATTGACAGAGGGGCTGGGAGACACCGCCCACCTCTAATAATTGCTTTTACCTCATTGGCCACTCTAGGATTCCTAGACAGAAGGGGCTTAGTGGCAGCAAATGAGTTGGTGGGTTGGGTGGAAAGGGGATGCTTATGGAATTTGTCCTGAAGCTGCATTTGCATATTTTTGTTTTTTGACTTTTTACATTAGAAGTTTGTTGGGATGGCTTCGGAGTGGTTAATGAGAGGGGCAGTGTCAAATTCCATATCATTCCCCTCACTCTTAGCACACATAAATCTCAACCAAAAATTCAAAAATAAAATAAAAACTTTCAGCAACCTTCATCTATCATACCATAATTGATATTTCTACAACTACATTTGGACCCTTAAAAAATGGTGTGATAAATTAATCATTTTAATTTGTATATGTTATTTCCCCAAGATATTGTCTTACTGATTTCTATTAACCATGTCATAGTTTCATTACTTTTTAAATGTATCGATAGATGTAAAACTGCTTGAAGGTGAACAAGTATTAAAAAAAGACCAATAACAAGTGATGGTTAAAACACCTTTACTTCCTCTGCCTTTTTCCTTGTTGGTTTTAAAATAATTCATTCACTTACTGAGGAGGCAGAGGAAACGTTTATATAATACGTTGGCCCTAAAGTTAAGTCTTTACTGAACGAGCTTAAATGGTGTTAGTCCGGCTGATTTACAGGGCCTCTCAGATTTATGGGCTAGGCTGAAACGGCTGCTGATCTCTGCCTGCTCAGGATTCTGTCATTATGAAACTAAGGTAAAGAGGCCTGATATTTTTGACCCCAAATTACAGTGAAGGGGGCACAGAAAGCCTCTGGTTATACAACACTCTCGGAATCTGTATACATAAACATAACACCTAGTAGTTCAGGACTGTGTGATGGGGTGTGTGTAAGGATCTAACAATTCTAGCAAGGGAAGGCTTATGGACAATTACTGTAAGTTATTGCAATTTCTACCGAAAAAAGTTCATACTTGTGCAAATGTAGATGGATTCTCACCTATTTCTTAGCTTATAAGTATCTCTTCATTTAGTATTTAGAACCTTGGAAGGGCCAATTTTATGAAAAGAACAGGGTTCCCTAAATTTTAAAGATACAAAAGCCTAGTAGACAGTAATTTATGAAGGTTCATATGATAGGAAAAACCATGAATGGTCCCAAAGAGACACTTACCCCGTGGGAGAGGAACTGTCTGGTGATCTGTGTTGATCATACCAACCTGAGGTAGTGGGTCTCAAATCAAACTTGAGATTACAATCACCTGGATAGCCTTTGGGACATGTCCACACCTTTACCTAACTCAAACATTCTGATTTAAGTGATGGAGGGCAGGGCCCTGGGCATTGGCATCTTTTTAAAACTTCCTGACTGATTCAAGTGTGTAACCGTGGATGGAGACCACTGCTCAAGTAGATCAGATATTTCCACGTGCATCAGAAAGGCCTGGAATGCTCTTAAAGGTGGAGAATACTGGATTCGTTCCAGAGCTCCTGCACTAGAGTTCTGTCTGTGGGGTGAAGGAATATGGATTTTTTTTTTCAAGCTGCTCAGATTTCCTTATGCACATTCAAGTTGAAGGTCCACTAGGCTTGAGCACTGAAGGCACAAGGAGGGATTGGCCAAAACTTGTGGCTAAGATGAAAAGTCCTCTGGCACCCAATCACCCTGGCATGGTGCCGAGTGGAGGGAAACAATGGCTGAGCATGTGGGAATGAGCTAAGGAAGCTCTAAACTTGGAGCTCCGAGGGATCTGTACAGAGAGTGGCCCTGTACAAAAAGAGCATCCACAGAGCTTGGGAGAAAGTCATCTGTGGGTGTAGAAGGAGTCCGTGTGATGTGGTATTCTAATGAGCTTATTATTCTAATAAGATTTTTGCAGTTATTGCAAAACCTGTGGAAGCAGGGTTGATTCCTTAAACACTTCAAACTTAGCAAGCTTTGGTGGCTTGTGAGCAGAGCTGCCCCAAGGAGGCTAACGAGGAAGGATTGATAAAGAGGAAGATATTTTAGATTTTAGATTTTCTACTCTGCAGGAATCCCAAGAATGACACATTTGGAAAATAAGAGCTTTGACCATATCAGAACTCTTAGCTTGGAAGCAGGTCACACTGTTTATAACTAAAAAAAAATTACAGGACTAAATGTGGGTTCCTTGAAATAAGACTACTTTTACCTACTCATCCAATTTGGCTCTCTGAAACAGAGACCTGGTTATAAATCTTCTGAGAAACTAAATGAAGTTGCCTTATGTTCTCCACTCAGGTTCTCTCTCTAATACAGTTCTTTTTCACCAACTGTATTTCAGAACTGTTCCAATTATCATCACATTAAGTAATAAAAAATAGCAAAATAAAATCACTACCATAATTCCAGAAATAAATTACTCTTGGGTAGATCTATATAAACTACTTACAAAAATCTAAAGTTCTTTTCTCTATACACCTGCAGTACATAAAATCTTTAATATTATGACTAGTTGGAAAGAAAAAAAAATATGTAAAATTCACATATCTGTTCTGAGAACCCACTCAGCACTCCACTCTCCTTATCAGAGATTTTAGACAATGTGCTTTGAGAGAATTACTCAGGCCATGTTATGCAAACAAGTAGAAGCACAAGAATTTGTACAACATATTGAAAATTTATCACACATCTCAACGTGTTTCTATTCTGGCGTAGAGGAAAGGCAACAATTCAAACACAGGAATGCAATCTGAAATGAGTTTCCTGCTACTGGGGGCCAGGAAAATAGAAATGGAAAGGAAATCATCTGGTCTCTCAACTTTATAAATTTTAAAAATAATTTCTAAGACACTAAAATCAGAATGTTTTTAACTGCATCTTACAAGGCATGGTTTCCTAGCACACCAGCATGCTGCATACACTAAGACAACTGTATCTGTATTTACAGGTGGAGCATTTACATCTCATGCGTAATCACTATGCTGCAAGTTCTTCTCTGGGCTGAGATCTTTTTTAGGAAGATGGGCCAAAAACCATGTGACCCTACAAATAATTCACCATAAAAGCTTCTTAGTGAGGTCAGCAAATATAAAAATGATTATTGTAAAGTAAAATCCCATATGTAACTCCCTGGTGATTATATCCATTTATGTATTGATGATTTTATTGTACTTGTACTTAAGGCATAAGAGGTTTTCAGTTGAATTGATTGGGGTGATATTGGTTAATAAAATTATATAGGTTTCAGGTGTACAATTCCACAGTACATCATCTGTATATTGTATTGTGTGTTTACCATTACAAGTCAAGTCTCCTTCCATCAGCATTCATCCCCCTTTTACCCTCTTCTACCTCTCCCCACCCCTCCTTTTAAATGTCAGGGACAGGCTGCTTCTGGTAGGCTGAAAGCCAGGAAGATATCCACGTGACTGACTTGTGAGTTACACATGAATCAAGCCATCCCATCAACACTGCGGAGATGTTGGAAGAATAAGTAAGAAAGCCAGTATTTTTAAACAAATAAACGGTCTGAAAAGAAGAGACAGAATTGTTAGTTTCAAAGGGACTTAAAAAAAATATTCCAATTAAATGCAATGGGAAGAACTTCATGAACCCTAATTTAATCAAATCCGATATAATAAAAGTTTAATATGCAAATCATCCCCTCAGAGTTCAATCGACCCAGAGTTCAACCACTTGCTATCACGAGCACTGACTACTAGAGGGAGGCACAGAATGAAGGAAGGCCCTGGCTGGCAGCTGGAAGGCCCTGATTGGCCCTGATGGCTGGCCAGGCCTAGGGACCCTACCATTGCATGAATTTCGTGCACCAAGCCTCTAGTCAATTATAAACAAGGCATTTTTTGAGACAACGGGGGAAATAAAATGTAATCTGAATGTTAGATAATATTAAAGAATTATTGTTAATTTTAATACTATAATAATACTGTTAGGTTTAAAAAGTAATTACATATGTATGGATGACATGTTTCTTACATAGAAGTTGCCTTAAAATATCCCAGCAAAATCTTTTTTAAGTATGTGAGGAGTGGCAGAGGACCAAGAATGGCAACATGTTAAAAACTTGAGGCTGAGGGAGTGACTAATACTACAAGTACCCACTAAATTATTCTCTTTACTTTTATGTATTATTAAAATGTTCCATAAATTTAAATTTAAAAAAAGATTAATAAGTAGGATAAGCAGAGTCGATTCCAGAGTGTTTTTATGTAAGTCGAATTCTGTGCTCTGTTTTGAAGAGGAGAACACCAAAGGTTCCTGACATGAAAGGAAACAGATCACATTGGTTTGAGCAGAAAGGACACAGATATCAGTGTTATGCATATCTGAGTATGGAAATGGAAGGCTACCGGAGCAGCTGTGAAGTGAATGTAATAGAATTCAGAATGCAGCTGCTCATCTTCATTTTCTTGAAGGGGAATGAAACTCCCTTACTATTCAGGATGCATAAAAAGGAGAAGTGCTGTTGGTCTATGGTAGGGGTGTCGAACTCAATCAGAGAAGGGGCCAAAATCTAAAATCCAGCCTAAATCACGGGCCGAATGGTTTACTGAACAGTCATAAACTGACAATGTCATAAACTGACAGCGGAGTGCAGTGATGACAGCGCGGTGCGGGCCACATTGCAAGGCCTGGCGGGCTGGATTTGGCCCGCGGGCCTTGTGTTTGACACATGTGGTCTATGGGATGACCCTTCAGCAGGTAAGACCGTGTTGACATTTTGTTCAGATAATCAGAATGAAGTAAATGGCAAGAACCAGAATGTGCGCACCGAAGTTCAGAATCAGATCACTGCCCGCACGCAGGCAAAGCTGCTGAATTATATGTGACAAAGAGTTCAAGGAGCTCTGAGACCTGACTTATTAAATTGAGCAGCATTAACATGGCTTATCCCGCAGCCACAGCGTTCGGGTAGCACTGGAGACAGACGATGCTCAGCTGATGGAGTGATTAGGGGAGTGATTTTTTCCTATGGTGTTATGAAAAAACAGCAACAGTGAGACTGCATTGTGTAGAAATGAAAAAGCAGCAGCTTAATGTGAGCAGGGGTTAGTTACCATGAGACCTAATTGTGCTTACAAGACCGAACTTATAAATAATGCAAGAGGACTCCCATTGCTTGCTAGGTGGATATAATGATCTTCGTCTTTCTCTGTGGAAGAGATTTTCCCGGGCAAGTTTGCCAAATTACACTTCCTAATTACAAGTTTGCCAAATTACACTTCCTAATTACAAGTTGTGAATGTAATTCTGGCAGAAAGGGGAAAGAAATGCACGTTCTTTTTTATTGATCCTAAACAGTTACCAATGAACCCCGGGCCCACTGATGCTCATAATATATGTGAAAGTCCTTGTGCAAGGAGGGACTGGGAAATGATAATCAGCTCCCAGGGGAGAGCTCAGAGAACCCCCCCGCCCCACACACATACACACTCCCTACACACACTGGGATCTGGGAAGGCTAACTAAGGGCATAAGAACAAATGGAACATGGAGGGCCCATCACAGACACACCACGGTGTCAAGCTGATTTTATGAGCTACTTAAAAAATAGGGAATGATAATAATCATTTTATGACAGGGCTCTCCTAACAACAGAAACAAAAATAAAACCCCCAAATCAACAAAGAAGCTAGTGTTCCTAGAAAATTAGAGGAAATAATTAAAAAACAGAAAAATTAGAAGTTTTAAACAATAGTTTATATAAATAAAGCATGTAAAAACTATTGGGTGGTAACAAATAAATACAGCAGCCAAAATAAATTTTTTTTAATTTTATTTTTTTTATATATATTTTATTGAATTTTTATTTATTTATTTATTTATTTATTTATTTATTTATAGAGCGAAAGGAAGAGGGATAGAGAGCTAGAAACATCGATGAGAGAGAAGCATTGACCAGTCACCTCCTGCACACCCCCTACTGGGGATGTGCCCGCAACCGAGGTATATGCCCTTGAAGGGAATTGAACCCGGGACCTTTCAGTCCAGAGACCGACACTCTATCCACTGAGCCAAACCAGTTTCGGCCAGCCAAAATAAAATTTTAAAAATTGTGGCAGGGAAATACTTTAAAGCCAGCTCATTTCTTCTTTTCTACCTAGTTCCTTTTCTACTTCTGTTCTTTTCCTTCCTATTGCATAACCATCTCTAAAATTAACAGATTAATATCTCAGTTATTAAGATAAATTGGCCCAGACATTCTGAGCATAACCTCAATAATGCCTCTAAAATGTAAGCATTTAAAAAGAATAAAGTGAGCCAGAGTTTAAGCTACAGAGTACTAACCTGGGCATCAGTATAGCTGAAGCCACTTAACGGAAGCCTTAAGATTTAAGCATCTTTGTTCACACACAAAAATAACAGCATAAATTGTAGTGAAATCCCTATATCTCACATTTTAACAATATATTTAGATTTAATTTTGGTGGGGAGAGAATGAAAACTTACTCTTCCCTTTGTAGACTTTCCTTTTATAAACTTATTAATAAGTGATATAGGGTAAGGATTGCTAGGGAAGAAGGGGCCCTATCATGTAAGGCATATGATTGAAGGTGTGCTTTTTAAAAATTTTTGTGGTCTAGATTTGGGAATACATCTGAATCACGCTGGCTTCCACATAAAGAGACTGATGTCAGATGTTAATGACAAGTCAACATTATGATGGACACTCCTTGGCAGGCAAGGATACAGGGAGGCTGGGGAATTAGGATAGTCAGGGCTGACCCAGTTCTATCTTATTTATAGCAAGTATACTTGTCAGAAGAAGCATGAAGACTACTCCGAGATTGAGCAAGAGCAAATTTGAAGTTATTTATAAGAGATATCAGCATCAAATCTATTATAATTGTGTATCATACTCTTGGTATGTGCCACAAAGTAATAAACACTGGAATAATACACACACACACACACACACACACACACACACACACACACAAAATAGAGGCCCGTTGCACAAAATTCATGCATGGGTGTGGTCCCTAGGCATGGCTGGCAATTGAAGAGCAAGAGTCTGATGTGGAAGGGCAGGTCCCAGGTGACCTTTCTGAACTCTGGGTAGCACCTGGGGCCCCGGGCCCCCATGCGCCCCCCTCTGCCTGAGTCATGGTGCCTGAGTCCCCACGCGGAAATGTGGTGAGCATGGCTGGACACCACTGGCAAGGGCATAGCATGGGCCTCTGGGCTGCCCAGGGACACTGCATGGAAGCCGAGCGGGCAGTACACTCTCTCCTGGCTGGCCTCATAGACCAGCTCCTGCTCAAACCCACAAGGAGCCTGACCAGCCCCTGCTGCCCTGGCGGCTAGGGCCCTAACTGGTTTGGCTCAGTGTATAGAGTGTAGGCCTGCAGACTGAAGGGTCCCGGGTTCGATTCTGGTCAAGAGCATGTACTCTGGTTGCAGGCACATCCCCAGTAGGGGGTGTACAAGAGGCAGCTGGTCGATATTTCTCTCTCATCAGTGTTTCTGGCTCTTTATCCCTTTCCCTTTCTCTCTGTAGAAATTCAATAAAATATATTTTTAAAAAGACTATGGGCTGGATTTGGTACACAGACCATTGTTTATGGATCACTCGTCTAGACCAATGGTCTGGTAAAATTGATGGGATAAAAATTTCTACCTTCAGAATCATAGAAGTTAATTCATTGGGTATTATTTCTGACATAGCAAAGAAATAGTAATTTAAAGTTAATACCATTTAGTTCTTTAGGTAAAAAGAAATGCTTAAACACTCTACAAATACAAACAGGTTATAGGAAAAGAAATCTATTAATGGTAACATGCAACTATCACTTTTCTAGCTGTATGTGATGTATTTTGGGGACATTAGTTTCTTCTATGGCTTCGGCAAAACCCTTTCTGGAAATCTGACCCAAATTTCTATCTTCTGTCCTCAGCTATATCTATAGTTAAATTTCAAATGCATACCTGGATGTTTTTAATTGGCCCCCCTGCTGTCACCTCTACTGCACAGTATACAAAATACACTCTCTAAAATCAGCTCTAGCTTCAGATCTAAGAATTTCCATCAATATGCAGTAACTATTCTCAAACTTAAAATATTGGTGTTTAAGAATCAAATCTTTGACTTGCTTATTCCTATTTCTGCCACTCTCACCTGCCACTAAGTCTTAAAATTACTTTATTGTATGTTGAAAGTCCATTTATTTTTTGCTCATTCCCACCACTGTGGCTTCTGAGACGCTATTGCTTCATCTTTGCATTGCTACAATAGTGTACTA
The DNA here is from genome assembly GCF_964339955.1 of Pipistrellus hanaki. Taxonomy (NCBI): domain Eukaryota; kingdom Metazoa; phylum Chordata; class Mammalia; order Chiroptera; family Vespertilionidae; genus Pipistrellus; species Pipistrellus hanaki. Next base: position 34,456,726 of record NC_140512.1, read on the forward strand.
GCTGGCATCCAGACCTATGTGTCTTATCCTCCTAAATTATTCCCTACACGCTGACAGATAAAGCACGGCTTTCATCAGGTGCTTCCTTACTGAACAAAGCCTAAAATACTGGTCCTGACATTTATAGCCTTCTACAAAGTCACCCCGGGCTCCAGCTTGTCTTCAGAGCTTCAATTACCCACTTTTCTGTGAACATATTTAATGTTTTTATTTTTCTTACCTCAAATGCTTAGCTTAGAGAATTGACCTTATTTTGTATCCCTCACCCCCTTTCTGCTAATTCTAATATTACGGTCTCAGCTTACCATTTAGTTCTTTCTTAAGCTCTTTAGCTTCAAATTATGGCTTTTGCAATGGATCAGCCTTTAACTCCTACCTGTTGGATAATGCTACCAGTGACACCGCTCCCCTAACCCAATGTAAGCTCCCCCACCCCGCCTTGAACATCTTCATTCTTTCCCTACACTCATCGCTCTTGCTACACAGTCTTCTGAATGCACTCAGAGTTGAATGAGGGACTGGAATGAGGTAATATGGTGTACCAGACAGGACAGGGTGCAGTTTCTCTCTAGTCTTTCCTGACTGATGCTAATCCTTACTACACAGTTTCTTTAATCATTAAAAAATAGCACAAGTTGGCACTTCTTAAGTCTGACCAGATAAAAACAAAGGTGAAAAAAGCAAGAATATGATAGGTGAATCATGCAGAATCCTAAAAACAGCTATGACCATCAAAAGAAGAAAATGTTGCCAGTATTTCATTAGCAAAATATATTTTTACACTCTTGATTTTCCCCATTTCATGTTTCTGTATGAACATAGGTTCTAAGAAAAAAAATAGTTAATCTCCCAAGCAACAGAGATTACCTTCATATGGAGTTTAAGAGGGCTCTTAGTATATGCAGAAATGATGTTTCTTTTCAGATAGCCTCGGCATAGAAAAGGTTGCCAAGATAGAGTAAGTCATCTGACAAGTATTCCAAGATTAGAAGTCATTGTTTAAGTGCAGACAGAGGAAGAGGAACCAGCAAGAGGAAAGCAAGAATGAAACAATCAGAAAAGCATGGGGGAAGCCAAATACTCCTTTTCACGTGTGAGTGGGTCACCATATTAGGTACTACAAAGTAGTCAGCCTCCTGAAATAAAGAATGAACTGGTGTTTTCAGATTTGGAGATAACAAGGTTACCAATCACAGACAGAGCAGTTCTCATACAGACTTCATGTCAAAGCTACAAAAGACCCATGTTAATATCGTTGCTCTCATGCCAGCTCTGACCCAGGTGCACATCCACTGGGGCCATAATGAACGAGGAGGGGGGAGGATTTAACATTTAATGGAGACTTGACATGTGCAAAGCAATCTGAGGAGCATTATGTTCTCAGCCTCAGAGGGAAGAAATAAACGAACAAGGTTCTGCAGTTGTTGAGTAAAAGAGTCTGGAACTGAAGCTGCTTTCACGCTTGTGCTGCCGCCACCATATCTCATGTTTCCTCCAGTGGTAGACTGTAAATATATGGGCTGTTTTACCTAATCTTAATTCACACACTTGGATCCCTGAATATTAACTGTGCATAGATTGCAAAAAATGAATATTGGGATAATCCTAGAAGATCATTTCATCCAATCCTCTCTTCTTTCTTTCTTTTTTTTCCATTTAAATAGATGAAGACCCAGATATGTGAAGTAATGAATAGGACTCGCAGTGTATTAGTGAAAGAACAAGGACTAAATATTGTGTTTCCTGATTCCCAAACTCATACCTGTTTTCATTATAAACTCTATGTAGGGCCCAAATTACATGCAAATGTGTGCTTGAAAAACCATTATTGCTTGTCTCATTTTCGGTTCTCATAAGTGTATTTCTAGTATCACGTGAGCTCACTCATCTAAGGGAAATGATGAACAGTATAGACTGATGAACAAGAACAGCATCGATCAGATTGTTGGACCCCAGAGGGAAGGTAGAAGAGGGTGGGATAGGGAAGAGAGATCAACCAAAGGACTTGTGTGCATGCATATGAGCCTAACCAGTGGTCACAGACAGTAGGGGGGTGGGAACATGCGTGGGGAGGGGTTTGTGATGGGAATAGGGGGGCATGAGGACAAATATGTGATACTTTAATCAATAAATTAAAAAATAAAATAAAAATAAACCAGAAAAAAATGTGTGCTTGATTCAAGGAGGAATTAGTAGGGCCTGACAAGAAAACCTCATATCACCCAATTTCTCGATGAATGGGTTGAAATGAGAATGACTTTCAATTCTAAATACCTAAATCTCTATAACTGTAAAGGAGATGGTTATTTTTTTAGTTAAAGCTGATGGTGGAGGATACATAATGAAAAGTAAACATATAAAATAAATTTCTAAAAGTCCATAGTTGGTCATTATTATTTGTAAACTAAATTTTATATTTCAAATAAAGACTTCTAAAATGATGGTTATATAAATAGAAGACTTTTTCAAAGAAGTAGCAGGGTTTTGTTTTGTTTTTTTTCCAAATTGGGGAAGCAATCTTCTTACTGCAAAGAAAATGGGCTCCAGATCACAGCAGCAAAGGCTGGAATTCTATTCTGTATGTTTAGACTTTTGCATCATCAAATATATAACAACAAATGGGGGATCAAAATATGTCTTTATGAATGAAAGAGAGGTGGTGGCAATGTTTTCAATTGCATATTCAACTACATTTTAAGTATGTAGGAGCTACATGCATAAATCACAAGTCCAAAGCTTTGAATGTCCGTATTATTCAAAATACCCAGTAAATAATATTGGCAAGTTGGAAACATTTCCATCACTCATTTCTTCAGGATTCCACGTTATCTAGCAGTGCAGCCAGACCGCTGTCCACATATGGCAGGTTGAAGTACATAAACCTGCCTTTTAAACATCTGTACTGCATTATGAACAAAATTGGAGATTGCCCTGGCAATGTTAGGGATGTCATTGCTGGGAATTTCTGGGAAGCTTAACCAATTATATTACACTGCATGCAGATGGGCAAGGATACAAAGGATCTTTGTATGAAGGTGACAAGCAAAAGTATTATGGAAGACCACCATCCCCAAACAAACCACCACCACAAACATCAAGCTGCGGTGTACAATCTGTGGCATAACCCTCTCAAGAGCTTCATATGATTGTCTTCTAGACATCAGCAAGGGAAAAATTCAAGCAGAGGAATTATAGGCTAATGCCAAAGAATAAAGGGCACAATTTAAAAAGACACGTTTCTGTGCTATGTAGAATGAGTAGTAAGCAGATGCGTGCCTGCTCTGCTCCATTGGCCAAGCATGGCATCAAATGACAAACTCATCAAACCTGTGGGTAGGTTAGAGATGTTGGATAAATGAAAAGCAAATCAGCTGTGGAACAAGGCCTCCCACCTCTGGCTTGTCGTCCGGGGCCACAGCCCTCCTGTGCTCCGGGGCTGTCCTGCTGCACGCTCCAAGGGACCAGCTGGCACCTGCGCCATTTGTGCGTCTTCCACCTACAAGAAAGGACAAGAAACCTCATGGAGAGGAAGCAAAAATGCCAGGCCAATCAGGGATATGGCGACATGGAAGCATGACTGCAAGGAGGAATTTATTTGATGATGCTCAGTCCTATCTATATGTAATGTAGGTCTCCAAGGTATTATATTGGGTCGGCAGCTAAGTAATTGCGGGTTTCACACATATATGCTTCAGTTGAATTTTTAGGTTTGCAGACGTAGTACAAATGTAAAACACATTTTGTTATTTGATAGTTGGCTATTCAGCTGTTAATGAGTAAAAAAAAGTTTTTTGATCTGTTTTGTAGTTTTCGTTTGGCGTTCGTTGAAAAATGGAAAATCAAAAGGAACATTTTCGTCATATTTTGCTTTTTTATTTCCGCAAAGGGAAAATGCATCACAAGCTCATAAAAAGTTATGTGCTGTTTATGGTGACGAAGCCTTAAAAGAACGGCAGTGTCAAAATTGGTTTGCCAAATTTCGTTCTGGTGATTTTTCACTCAAAGATGAAAAACGCTCTGGTCGTCCAGTTGAAGTTGATGACACCCTAATCAAAGCAATAATCAATTCAGACTGTCACAGTACAACACGTGAGATTGCAGAGAAGCTTCATGTATCACATACATGCATTGAAAATCACTTAAAACAACTTGGCTATGTTCAAAAACTCGATACATGGGTTCCTCACGAACTGAAAGAATCACAGTTAACGCAACGCATTAGCAGCTGCGATTTGCTAAAGAAACATAATGAAAATGATCCATTTTTAAAACGACTGATAACTGGCGATGAAAAATGGGTTGTTTACAACAATATCAAGCGGAAAAGATCGTGGAGCAGGCCAGGTGAACCAACTCAAACAACATCAAAAGCTGATATTCATCAAAAGAAGGTTTTGTTATCAGTTTGGTGGGATTACAAAGGAATTGTCTACTTTGAACTCTTACCACCCAACCAAACGATCAATTCTGATGTCTACATTGAACAACTAACGAAATTAAACAATGCAGTTGAAGAAAAGCGGCCCGAATTGACAAATCGAAAAGGTGTTGTATTCCATCATGACAATGCAAGGCCACACACATCTTTGGTCACTCGGCAAAAATTAATGGAGCTTGGTTGGGATGTTTTGCCACATCCACCATATAGTCCTGACCTTGCACCATCTGATTACTTTTTGTTTCGATCTTTACAAAACTCCTTGAATGGTAAAAATTTCAATAATGATGATGATGTCAAATCGTACCTGATTCAGTTTTTTGCTAATAAAAACCAGAAGTTTTTTGAACGTGGGATTATGATGCTGCCTGAAAGATGGCAAAAGGTCATTGATCAAAATGGGCAATATATATTTCAGAATAAAGTTATTTAGTTCCATGAAAAAATTGTCTTTGATTTTCTTTAAAAAATCCGCAATTACTTAGTTGCCGACCCAATAAAAAGGCAGCATTAAACAGAGCAGTACTTTCTATGGTAGTGGAGACACAGTTCAACATGGCCAAGTTTTATAAGAATAAACTCTATAGAAAGCATTTAGCTTTCTTAATGATTGGAACTGCCAGCAGATGTACCAGATGGTACCAGAGTGGTGCATTCTGTTTAGTAGAGGTGTGTTTATTTTATATTCAGGTTATAAAACTGCATTCATGGTGTGAGCCTTTTCTATGGTGTTCTTTTGGTTAGTGTTGTAGCAACAATTCAGAGATTGCAATTATAATGCACTTTACAGAAACAAATCCGCCAAATAAATACATTTGATCTAATTGATGTTAGTGTTCACCGTCTAAACATGCAATTATTCTATTTTTCAAAATTATTATTATTATTTGTTAGAACCAAATACAGGTAAATGAAGATGGCAGATCTACCATCAATTTCACCCTAAATTGCTATTTTGTGATCACACATTCCATCAATAGATGCCATAATATTTCATTTGTTGTCAAGATTGCAATTATATGCCGAATTGTTTCAATTAGGTCTATATTTCTTTTTCATAATTCTGAAGAAAAATTTCTCCAATAATTGTCAGAATGATGATATATAACTTTAATAATATTTTTTTTGAGGTGGTCAGAATAGAACCAATGAATAGAACCAATATCTCACTAGCATCCCTGAAATAAAGATATCATTTTGTGAGCAAGGATGCCAGCATTTGGGAGGAACAGCTGCTTAGACTATTCCTCTCAGTGAAAAAGAATTGCTTCCTAAAACATATATTTACATAATTATTAACAGGTTCTCTGCATTCCTTAGAGTTTACGTCAACACATAAAGTTTTCCCAAACTCCTGGAGCTAAGAATACAGCATGGGGATTTATGTAATTGTTTCTGGAGACTATTTCAGCAGGTGAACAGCTCTTTAAAAAGACTAGCGATGGCTCATACGGCTATAAACATCCCGAACTTCACTGAGCCTGCAGGATAGCGTTGGACTTGAAGCATTTTGCTCAATGCATTGGTCACAGTGCTCTTTCTATTACCCTCTTACCTGTAGCTTTGGCACATTTGAGGGGCCTCGCAGGCCTTCTCTTCATAGAGAGGATCAGTGCAGTCCCTGCCTCCATTGGCTGGCAGCTGGATGATGACCCGGTGCCGAGACTGCTTCTTGACTCCGGAATTCCCTAGAATGAGGCAGCTTTTTAACCTCTGTACTCTGCACTGATAAAAGACTCTCCAAATCCCATCCTGTGTGAAGAAAGCACATGGCCTCTAGCTATACGTGCTTTGACATCCCTGAATGAGAGGATGCATCTAGCCTAATCATTTCCTAAATTCTCCCCAAGACTGCTTATATCGAAAACCCAATCAATTTCTATTTAAAAATGGGAAGAATGAGGAAAACAGTTCCATAGTCAACGAGGCTACCCAATGCACAGTTGCAAAGTAATTGCTCTTTTGTATGTTCCTTGCCCCTTGAGAAATATGACAGCTCTAATTAATTTATTTTTCTCTACCTTAAGTTTATTTTCATGCCATTTCACATAGCTCTGTTTACCACAGGGGACTCATACACATGTAATGAATCCTTCTTAGGAGAATATATTCCAGATTTTAATGAGAAATTTTATTTCTTTGTTATTCACTTAATTTGAAATGCATAACTCATAAATTATTCTAGTCATTTATTATTCATGTTAAACAGTCTAAGATCTTCAATTCAGGTCACACTTTAACATCAGGGCTGTATGTAGTGAAATGAAAGTCACTTCCTGGAGGCAGAATTTTTAGAGAAGCATTTGAAATAATGGTCATTACTCTAAGTAAACAACTCCAAATGATGTTAAAAAAACCAAAGGAAATAAGATTTATTTATAATGAAGAGATAAACTTGACAGTATTATCTCAAATTTTTTTAGTATTAGAAACAAATGATGTATAAGAATTGCCAACTTTAATAAAAATATATTCCAACTTACAATAAATACACTTTAGAGATGAATAGCTGCATGGCACAATTTCACTTAGGAAAGAATACCCTAGAGAATTATTTTAATGGAGTTGGCACAATGCATTTAAATTTTTTGTAAGATCATTAAGTACTTAATGTGTAGACCACAGGAACAGAGAAATTCAGAAAAGTTAGCAGCCCTGAACAATGAAAGCTTAACCAGAAATGAAATGAAACATTCTTCAAGTTATTATGTTAGTAGAAAAATATGATTTGACAATTAGAGCTTTATGATAATGAAACATCCTTTGCAGGGGTCTTAAAACTACGGCCCGCGGGCCACATGCGGCCCGCAGAGGAGTCTGATCTGACCCGCCAGGTTTTTTGGGCAGTGAGCGCAGCCGAGGTGTTACAGTAGGAATTAGTAGTTCATATAGTCCGGCCCTCCAGCTCTCTGAGGGACTGTGATCTGGCCCCCACTTTAAAAAGTTTGAGGACCCCTGAGTTAAGGTATCCCTCAATGTGGTCTGGGCAACTGACTCCCAGCAATGTGGATTGAAGATTCCTGTGTTAGATGTGAGAATGGACCAAATTAGTGACCCCTGAGCGGCTGACTGCATAGGATAATTTCCTTAAAAAGACAAAGACAAAACCATGTCTCGGAATTTTTTTGCAGCTGAGTTTAAAAGTCTGATTTTTACAAAGCTTGCCAGGGAACTGTGATGAATACCCAGGCTATTCTACTAGAATAGCCGAAACCAGTTTGAAAGGTCCCGGGTTCGATTCTGGTCAAGGGCCTGTACATTGGTTGTGGGCACATCCCCAGTAGGGGGCATGCAGGAGGCAGCTGATTGATGACTCTCTCTCATTGATGTTTCTAGCTCTCTATCTCTCTCCCTTCCTCTCTGTGAAAAATCAATAAAATATATTAAAAAAAATCTACTAGAATAGACAACCTTGTGTGCCTTGTCCCAATTTCAGATTGTATGGTTCATGTGTAATTTTTTAGGATTACCCCCATTGTGAGGGAAATCTGTACTCTTAATGATTATATTAACTATATTAGTAAATAACTGGAATACTACAGGTATTGGAATAGGGAATAAGGGAGTGGAGGTAGTGAGTCGCAGAGAACTCAAGTATTTGAAAATGCTGTCATGGATGTTTTTAGTTTAACAGTAGTGGTTGGAATGCTAGCTCCAACTTTTACACGTTAAAAATCTGTTATCAAAGGAAAGATCTAAAAAATGCCAGTAGGACTTTTAATAAAATTGCTAATGCAGTCTTCATCCATTTTTATTGTTCGATGAATCCTATTTTTAAGGCCCAGGTGAGAAATTCCTCTAATAATTTAGAACTTGGAAAAATTTTGTTTCCCCTGACAATCAGTTAAGAATCAACTGTGCTTCTATTTTTGGCTTTGTTCATCAGAATCTCAGAGCTAATTTTCTTCTGAATTGCAACAGCTTACCTTAATTCTAACTTTATAGTATAATTTTTCTCTTCTTCTCCCATTTACTACTTGACTCCATCCTTCTTTTACACTTTCTATTATTATTTTTGTTTATAATCTGTCGTTAACCTTCTTAAAAGAGTATATACACTAAATGACCATTCTTGTCATTCGTTTAGTATTGGGGGAAGGAAGAAGGTTTTGTTTTCTAACAGGGAAAAAGGGAGAAAGAATACAGAGGAGCAGGTCTTTGCTTCCCATTCTTCCAACCCTCTCACCCTGCAGATAGACAACAGCCACGGAGTTGGGAATAAGGGATCCAGACAAAGCAGGTGACTGTGAGTTCAGCATCAGGGGCACCTTACAGACTGAAGCTTTGGGCCAAAAACCCTTAGATGTCACCTGGGAAATAGGCAGGGCTGTTCAGATTGGGGAGGCAGCAATCAAATGTTATGGTCTCATTTTTACTTGAAAGCAAAAACGTCACCTAATGTACAACTCTGAAATATTCTAGGGCCTTCTCAACACAACCACCATAGTCCATACTTAATGTATATATCTACGATAACTGTTTCTCACTTCCATAATTAATTCCATCTTGGCAATCCATTTATTCTTATAAAAAGTTCAAATACCTTAACCTTGTGCAGCCCATGGGGACAGAGATTGTGACCTGACTCAAGTGAAACATTTCAAAGCCATAACATGTAGAGAGGAAGTTTAATGGGGTTACACAGGAAGTGCCATGACACCCATGTTTCTACCCATGGGTTCATTTCTTTTCAGCTCTCAGTAAAGAAATTACTTGTGTGCTCAAAGAAACAGCTCTGTAAGCTCACCCAGGTTATAGAGCTCTCAGATCAAAGTACAGACAAAAGGAGAGCTATGGCACACAATAAAAAGAAGAAAAATAAAAAAGGATCTCCACTAATAATTTGAGCTGGCAAACTGAAATTTTACAATCTTCATAATTTCCTATATGTACTTATATACCCAGCTTACTATATGTGGTTTAATACACATATATAGTTTCCATTTATCTTTGTGTTTTAGCTCCCAGAACAACAGTTACACATAGCAAGGACTTAATAAATATTTGCTGAATGAGAAAACACACTAATTTCATTTCTTCTCAACTGGATAATTAACAAGTTCTATTTCTTTTATTCATTTCCTTATAGTAGTAAAAACTTGGGGACTAAGCCTGCACATTGATGATTAATAAAAAACAAGGTATCATTTTGTTATAGAGATCTATATAGTGGAGATCCTTTTTTTATTTTTCTTCTTTTCATTGTGTGCCATAGCTCTCCTTTTGTCAATAAGGAGCCTGGGGAAAATAAAGGAATATTCCTGTGATGTTTATGCTGGAAAATACCTTTATAGGATAAGAATAGGAAAAAAGCGGATTACATATTCAGAAAACAATTATGTGATGATGGGACACATGGATTCAGAGGGTAATGTAATCTCTCACACAGTTACAGCACTTTTCAGATACTTTAAGGGGTCCTCAAACTTTTTAAAGTGGGGGCCAGATCACAGTCCCTCAGAGAGCTGGAGGGCCGGACTATATGAACTACTAATTCCTACTGTAACACCTTGGCTGCGCTCACTGCCCAAAAAAACCTGGCGGGCCGGATCAGACTTCTCTTCGGGCCGCATGTGGCCCGCGGGCCGTAGTTTGAAGACCCCTGCAGACATTTAAGATGAATTTCACTGGAGAAATGTCTTGGTGGAAGGATTAAAAAGGCAGGCAAAACTAAGAGTTGTAAGTGGGAGGAATAGCAGGATGGAGGAGCACAGTGGTAAGAAATTGGAAAAGAAATGTTTCATTCAACAAGCAAAATGTAAAGGTATTTTTCCTATCTTTGGGGTAATTTTAGGGCAGTAGTGGTTAAAGGCACCAGGTAGAATAGATGTTTCTGCAATATCCCTTCTAGCTCTCAATTCAATAAATGTAGTGTGAAATGGGGGAGTGAATAGAATTTAAGCCACTAAATGTATTATTTGGTCGAAAAATAATGATATTTTAAAGAATGGAGCTCCAAATAATTTATATGTATAAATGGTTTCTATTTTTAAAAACTACCCCTTTGTAAAGTTTATGAAAATTTTAGAAAAGTTAACAAGTGCACTGGTTTAAGAATTACTCTCTCCTCAATTTCTGGTCTTTATTGCATTCAAGATATATCTTGAGAGAGGGCTGAACAGCATTTCAAATAATTATTTTTCTTCTTGCTGGGATACTACATTATTATGTTCCATTTTCTGCTATACTAAAGCATAATTTTACCTCTTTAAATTACTTTTTAAAAGGAGGTTAGCTCCACACGTTCATTAATTCAAAGCTCTTATAAACTTTAGACTTCACCTGCATAACTAACTTTAAAAGAACCGCCCACCCCGGAATTATAGTTTCCTGTGGCTGTTATCTATCCTCAAACATTCAACTTGTTTGCATTTTTTAATTGTGTGAGAAACTCAGTGTAATTTCAACAAAACCTTGGACCATTCCCATTTCATACCAAATAAAGAAAAACTAACCACACGCTATGCTTTATTTTCCTTATAACAAAAGGCTGGTTTTCTAACACCACTGTATCGTTCTTCTCAGTGACAGCAATCTATGGGCTCAACAGACAAGGCTTCTCCAGGAAACAAAGCATCTTGGCACTGCTGTCCAACAGCAAGCCTCTCCTCCCCCCCGAGTCTTTATTTCCTCATATTGCAGTTCTTCCTTTTAAGTCTGAGTGCGGAGACTAAGGGTTTCTAAAAGCCTTTTGTTATAGGAGACTCAATCAGCATGCCGTAGAAATGCCAAACGGAATGGGCAGGGCTGACCTGCTCCTGGTGACATGACCTGCGCTCAACCGAACGCAGCCCCGCCTCTCCGAGTCTCTAGCTCCCAGGATAGCAGTGTTCTGAGCTGGCATTTCTGTACTCCTAACCGCCCCTCCCGGCCCCACCCCACCAGGATCTCCAGGGGAGAATGGTATCAGAGTGGAAACATGCATCTTTATTTAGAGAAGCAACCTGCCCACCCCCAAGAGACCAGGGCATCTCACATGCCCGTTACTCACAAAAAACTAGCACCCTCCTCCCCTATCCCCACCTTAACCTCCCAAATGCCTTTTATCATCACCTGGACCCACAGCACTATCTACATACGGTATATATCTGGATTTTCAATCTCTCATTCCTTTCCTTCCTCTAATTCTTCCCTCACTGCAACTATTGGACCTCTTTCTTCTATTCCTTTGGGTTCGTATAATTGAATCTGAATAGAAACTACTTGGTGCCATGCTATTTCTTGTGATAAGTGGGATGGAAACTATGAGTACTGATAAGATCACTGTATATTCTTTTTGAAATATATAAAGCGGTGGCAGTATACATCTATACTAATAAAAGGGTAATATGCAAATTGGTCACAACGACCTCACAGTAACAACCAAACAGCAGGCTGCGTGGGGCAACAAGGCCAGCAGGGGGGTTGGCAAGGGACAACCAAACGACTGGCCAGCAGGCTGGCAGGGGGTCCAGAATCTGAAATCAGGGTGTCTGGGGCTGTGCTCCCTTTAAGGCCTTTAGGGGAGGGTCCTTCCTAAATCTGCACCTTCTGGGGGCTCCTGGCCACATCCCTTCAATTTTCATGTGGGCCTTCCTCAATCCTCACAGAAAATCTCTCGCATAATCAAGTGTCTCTGCCCCACTGTTCACCTGCCCAGTTCCTGGTGATCAAGAGCACCCACCTCTCCGATCAGGTGCCCACTTTTGGGGGATCACATGCCCCTGGAACCCTATTCAGGTGCCTACTTTGGGCTGATCACATGCCCTGGCAAAATATTCAGATGCTTACTTCCGGATGTGCCCACTTCTGGCTGATTACATTCCCCTACTGATCTTGTTCAGGTGCCCACTTCTGGGTGTGTCCACTTCTGTCTGATCACAGCCCCTTTCCCAAGTTCTGAGTCTACTTCCAGCTGTAATCACTTCCAGATGATCATAAGCCCCGAACCCTGTTCACTTGCCCCCTCAGGATAGGACCACTTCCAGTTGCTCACTTGCACCTGCCCCCTTCTCAGGTGCCCACTTGGTCTGATCATGTGGCCTTGAACCCCTGGCCCCTGGTGGAGCCGCCTGTCAGCTGGGCTGAGTTGACTGGGAGGTGGGCTGAGGCAAGGGTCCACTGCTGTCCCTCTCTGGGCCTCAGTTTTGGCATCGAGAATAAGCATATAAACCACTTGTTGGCTACTGTCAATCCGCCTGCTTCAAAAAGGGGAGCCCCTGACTGGACTCATTAGGGGAAAGGCCTGGCAGGTAAGGGCAAGACATTGGAGTACTGTGCCTCATCCTACAGCCTGGGGCACAGAAACCTAAGGAGACCCTGTGCCAAGTCAACTGCACTTCCCACTATGCAGCCTGCCCTGGTGTGCCCACTGCACTGTCACTGCCTCAGTACCCCGGGGTGTATGGGGGGGGGAGAGGAGAAAGAGACAGGGCCCAGGCACACACACACAGGGATGAATCTACCTGTGAGCTCCTGCTGTCCCAGGAACCCAGCCAAGCCCCAAGAGAAGGGTCAAGGAGATGTCAATTTCCTGAGGCTGCTGCTGCCATGAATACAGACTGGCTTAAAGAAACAGGAACACAGGCTCTCCCCGTTCTGGGGCCAGGGTCTCTGGGGCTGTGCTCCCCCCAAGGGCTTCTGAGGAAGGTTCTTCCTACCTCTTCAGCATCTGGGGCTCTTGCCCACATCCCTCCAATCTTTACGTGGGCCTGCCTCCATCCTCACAGAACAACTCTCACATAATCACCTGACCCACCACCTCTCTTCACCTGCCCACTTCCTGGTGATCAAGAGCCCCTTCCTGTCCGTTCAGGTGCCCACTCTTGGCTGATCACATGACCCTAGCATCCTGTTCCGGTGCCCACTTCCTGGTGACCAACAGCCCCCACCTGTCTGTTCAGTTGCCCACTTCCGGATGTGCCCTCTTCTGGCTACTTACGTGCCCCTACTGACCTGTCCAGGTGCCCACTTCCAGCTGATCACATTCCTCTGGCCCCCTTCCCTGCAGGCTTGATCGCCTTCAGCTTCCTTCTCTGCCAGGCTGATTGCCCCTTTACTGCTCTCTCTCCTGCAGGTCTCATGGTCCCCTAACTTCTTACTCCTCCTTGCAGGCCTTATGGGGCCCCTAACTGCTTTCTCCCCTGCGGTGGAATGTTCTCACCCATAACTGTTTGCTCCTCTGCTCTGGCCAGATCTAGCCCCTATCTGCTTATTCCCTGACACCATCCTGATCCTGCCCCCAAATGTTTGCTTCCTCGCCAGCCTGATCGCCCCTAAGTGCTTGCTTCCCTTCTGGCCTGATCACCCCTAACCACCTCTGCCTTGGCTCCTGCCACCTAGGCTTTGTCTGGAAGGAAGTTGAAGTCCAGAAGATATCTGGTCCTAGTCTAATTAGCATATTACCCTTTTATTACCGTATTTTCCGGCGTACGTATAAGATGACCCCCTAATTTTACAGTTAAAACATAGGTTTAGGCCTATATTCGCTATATAAGACTACCCCCCACTTCAAAGAAAATACTTACTTTGCCGTCAAGATCTGTAGGTGATTTTTGTGCAATTTTGGTCTTTTGCCCCCGATTTTCGGTTGACTTTTTTTTTCGTTTCAAAAGTCGTCTTATACGCCGGAAAATACGAGTATAGCTGTTAAATATAATAACACCTAGAATCCTTTCACTTTTACTTATATTGTAAAGTTTTAAGTCAGTTTTGACATAAAACTAATTCTTTTGACAAAGCTATATTATTTTCTAGACAGAAGCCAACATTTTATGGGATTCATGTTAAACCAGGATTACACAACCCATGTAAGAATCACAAACATTGCTCAGTGAGAACTCAGCGGCGCTGGCAAGTGGTCTTCTAGGGGAAGTACCTCCAGAACCTGCAGGTCATACCTTCTGTGCATGAGGAAGGGCAAGCCGTCCAGTCGCTGTATGGGGTCACGATACAGTCCTTCCTACAAGGAAGCAGACAGGGCCTCACTGTTTCAGGCCGAAGGCTTTCAGGACACCTGGAGAAAACCAAAAGAAATCGCTAAGTCTCCATGGTAATCCTGCAAACCAGGTAATTTAATATGGTTAGACTTTTCATTGCTAAAGTTGCTAAATCATCACCACTCTTAACTTCTAGCTTTGCTGTTGACAAGAATTATACAACTATTGTACATTCTTCCAAACCAGGCCCCAGTAAAGCATCTCAAAACAAGATGTGTGATTTTAGTTATAGCAATTGTGTTTTCTAGGGCAAAATGTAATAATTAGACCATACTCCTTTATAATAATTTACCCATTAATAAATTTATATTTTCTAACATGCTTTTAAAAAAATTTTTGGAATTCCAATTACCAATGTAAGGACCCAATTTTACATCTTTGTATAACTAACTAGGCTTATTGTCAACTAGTAGCCCTGTGCACAAATCCATTCGCCAGTAGCTCTCTGCTCACTGCCCCACACTACTGTGTGTGTGTGTGTGTGTGTGTGTGTGTGTGTATATATATATATATATATATATATATATATATATATATACTTTAAATATATTTTATTTTATTGATTTTTTACAGAGAGGAAGGGAGAGAGATAAAAAGTTAGAAACATTGATGAGAGAGAAACATCAATCAGCTGCCTCCTGCACACCCCCTACTGGAGATGTGCCCACAACCGAGGTACATGCCCTTGACCAGAATTGAACCTGGGACCCTTCAGTCTGCAGGCCGAGGCTCTATACACTGAGTCAAACCGGTTTCAGCATGCCCCACCCTACTGTAGCTCCCCCCAACACCCCTCCTCCCTTCACAGCTTGCTGCCCTGCCCCTCCTGTAGCTCTCTGTCACCCACTTGTAGCTCACTGCCCCACACTCCTGCTGATCTGTGATCCGGGCATTAAGTGGTTGTTATTATGCTTCACAGCATAATGACCATTTGCATATTACATCTTTATTATATAGGATTATAAATTTTCAGGTTATTCTGCACTTTATTTTTACAAAAATGTATAGCATGACAAATTTATAATGGAGCCTATTTATACCCAATACATGCTAAAAAAGAGTTATATTTATAGCTATATATTCATAATAAATAATAAAATAATAAAAGTGTATCAGTTATGATAAACAGTTTTTGCTTCATTCCTGCTTTCATTTAGTATCATCTTTCTTCCAATACCTTTTTAGTTTCAGATGATGGAATTTTAAAAAGTTTTGCCTAGCCAAAACATTAAATATTTGGTGTGACTCGGCAGTTTGGAGCATCATCCTGTACAGCAAAAGGACACAAGTTCAATCTTCAGTCAGAGCACATATGTAGTTCAATCCCCCATCTGGGTGTGAGCCGGAGGCAACTGATCAATGTTCCACTCTCTCTGTCTCCCTCTCCTTTCCACTCTCTCTAAACCCAATAAAAGCATGTCCTTGGGTGAGGAATAAAATAAAAATATTTAAACATTTTTTGTTACAATATTTTTTTTGAAAAAAATATTGTTGGAGCTGATTTATGTTTTAAATATACTGTCTTGTTTATTGTGTACTTACTGGATGACTTTTAAATTTCCCAACCCTTGTCTGCACCTTTACAATCTGAGTCTAGTATTGCTAATCGTCAAATGTTGTCTGTGAGCATTACCATTAGAAGATGTAATTTAGGACAACAGAATATAATAATATAATTCATGTAATTTAAAGTTATGATACCCAGAAAAAACCCTTTTAAGGTCATATAAATCATTAACAAATAAGCTAAGAAGCACTGAAGAAATAAACCAAACAACCAGTAAAACTGTTGATGAAATAACTTGGGAAATTAGTGAAATATGGGATTTAAAAATATTCCCCTTGGGAGAAGCCAATTTTTTTTGTAGGTTAAGATAGATTGTGTTTTAACAAGTAAGTTAATCAGGTTTTCAAAACTGAACTATGAGTGAAAAAAAATCATTAATCTTTTTCCCATAATTTATTTCTAGCACCTTACTGATGCTTCATTTTTTATATAGCTTATAATTATTTATGTTCCATTCAATTATTCAGATACATGTTTTCCTCTCTGACACCAGATTCAACATTTCAAAAAAAATAAATAAATAAATCTCCCTGGTTTATGTTAAGAATAAGCTTGTGTTTTTCTAATTATGATTTCTATTCAAAGTCAGTGTATGACAAAGAAATTTAGCTGTGAATCACAGAAGTTAAAGTATTGATGCAATTGAGACTATAAATCACTGGAATTATAATTTAAACTTCATTCTTAACCAGGAAACATTATATGGCAAAATCCCACATATAATCCTGTTCATTCTTTGGAATTATGAAATTATTGATTAGTAATTATCACTGGAAGCACACTTTTTCAATGAGGCAATTTTATAACAGACCATGGGAGAGCATTACTCAATTGCATGCTCTTAAAATGTTAGCACTGAAAATCAGTGGAATTTATAATGTTATCATTGTCAACCTCCAAAATTTGCTTTTGTTTGGAAATATCCACAGCAAGATACTTGGCTCACTGTGGAGAACAAAATTACTAACAACAAGCTCATTCCGTGAACATACGAAGATAAATTATACAACCCAGATTACATCCAATAAAATAAATCCAGACTTCCTTTGGTGAGGCAATTGGTTCAGTCATCACGCTTCTTCTCTCTTTTGTACTGTCTGTATTTAGTCTTTGTGGCTTAAATCAAGGAATTGATTTCCCCCCAAATCTTATTCAAGGTCAAATTAAACAGATGTGATAGGAGTTGAAGTTTGTTACTCAGAGGATAGGTGAGATCAATAACATTGATTTTACCATTGCACAGTAATCTGTTTTATTAAGAGTTTAACACAAGGTTTCTATTTGCATTTCTGTTTCAAATGACTAGTGCTGAAAAGCGTTTATGGAGTTTAATCTAGCATTTAGGCGTAAGGGCAGTAACGTTTTCTTTTGAATTTACAGTATTTGCTTACTTTTTCAGAACTGTAAGGGCAAAGTAAATCCATTTGATTTAACAAATCTATCCATGTATCCAGGTCACTGCATATAGGCTACAAGGGCAAAGCGCATTTTTAATGGATTGTTGTGGTCCCACATGGGGCTCCGGGATACCCTCCCTACTGAACGATTTAATGACAGGAACCCAGAGGGCTTTTTCACACATATGCTGTACACACGTACTTCCATTGTTCAGCAAAATATTTTGTAGTTTGCTTAAGTGAGGAAACCATCAATAGCAACATTTGAGAGGAAATAAACTGTAAAATAGGAGCTTACTCTAGAAGTACAGCACAATAACCCTCTATCCTGTGCCATGACAGAACCGTCTGCAATGAATATTTCCACCTCTGTGCTTGTCCCAGCAAGACCCAGAATCCTCCAGGACTTAGGGTTTCTGCCCCTGCTGTTACTCTATTACATTTTAAAACACAGTACATTATTTTCCTTTGATAGATTCATCACAACTTTAGCATAATTTCTATTGATCCTTTGTAAACCATAACCGCAAGTGGGATGGTTTCTGTTTTGGACATGTGGCAGTTAACTGGTTAAAATATTGGTTTGGAGCTACCTGGTAAGCATGTGAAATAATTTCTCAATTGGTCAACTCTTTTTGCCAAATGTTTTCTAATTTCAAACTACATAAACAAAATATTGGGTGAAATATCCCTAATGTGTGGGATGCTGGCCAGGTAAAATAAACTGGTAAGGGGAGCCTTACAAATTCCTTGGGCTTTTTCATTGATTAGGTACATTATTTTCATTTCACTGAAATACTAAAAAGTAGCTCAAATTTTTAAAAGAAAATAATTTTTAAGATTTATTACGTGCTTACATTGCACTATTTTTCTTCCATTAAATCTTTTCAGTAAACTCTGAAAACAGGCCACAATCAGTTAATATTTAAGCAGCTGACCAATTATGAAATTTGGAACTCATGAAGCCATTTATACCAAAGCAAAACTTGACTGGTTTTACTTCTAATGTTTCACATGACTAAGATAGTTTGAATTTTAAAAGACCTGTGATATCTAAATCTCAAAAGATAAAGTTTCCCTTGAAAGGATTATATTTTTAGAACTGATTTATCAATATTAATTTTTCTCTAAGAATGATTATCCCAGTTATGTCATGACTCATTTTTGCTTATATTTCTCACAAGGCACATATTCCAATTCTTTAGTTTTTTGTGTGTTTTTTTTGTCCTCCCCTTTAGCAAACTGTTCACCTTGTTATTACACTATTGGTAACCACAGTAAGAAACTTATCATAAAACTCATCACCTCCCAAGACTCTCTCTTGGATGTAAATAGCTTCATTTAACAATTAAAAGACATAATCAGTTCAGCCTCAGTATTTTAATATATATTTTCTAGGGGAAATGAAAGGCAGATCATAGAAGGCTACCACCCAATTAACCTAGATTGGCAGTCTCCGTAGCCTACCGGTATATAGGAAGTCATGGATGACCTACACTGCTAGGACTTCGCTTCCTGTCATTATTGATCAGCCAGGCCTAGAGCAAGCACTTCTTTCATTGCCTCACCAGCTTCATAAGAGCAGAAAGTGCTACCATAAAACTGAAAGCAGGTATCACCCAGAAACATTTCTACAGAATTTATGGACCCTAGGGCACAAGACTCTGAAGCTGGTATAACTTTATCAGTGGCTGACGCTCAAAACAAACAAATCTTACTCTTGAGGGCAGATATGACAAGCATCGAAATGTTCTATTTCATGAGGCAAGTGAAGCCTGAGCCAATCCCCTGCGTGGCTGGCCACAGGATTTACGGTTGACATTCTAAAGCCCTTACTTTTTGGGTCCCACTTGGCCCACATTGACCCGCACACAGATGACTTTTCTTGTCTGCATGCCAACAGAGCAAGAGGCCTCCCTGTTCCAAGCTGCAGTTGTGTTGAAGGATGATACCGAGGTGTCCTCAATGCACTGGCCCCACGGACCCGTTTGCCAGTGATACACAGTGCAGGGATGCTCGTTACAGTTGCGCACCTCTTGCAAAGCACTGGTATTTGGACAGTGAGTTCCACCTATAAAAATGAACAATGTTAGCAGATTAGATCTGGTGCCAACAGAAACTTTATCACTTCCTGTTTCTTGAAATTAACAATAACAATGACATCTGTTACTTATATATAGCACAAAGCATAGGACCAGCACACTGCTAAGGCAAATTACCTATGAACCTTACTTCATTTGGTGTGATGTGGTGTGGCTTAAAGCATAAAATGTGTGCTGTACATGAACTCTGTTTTGGGGGGTCTATGGAGGACCTCAAAGAGAGAGAGGACACTGTTTTCCAGAGAAACCTATGTGATTGCTGACCAGAGGAAACATGGGCATTAAGACTCTGTGGATGGAGAAAACCAAGTGTGTTTTCAAAGGTTACCCCCCAAACCTAAAGTCTTAATTACAGCTTTTAAAGTTCTGCTTATTTTAATATGTTAGGCTGTAGGGTGATTAGAAACAAGTTTTAAAATCAACTAATGCTTACTGATCTTCCATAGCATTACAGAAAAAGCCATACAGTAATGGTAATGTATTTCTTGAAATCTAAGATGTCATTGGTTGTGAAATATATTTCACTAAATGTGTCCCAAAGAGAAATTAAACTATAACACAATGTTTTTATCAACTCTAATTTTATTGTATGCTTACTGAAATAACTTTGTATGACTTGTTTACATAGCTTTTAAGAAATTCACTCTTTATCATACATTAAAAGAGAAGGAATTTCTAAAAATTCTTTATATTTACAGTCCAAATCTTTCTAGTCACTGTTTAACACACCCATCAAAGTTTGTGTTCTTCTAACAATCAGACAGTATTATCTTTGTGGCAGCAAAACTGCTGATGATGCAGGATTTCTTTAAAAAAGTGTTCCCTTGCAGTATTTCTTTCAGAATACTGGTACCCACCTTTAAGTTTTCATGCTGCTGCATTCTTAATGGCACCAGAAGACGCCAATGAAAAGTTTAAGCAAGCAATTGAGGAAGGACTTATATATATTGCCCATTCTCAATAGTCCTTTGTTATTTTTGTTTGTTTGTTTTGGGCAGAAATATCATAGACTTGGCTAATGCCAATTAAACTCACATGTATTATCAATGACAACAATGTTATAACTACTGCTTGGCCACAGTGGTTTTAAGATGCATCCACTGTAAGCAGGAGTAATTATAGCGATGACAAAGGGTAGAATAGAAATATCCTTTAATTAATAGAATATGATCTGGAGCTGTCATTGTGGATCCTTTTTTATGTTTTAGCCCTATTATATGTTCTAGCCCTAGAACTTTGTTAGTAGTGAGACTTAATTTTATACCAACTGACTCACAAGTTAAAAATCATAAAGTTGAAGAGTCCATACAGCTTAAATGATGTGGCCACAGGAACAGCTAGGGGTTAATGGAGTCCAGTTTCTTGCCACTATGCTATTTATAATTCCAATTATGAAAATGAAAAGCAGAGTGTTGGAGTAATGTACTGCTTAATTTATTGACAATTTGAGCTATTAAAAAGTTATATAGCTTTTGGATTTCATCTCAGGAGCAGGAAATAACTGGTTGTTATTGTATACTGTTGCAAATCTTGGGTGTTCATCACAAATACTTATGACAGTAAATGAAATAATTCTGAATTTAATAAAAGGTAGATTTTAGATATTAGGAAAGTGAGTTTTTTTGTTTTTTTTTAATATGTTTTATTGATTTTTTACAGAGAGGAAGGGAAAGAGATAGAGAGCTAGGAATGTCGATGAGAGAGAGACATCGACCGCCGCCTCCTGCACACCCCCTACAGCCGCCTCCTGCACACCCCCTACTGGGGATATGCCCGCAACCAAGGTATATGCCCTTGACTGGAATCGAACCCGGGACCTTTCAGTCCCCAAGCTGACGCTCTATCCATTGAGCTAAACCGGTCTCGGCAGGAAAGCGAGTTTTTAAAAAGTGAAAAATAAAGAAGAAAAGGTGATTCAATACCTAATGGCTTTAACATGGAAGATGATCTCAAAAGTTTGAGATTTGGGTAAAAGTCATAAACAAAAAAACAAATCCACACCCTGAGCTGATCTTCAGGTATCACCTCTCTTATGAGTAAGGACATTCCTGTATTCGGCAAATAAATCAACATGTAATTTATGTGAGAATTTAACTGCAATTTAGAATCATTTATGCAGTGTCAAACACAGGACCAACATCAGAATAACCTGCATTAAACACATTTCATTAACGTCCCCCAGCTTCCTGAAGGTGTAAACATCTGTCATAGTTCATATTCTGTCGTCCATCACAAAGCTCAGAGGCTCTGGCAGCCTACGGAAAGAAGTTTAAGATTTGAACAGGAATGAATCCTAAAACGTACTAATTGGGCAGGGAAGAAGTAAACAGTACTCATTACCCATTCCCCAAGGCTCTAGGTTTATCCAATCTTATCTCTCAGACAAATACATGCTAATTATAGACTCCATAGATAAACTATTTGAAACTATTTGAACTGATATTTAATAGCAAAATTACTGATCTACAAAAATGTGTTTACAGACCTCATTTTCACTGTGAGGATACCGATGCTGCTCAAACTGTGATTTTGAAACCCTGAATTGTTTTTGACATCGGACTTAACTTGGTTGGCTTTGGAAAAACTGATAAAGAAAAAAACTTCTACCACCTCAGCATAACGTGGTGAGGAACTGCACGATGGCTATTAAGTTTACAGACATAAAGGCTATTTATCCGCATTAAAGCCGCTTCAGCAGTTTTGGCCTGATGTCAGGTTCCTTGTTTATATGAGCCCCAATGTGGTTTTAATTATAATGAGGATATGGCAATTTCGAAAGCGTGGCTTGGGATAATCAGTCACTGCAGCATTGTCATGTTGTTTTGGGAATAATTTTATGGTAGAAAAATTGATAGATTTGATACTCAATTTATTTATTATTCATGGGAAGATCTAATGCCAGACATCTGGGAATATTTCCTTTGTATTGTGGAAATTATAAAATGTCATCCCTGACAAAATTAGTGATGTGTATTTTAAAAAAATTCTTACACATAAAAGTATATGCTTCATGCTTTCATGATTAGTTAGGCTTTCTGTCATTCCATCAAGGAGAGTTTAAAATACTTCAATGAGATTCTGTCAAATAAATAAACTTCCATGTTCATATAAAAAGACCTACTATATGCAACTGTTGTCTTAGAAATTAAAACAAAAAACAAAAAACTTTTTCTCCCAATATCAAGTCCATAAAAGCTTTGTTAGGATATTTTTTGAACAGACCTATGATGCTTCTGGTTCTGGCATTGAAGTCCTTATAATTTAGATGCCTAATTAAAAAAAAAAAAGTGTTCAAAACATTAATTGGATACACATGTATTGGTGCAACATGCAATGTTTATGTCCAATGAATCACAGGATAACTAGAGGGATTTGAAACAGAAACAGTTCCTGCTACTCTCAAGGATCTCATACTGCAGTGGGGGACTAAGATAAACAAATATTAATGTTAAAAAGGTATCCTACTTAATAAAAGAATAATATGCAAATTAACCATCACTCTGTTACACCCATAAGCCACGCCCACCAGCTAATCAGAGCAAGTATGCAAATTAACCCAGTCAAGATGGCTGAGGCCACAGAAAATGCAGGAGGGAGGCTTGGGTTTCCCAGATGATAGAGAAAGCCAAGCTTTCCACACACCCTGGCCCACCCAGGGCTCCACTTAAGGCTACAAAGTTTCAATTACAGGAGGTAAATAAATCCCCTGCCACCATGGAGCCAGCAGAGGGCTTGGTCCTGCTCCAGGCTACAAAGTTTCAATTGTATTGTAGAATTGGGTTGCCAGGGGTGGGACCAGCCTGCAAACCACCCAGGCCCCTTGCCCAGGCGACCCCATGCCCCAAGGGAACCCCCACCCTGATCCGGGACACGCTTCAGGGCAAACCAACTGACTCCCACCTATGCACCAGGCCTCTATCCTATGTAATAAAAAAGTCATATGTAGATTGACCATCACTCCAACACACAAGCTGGCTGCCCACATGTGGTCAAAGATCCTAACCCCATTGGACACAAGGTGGCCACCACAAGAGAGCTAGCAGGGGAGGACAGTTGGGAGGCACCAGGCCTGCAAGGGAAGGCAGTTGAGAGGGACCAGGTCTGCAAGGGAGGGCAGTTGGGGGCGATCAAACCTGAAGTGGAGGGCAGTTAGGGGTGACCAGGCTGGAAGAGAAGAACAGTTAGGGGTGACCAGGCTGGAAGAGGAGGGAAGTTGGGGGCAAACAGGCTAACAGGAGAGCAGTTAGACATCAATCAGGCTGGCAGAGGAGTGGTTAGGGGTGATCAGGCTGGCAGACAGAAGCGGTTAGAGGCAATCAGGAAGGTAGGCAGGCAAGCAGTTGGGAGCCAGCAGTCCTAGATTGTGAGAGGGATGTCTGACTGCCCGTTTAGGCCCAATCCTGGCAGTCAGATATCCCTCGAGGGGTCCCAGATTAGAGAGGGTGCAGGATGGGCTGAGGGACACCCCTGCTCTCCCCCTCCCCCCCCCCAGTTTAGTATAATTGGGATTTGGCAGTGTGAGATGTCATTAGTATTGGGGGCCTGAAAAATGCCCCAGGTAGAAGGCACTGAGGTGAGATTTGAAGGAATAGCACTTGGACAAGCAGAGTTCTGGGAAGGGTGAGAATTTTATTGAAACACAAGGAAAAATAAATAAAAGCAAAGGCACGCAGGCAGGTAGGTATGACCCTGGGAATTAGCAGTATTGATGCAGACAATGCGAGCGCAGAGTTCACAGCGGGAGGTAACTGGCCACAAGGATAAGAAAGTGCGCTGGGCTTATGCTAAGAGAGGTTGCTCCTGTGCTCTGAATGCGTGTTCAGATGCCTGTAATTTTGCCTGCTGTTGCATCCATATTCCTTTGATCGCAGGCCACCGCTGGGTGAAAAGCACATCGGCAGCGCCATCATTTCAGGGAACTGGAGGGGCATTAGCCACAGAGAACCTCAGGAGAGTCTGTTCAGCACCATCCCCCACTCCCTCCCTCTCCTTTTCTTTCTTGCAGAAAGAAGATTCCCCACACATGGGGTCTTCATAAATCCTGTGTGGCTGTCCTGTAGGACAGGCTGCAGCTGGACTCTTTTTTCAGAGTCATTAGTGAGAGCATGAGGAAGCGGTGGCATTTATTTAGAAGCTGGAGTTCTGTGGGTTAGTACACGTATAATGGATCCGGGGTTCTTCCAATTCCTCCAGGACATGTAAGTGCTCCCTGGCTCTCAGCACTAAAATCATTTACGCTGTAAAAATTGAACAAGTTGAAATAGAAACGGTCCTCTCCTCAGTGGTGTACCCTAAAAAATAGAATTATTCCAGGCTACTAATTATTTGAGAGAGAAAAAATTAGCGTAATTGGATTTATCTATTCTCTGCATGGATAAAGCAGGTATGAAGGCACACTAAAATTTGGCTGATGAAGTTACAACATCAAGTCATCCTGAACTTTGAAAAATATAAATATTAACTCAATTCTGGCTCTGTATGAATAATTAACTTTACAATGAGAATGAACAGATCTTGCTTATTATACTTAGGGGAAAACACTTTGAAAATTATTTTTCTTGCCGAAACCGGTTTGGCTCAGAGGTAGAGCGTCGGTCTGTGGACTGAAAGGTCCCAGGTTTGATTCTGGTCAAGGACATGTAAATTGGTTGCGGGCACATCCCCAGGAGGGGGTGTGCAAGAGGCAGCTGATGTTTCTCTCTCATCAACGTTTCTAGCTTTCTATCTCTCTCCCTTCCTCTCTGTAAAAAATCAATAAAATATATATTTTAAAAAAAGAAAATTATTTTTCTTTTATAGACCACGTTTTTTTTAAGGATCTGCAGCATGGGTTCAAAAAGTTAAGGAGGCTGTAAGTCTAACATCAACTTAAACTTTTTAATACAAATTCAACCTATTGCTATTTATATTAAAAATATCAAGGATTTACGTCTTAAATGATTGCTTCCTTTAGAACTTCCAACATATTTTAAAGTAGCTTTTGGAACTATAGTTTACACAACAGAAGGAAGTGGGGTTTTCTTACGTTAAGGTATCATATAATCTTAAAAGTGAATTACAATTTTATTGAGCCAGAAGTCAAGATTTTGGAAGATACACACACGTACATGCACATGCACACCTGCCCACCCCCCACATGCATTTTATTTTTTAATTTGAGAAGAAATACTTTTACTTTCTCCCATATATTAATTATCTCTAGTCACCATTGGTGATTTTGTTTCCAAAAGACATTTCAACATAGGCAGCATTTTATGACAATTTCTGTGTGTTGCCGATAATAGGTTACATAATGTTACCCAAAGTTGTAAGGTAAGCAATTATATTATTCAAATCATTTTTATTCTATTATTTTGGTGGTTTAATATTGAACCAAGCTCAAAATTACAGGAAAATTAAAAGTATACTATCAATAATTTTTCCCTAGACCATCGGGAAGAAGTTATTGAAACAATGCCCCATTGCTTCAATACTTCAGTGTGCATTTCCTGTAATAAGTACATGTTCCTACACATTAGCACATTCAGTATTCAAGATCAGGAAATTAACACTGAAACATTATTACCACTAATCCTCAAACCCATTGAGATTTGCCACTGTCCTCAAATGTCCTTTTTATAGCAAAAGGACCTAGTTCAGAATCAATTATGGCATTTAGATGTCATGTCTGGTTAGTCTCCTTCAATCTGAAATAGTTCTGCAGTCTTTCCTTGATTTCCGTAATTTAGAGAATTAAAGATTCATGGCCAGTTATTTTGTACAATGACTTTCAATCTGGGATCTGTCAAATGTTTCCTCAGGTTTAAATTCTGCAATATGCATTTTTGACAGGGATTTCACAGAAGTGATGTCATATTCTCGCTATACCACACCAGGAGCGCAGGATTTTAGCTGGGCCATGCAACCGTTGACCTCTGGATTAAGATGGTGTATTTCAGGGAGATAATGCACCCTGCAAATATAATGCTCTCCATCAGGTATTCAAGTAAAGCATTTGTTTACTTATATCAAGTGTGGATCCATGGTTTCCTATTTTACCTAACGGGTTGTAATCCGTTAATTAACATTATTTTAACGTTCAAATTGTCCCACGTCAAGTCATAATTGTATAATTTCCAATGAAATGTCCGTGGAAATGATATAAAGCACTTCTAGAGGGAATAATTTAATGTGGATGCTGTAAGTTAGCAGACAGACTCCTCAACAACCTTCTTCCATTGACATGGAGATTATGAAGTAGTTCTTTATAAGGAGGTGCAATACTGAGACATTTTATGGCTTTGTAGAGTTAACCAACACAGTAGCAAAATTTCTACAAGGCAGAAATAATTTTTTTTTAAGTTATGAAACTTCTGAGCTGTCTGTTACTGCAGCAAAATTTAGTCCTTGTGAGGTTATATAATCTTCATATGATGTTTAAGGTAAATTTATGACTGAAATAAAAGTATAGGTTTCTGTATTTATTTTGTAAAGTCGAGATAAGTACTTTGTTCATGAACTTGTTCAAGAGTTATTTCACCAGAAATGTCTATAATTTATGTCTAAAAGCTCTATATGTAATTTTACTAATGTGATCACAGTAATTTCCTGATTCACAGAAAATTAGAGACATCTGTGACACATACAAAACACTAATTCTTGTAGAATAACACAAAGACCTCCTACTTTTATTTAGAATTATGAAGGGTTATCTAGTTGCAGGAAAATATTTTAAAGTTCCTAGAAATCTAGTTCCTAAGTACTTTAAAAAAATCTCAGAATGATAAAATGCTTGCTTTGAGGAAGATAAAATATGTGTAAGAGTCCAGCAAATAATAGGTATTAAATTAATATTTTCTGAAGATTAGAATCTTCATTAAATGTTTCATGTAATTACACCATGTTTTATAAGTGTTATTACCAGAGACAAATAGCAGTAGACTCCCCATTGATGTGGCTTTTCTGTGGTTATGTTTTGAATTTATGCCTTTATGATTTACTACATAAACACCTATGATTTTCCAGCACAGCTTGCTTAGGATGTAGCTACTAGACTTAATTAAAAATTATGGAAGTCTCACCCTTTCACACTAAGTGGATGATACATATCTAAGAGCAATCATAAATTTCTGCCTTTAAAGCATTTCATGACCTTTCAGTGTGAAGCATCATGTCTACAGAAATAATGATCTGGTGAGTTCTGCTAGCACGGCAAAATCTTCATCATGTGACTCATGGGGCAAAAAGTCACTCATTACTAGTCACACAGAAAGTGTCTGCAGAGTATAATGGATTTATAGGAAGCAGGGTGACCACAGATTTAATTTTAATGAAGTTCAGGACATAATCTGAGCTGATAGAGTTTGAAGTCTGAAAGTAACCTATACAAGGTTAGAGTTATTGTTTGACAACACAGATAATATAATTTTCTCTCTAAAAGGGGCTACTTTTCTAATAGGTTCCACTCATAGACCTCTTTTTGTGTAGCAAAAAGATACATTTATTTTAAAGTGACAGGAATAAAGTATGAGACACTACAGAAAATTGGAAATTCTCCTATATGTTGACTTTTTAAAAATATATTTTTTTCTCTCATGATTTAAGCCAAAGAAGTTATATTTTTTGTACAGATGTTGCATATACAGATAGCAAGTTGGATCAAATAAGAATACTCTTGGGTTTTTATCACTGTTTCATAAACAAAAATATAATAGGTAACCTGAAAACTCATCCAAAATTAAGTATTTGGGAGTATACATAGAGAAACACATGCTTACTACATATAGAAATCATCATTTGTTCTATGAATGAGAAGAGCCATTCAGCTTAATCACATTTAAATTACATATACCTACATAATCCTAAGACAGAACATGCCTTAATGTGACTGAAGTTGATTTACTTCTGTGTTTTCCTTACTCATGTGTTCTTTTCCAGAATGACAAGATTAAGCATGACACTGTATCACCAAGTCACACAGATGCCAAATTAGCATTTGGATATAAGTCTGAGAGACAATTACTAAGAGCCTTCTATTTCCTGACAATGAAGCAAATACAAGTGAGGTATGAATATATGACAAAACGTGCTTTATGCACCCAGTAGGATGAAGTCATCAAAGAGCAACATATTTTTTAAATGAGCACAATCTACATATGAGACTGTGGATCTCAGAGCCCCTGGTCAGAAAACTGAATGGTTGAAAATTCATGTATCAGTTAAGCATCAGCCATGCTGATGTTTATTTTTAAATTAAGTTTATTATTGAATATATTTGCCTATTTATAAGGTGGAGTGTGATTTCAAAGAGAAAAACTGACTGCTAAAAGAGAGAAAACCCAATGAAACCTGACATCTGGAATTGTAGGAGCCATTTTTAGACCTTTTCACAAGTTTAATGCTTTGAACTGGAAAGAATTTGAATTATTAGGTAGGAAAAAAGGCAGAGTGAGCTCATGTTTAAAAGTCTTTCTTCTTTTATTAAAGACTAGAGGCCCGGTACATGAAATTCATGCATGAGGGGGAATCCCTCAGCCCCGACTGCACCCTCTCCAATCTGGAACCCTTCAAGGCATGTCTGACTGCTCTCCCCTGCAGGCCTGATTGCCCCTAACCGCTCTCCCCTTATTGCCCCTAACTGCCTCTGCTTTGGCCCCCACCACCATGTGTCAAGAAGGATGTCCGGAAGATATCCGGTCCATCCAGTCTGTTAGCATATTACCCTTTTATTAGTATAGATTTTCTTTTAAGATTAATTTTGGGGAACAGAAACGAAAGGAGTTTTAGGGATAAAATAGGCAGTTTTAGGGATATTTCTGAATGAAGAGGGTCCAGGGGGGAGGAAGGCATAGATGAGGGGTTGGAGCCACCAGAAGGCATATATTCACAGCGGGGGAAAAAGAAAAATGGGGGGTGCCACAGGATAAGGGGAGAGGAAGACTTCCATTCACAGAAGGTAAGAAAAAGCCACAGGGTATGGGGGAAAAAGGAAACAAACTTTCCCAGAGAATAGAGAAATGCTGACAAATGGGAGAAAGGAAAACAGATTTCCATAGAAGACAGAATTTTACTACTGAAGCAAGAGAAAATAGGAGGGCAACGTGTAGGATTTGGGCTTTGAAGCTGATATTCTGCAAAAGAGTGACCAATGAGAAGGGAGTGTCAAGAGATAACTACAGCCTTTATATACATTAGCAACAAAGAGCTTAGTGGGTTACCCTCTTGGGACCCCCTCCCTACCAGGGAGTCTGTATTTGCTTTCAATAAATTTCTACCCTTCTCATCTACCATCTCTTATCTGGGGCTTCATTCTTCAAATCCGTCTGGACAAGGACCCAGAAAAGAAATCACCCTTGCATCCTGCTCAGGAAAACAACCCAAAACAGAAGCAAGATGTCAGGTATGTTAACACATATAAAATCTGCTTGGATTGCTGGATTTTTGGAAGTTGATTTTTCTATAGAATCATCTTATCCAGGCAAGACAGAGAAAATGCATGCCAACTTCTGAAAGGAACCCACGTGCCTTCTGAAGCTGGGAACCTTACCTTCTTCGCCCGCGTAAGCCAGAATGGACCGAGATCGTATCTGTTTCCCTTCTGTGGTTTTCCCTGAGCAGGTGTGTGAGCAGGAAGACCAGGAGGACCACATGGTGAGCACACAGTCTCTTGGGCACGGGGCATAACAGGCGACAGGGATGGGGAAGATAGCATCTCTGCACAGCTGTCTGTCAACTTCTTCTCCTGGGAAAGACATCATCACCATCAACCATCTATCATCTATATATGTAAAAAGCCAGCAACCAGAATGTCCTAATGACTGGTTGCTATGATGCCCACTACAGCCACCGAACCAACCCAATTGGGGTGGCCAGTCCCACCCCTGATTGGCCTCTCTTACCCCGATTGAGGGCAGGGCGGCTGACCAACCCCCCGATGGACCCCCACCACCCTGATCAGCCCGAAGCCCTTCCCCCAGGCCGGCCCCACCCCTGATTGCCCCCCCCCCACCTCAATAGGGGCAGAGCCAACCTGTCAACTTCCTGCAGCCCCTCCCCCAAGCTTAGCTCCACTTCCAATCAGCCCCCCTACTCTGGTCAGGGGCAGGGCCAGCCAGCCCATCACCCACAGCCCCTGCCCCCATCTGACCCCACCCCTAATCAGCCTCCACTACTGATCAGGGTGTGCTAGCCGGCCAACCTCCTGCCGTTACCTCCTCCCAATGGGCCGGCTGGACCCCACCCATGCATGAATTCATGCACTGGGCCTCTAGTTTTTAAATAAATGTAAAATGAGCAATTGAAACCAGATGGGTACCAAGATACATTAGGTTATTTCCCTTTTGTTCTTAGTTAAATATAAATGCAAAAGAGTGACCAGCCAGATGTTAAAACCACACCAGAAAAAAGATATACATATTATTTAGTATATATATCTCCATATATATGAGTGTATATATAGATAGAAAAATAGATATAACCACTAGTATGTATATATGTTTATTTATTTATATTATATATATATATATATATATATATATATATATATATATATATCTTCTATTATATCAAGCTTAGCTATATAGAGATCAAGTACATTATTGAAAGTATTTGTATGCTGCTGATACTTTCCCAGTAAGTAATTTTACACTTATAAGAAGGAGCTTCAATGAAATGTTTCCCTTTTTATTTAGTTATTGGAGATGAGCCATCACTTATAAATAATGACTCTATCCATAGAAGGAATCATATGTTTTCATGATCCAACTCATAGGTATCTCTATTTGCAAACACTCCTGTGACACCCAGAGAATTTAATTAAATGTTTTTTCTTTTTCTTTCATTAAAAAATTAGTTCATTAATTGGAAAAAGCCAGAAATGTAAATGACAGGGTACATTATAAAAGCACTATTTAAGGAGGACCCATTGTGGGAGGGCAAAAATGACAAAGTAAGGAAATGGCAGAATTATTATGGTGTCCCTTACATGCTTAAAAATCTCTAGTGACTTCCGATTTTTAAAAAGTTTACAGAACCTCAAACGACCTGGCTGTTGTGTCCACTTCTAGCTTCATCTCACTCTACTTCCTCCCTTGCCCTGGAAACTCATTGGCTATTTGTTGAATGAATATAATGAATTATACAACAGGCCAATGAGAAAGAAAATACCGTTGCTGTTAATAGATGCCAAAGATAACTGAAAGAATTACAAATAAATAGCCAGAATAGAGTGGAAAAAGTCTCAATTAGGTAGCTTAGCTGGTTTATGTAGGGTGCTAATGAGGTCAATAGAACAAAGTGAAATGATATACAAACAAGCAAAAATTAATCTATTTTGCCACAGAATATAACCATAATTTTGGGTGAATATCAGAAATGTGTACCCTAAGGTGATAAAGGGTGACTATCTATGCCACCCTTCATCACTATTAAAAAACTCAAAGCTGTTTCTCACTGATGGAAGGTTGGGCATCAACTTAATGTATAATCCTTTATTCATATATTTGAAAAACAAGACAGAAAACCAGAAGTCAGTTGAAATGCACTTATGTATTAGTTAGAGGCCAGATGCACAAAGATTTGTGCACGAGTGGGCCTTCCTTCCCCTGGCCACTGGCACTGCCTTTGCTCTGGCCGGAGCTGCCTTTCAGCTGCCCAGAGGCCCATGTAAATGGTAATGGTAGTAAGATACTACATATCTAACAGTTACGTTACATGATGCTCTAACCAAAGGCCTGCTTTGAAATTATATAACTTCATCCCCCCACCCCACCCCCAATCCCATGAAACTCTGGGCATTTTAACCAAATCTGCAAAATGTATACTTTACATGACACATAGAACACAGGACTAAATGAAGTAACAAATGCTCACATATTACAGCTTACATCTTACGTTGAAGCACATCTGCACATCTGGTTTAATTTGTTTGTGAAAATCTATACAAAAGGTTGAAAAAATGAAAATGCTTTGGATTTCTTTTTATGAATTCAAAATGGGATTTAATATTTAAGTTACTGTCTCTCCACTTATCCATTTTCTTTGAAAATATAATTTTAAGACTGTTTTTAATAACTCATCACTTTAATCAACTTGAAAGATGTATTTACTTGAAAATTTCCCCTTGTTTGGCCTATTTCCATGAACACCGCCAAACTCTTTCATATACTCTTCTATAAGATATTCTTTCACTCTACTGTGTTTCCTATTACCAGGATAAGGGAATTGAACATCTGCTGGAAGTAATTACACTAAAAATTCATGAAGATTTCTATAGAAATAATGCAAAATGAGAATTGGGGTAAGAGGGTAGACTCTTTTTTTTTTCCTTGGTAAAAGTATATACTAAACATTTTTGCATTCATTGTGCTGCAGCCTAAATATAATATAAAATGTAAATCTTGGTTTATCAAGTTTTTTTTTTATTGTTTCCAGGTTTCTATAACTTAAAAACTTAGTCAAGACACAACATTAATACATTAAAAATATAATAATTATGTTTTAATATAAGGCATATACATATTAGCACTACTCCCTAAATGTCCCTTGCATTATCCTGATTTGTTTTTAATTACAGAAATGTGCAGATTGTTATGGTTGGTTTTTAACACACACAGTAGTGGTATGTGCATCATACCCCCAGAAGGCATTGCAAAATCAAAACTTGGCAATGTAATGGAATTAAAATGGGGGTGAACAGAAAAAAGTAATAAAAGCACAGAGACACCAAATACAGAGCCAATATTTAAAAAGTACAACATGCTATTTAGAAACTCTCAAGTATGTATTGTAATTTTGGGATCAGATTTTTCTTGCCAAACTACACAAACTCTACAATAATCCTGAGAAGTATTATTGAGTTGCTGATGTCTTTCGTATTCATCAGGCATTATCTTAAAAATTCATATTGACTTTGATAAAGTCCTAGTTATTTGATAATATATATTGAGTTACTACTTGATAACATATAATTTTTAAAAAGACTAAGATGGGAATATAATGGAGTCTCATATTTGCCTGGCTCTTTCTAGAAAGCACTTTCATATAACAATTTTATCTGAACCTTAACATAACCGACAGATACGTAGTATCTTACTACCATTTACCAACTACATGCTCTTGAGCCATTTTACCTGTTGTAAGATACAGCTTCCTAATTTTCAAAATGGAAACTAATAATAACATTTATCTTATTCTACCATTATGCATATTAAATGAAAAAAAAATTTAAGCCAAATGTCTTGCCCAGTGTCATGACTGAAAAAAAAATGCTATCTATTTTACCAATACCATCTCTTCATCATCACCTTCTGTTAGTGGAAGAGTTGACAGTTCTACCATACCACTATGGGAGTGGATCTGCTCCATTGTAAGCATCACTGCGTGTCAATAAACTTGAATTCATGTGCTTACTCATCCTTTTCCTAATTCTGCTCATAAATTGGCTTGCAGAAAGATATTAGCAAATACCATTGAATTTGACTCAAAGAATGATCAAATTCAGTAATTTTGTATTGTCCTTTTTGTTAAAGTGCTAAGGTTGTAAGGAAATATAGAAATCCAAGGAAAAGCAATTTATGTAATTATAACTATTACATTTCCTGGTTCATGTTTTGAAAATTATTTAGAGTTGTGTTATAAATAACTTCTGGGCATTAATCAAAAATTTTAATTGAAAATTATACCAGAGAATATTCAGCTCACAGTGATAAGCAGAATTTCTAAAATGTGGAATCCTACAATGCTCCTTTAATCTCCTTTCTCTATATAAATGAATAATTTCCATCAACTTTTAAACACTGTAAACTGAACAGCTGTACACATGAGTTGCAGTCAGCAAGCCTCTCAGACATTTTCTAGATAAAAGGTAAAACATTTCTTCTTCAAGTGCTATGAGGCAGTTACATTGAGCAATATTACAGTACTAAATGGGAGAAATTATGCTATTAAATGAAAGAAATTATATATTAGGGTCGTACTGAGGAGTCATCAATACAATTAACAAAGCAGTCACATTTATTATGATCTACTGGCTTATTTATTTTAACTTTAAAAGCTTATGTATACAGCGAGTTCCACATCAAACATGTCATTAGAATTCCATTACTCTGTAATAAACACAACTCCTGTGTTCTCTTCAGCCAAGTATTTTGCACGTCCTAGTCTTGCCATCCCTTCATGGAACCTTGTGGGGGCTCTCTGTGGATAAGGGCCATTGGGTGGCTTTCCTTTTTGCTTTGTTCCTTTTGGTTGTTGTTGTTCAAGTCTTGGTTACCTCACATTCCCTCTCTGAGGGAGCCTCACATTTCCAATCTGTCCTGCAAATTATCTACCAAACAGTCTGCCAGCCACACCGCTGTGAGTCCATTACACCCTCAAACGATTCCCTGTAGCTCTCCAGATCATGCATGCATATTCATGTCTATTGTGCTTTAAGACATCCCGCCATCTGGCCCCACTTGACATACCTTGTCTCATCCATTTCCCATGCCCTGGTTCATTGGCAACTAGACTAGGCTCAGGGGACCTCACTGCCTAGAATAGGATGACTTGGAGCCTTTATCAACTCTTTAGGACTAAGTTAAAAATCAATTTTAGTTTTCAAAAATTCTTATTGAAAACATCTTTACTACCTCTCTTTCTCCATGCCTACATTTTGGGATTTCTTTGTCATTATCAGAAATAAAAACAAAGTAAAATTATTCTACAGATAACTATTATAAGATCACAATGTGCAAACAACAGGATAATCGGAATAGGAATTTTAAAAAAAATTGTTAAATAAACCTATACTTGACTTTGGAATTTTGCCCAAAATTAGAGATATTTTGCCCAAATGATGGAGATATTATGTTCATCACATAAAACATTCATAAATAAACAGTGTAAAATGTTGTCCCATTGATGGAGGCTCATGAAATCATTTGGTCTTGCCCTGCCATGGTATTAGGGGTGAGTTAATTAAATGTTTGGTCAAATATAGCAGGCTAATTTTTAAGCTGATTTTGAATGGCCTGAGAATGATGTTATAAATACCCCAAATGGCCCTTGGCAGAAAAAAGGTTCCCCACCCCTGCTTTAGACATTGCTGCCTGAGGATCTGGCTTCTAAGCAGTCTGAAACTAGATCTGACTGAGATCCATCCCTCTGGAGCATATGTAATAACTAGATAAGTAAGCTTTGGGGAGACACTGGCACCATATGATTATGAGGATAAATGTCAAAAATATAAACCATACGTCATTAAAGAAAGAAGAGAAATAAATAACACATACACATATGAATCTTTGCTAAAAATCAGTTTTGATTCTAAGGAAACAATGCTAACATTCACTTAGAAACTGACAGCACTTTTATTCCCCAATTCTATAGTAGCAGCTAAACTGTATTAGTGAAGACAACATAAAGCCAATTTGAGTACTTTCTAGTGGAAAACTGTATCTTCTAGCATGGTGTACCAAGATAATGCTCGCATAAAAGTCCTTTAAAAAAATCAAAGGGCTTTAGAGAAATCTTTAAAAAAATGTTTGGTTTATGTGTACATACGAAAAAAGAAAACAGAGTTTGCCTATAAGATCAAACCAGGAGAGAAAGCAAAGGCAGAGCGAGTTCCATAGCTAATATGCTAATAGGACTTTTGAAGTTTTTCCCTGCGGGAAGGAGTAATAAGCTGCTCTACTTGGATTTGGATGGACTTACAAAGCTGGAGGGGGTAGGGATGGATGAGATGAAATACACAGAATTAAAATAACAGGGGTTTAGGTGTTCACATTTTTAGACAAGTTAAGTTACTGGCAAGTCAATGCAAAGAATAACAATAGAGACCCAAGCAGGGAAATTTTCTGAGCTATTCTTTAACATCATAAATTTTTCAAGTGATCAATTCCACAATAAGTCAGAAGTATAAAGAAATACTATGTTCATATGTGAATATCATGCTTCTGATTTTCCGTCTGATGGGACATGAACATAAAATCACAATCTGGAACTAATCCTTGCTAATATTTATGGGCACTTCAGTGTGATGGGAATTAAGTTCTTTACAGGTTTTAAGAGATGTAATTCTCAACAACCCTATGAGGTTGACAGGTTATTATTAGTATACTCATATTCTAGAGAAGCAAACTAAGGCATCAAAATCAGCCTGGTCGGAGTGGCTCACTGGTTGAGTGTTGACTTATAGACCAGGAGGTCAAAGTTTGTTTCCTGGTCAGGGCACATGCTCAGGTTGTGGGCTTAATTCCCAGTGTGGGGCATGCAGGAGGCAGTTGATAGATGATTCTCTCTTATCATTGACTAGAGGCCCAGTGCACAAAATTCATGGATGGGAGAGGGGGTCTCCTCAGTCTAGCCTGCACCCTCTCCATTCTAGGACCCCTTGGGGGCTGTCCAACTGCCGGTTTAAGCTTGATCACGGGCCTAAACTGGCTGTCGAACATCCCTCTCACAATCCTGGACTGCTGGCTCTGATTTGCTCACCTGCCTGCCTGCCTGGTCACCCCTAACTGCCCCCCGCCAGCCTTGTTGCCCCCAATTGGCCCCTCTGACAGCCTAACCACCCCCAACTGCACCCCTCACTGGCCTGGTCGCCCCCAACTGCACCCCCCCACTGGCTTGGTCTCCCCCCACCAGCCTGGTCACTTATTACTGCCTCCCCTGCCAGTCTGGTTGCCCCAGGCAGCTTACTGTGCAGTCATTTGGTCATTCCTCACTAACACCCTGCTGGCCTGGTCACCCCACACGGCCTGCTTGTTCAGTCATTTGGTCGTCCCTCACGAACCCCCCTGCAGGCTTGGTCATAGGCAGCCATTTTGTGAGGGTGGATGGTCAATTTGCATAACACCTCTTTATTACATAGGATGTTTCTTTTCCTCCCTTTCTGAAATTAATAAAAATACATTTAAAAAAAATCAATATGCCCAATGTTACACTGTGCTGTCTTTCTAACAATTTGAGTGAACTAATTTAGTTACCTATCCTTTCTTGTGATTTTCCAATAGAACACTGTTGTTTGCATATAATCACAGAAATCAGAGAAAAAGAAAGATATGGGAGACATCTAGTTTAAGAATTATGATATAAGGCCCAAAGAAAATACTTGCCCAAGATCATAACACAAATTAATGATATAGTTGGGTTTCTAGTATTCATTTAGTGACCATATGGAACTGAGTTTTAGAGATGTAACACTTGTTATTTTCTCATAAACGATGCTATTACAGAGATTACATATGTACCTCACAGCATTATGCTCAATTATCTGATGCACCAAGAAAACAAAAATAAATTACACTTTTCCCAATGGCAACATTCCTCTGCTATGTAAACTGTTTACAATAATTTTGAGAAGTAAGAAATACTATCTAATTTTTATAAGTGAAAAACCTGCACACATCAAATATGAAAGCAGCAAATCTCACTCCAATATACATGGGGTTATAAACACCCAGTGGGATTCTTCTTGAAAGTGAAACAAAACGATCGAAGACATTCAGCCAACTGAGAGTAGACCCA
Source organism: Pipistrellus hanaki (assembly GCF_964339955.1). NCBI lineage: Eukaryota > Metazoa > Chordata > Mammalia > Chiroptera > Vespertilionidae > Pipistrellus > Pipistrellus hanaki. The sequence goes on from NC_140512.1 coordinate 34,494,696, forward strand.
AAGTTAACAACCTGGAAATAGGAAAGATAATGTTCTTGGCCTGATAAAGTAATTGAACCTATACAAATAAAAGAACTGAAGTTAAACAATTTGGAGACTTTATTACAGAAGACAATATAGAAACTATGGATCTAGAAATTGACATAAATCAATAAGCTAATTTTAATTTTAATGGGTATATATCTGCTGAGATAGGCAAGATGTTTTGGCACATCTCCCAAATTTAAAATTAATGGTACTGATAATAATTCACTCCATTCCCCTGGGGACATTAGAAATAAGATAGTTCCTGAAGAATCAGTTCAAACAAATTCAACCCCCATTCAGCATTGTTTCAAAGATAGCATGGACACCACAGATCATCCATTTGGTAAACACTTTTTGTAGTGCAATGTGCTGCCAATAATCTGTAATAGTTAATAGCATGTCCCACCCAGAAAACGTTTTTCTTAAGGATAGCTGTCCAGGTAAACTATTAAGTTCTTGTACATATGAGGCAACCAGTCAGAGACTGCGGAGATGTAGGTATATTTCAGAACTCCCAATTGCTGAACTCAGCTGTGGCCATCATGTTCTTATCGCATTTAGTGGGTGGATTTGACAGAAATATCATTGCCTAGGAAAAGTCTTGACTTTATGAAGCTTTAGAGGATGACAAAATTCAATTATTCTTTGAAAGGGGGTAGAACTTAGTGTCCTCAATATGAGAGGATTAAAATTCGTTGATAAAGAGAAATAATAATTACAATTTTTAGCTCATCAGTATCCTAATGCTTCTCTTTTAAATGTCTTAAAAATTTATAATTCCTGATTCCAAGTATCCATTCATAATATGTGATATAAGACTTGAGTTACTTAAGTATTTAAAAGAACTCAGGCCTGGCCCACGTGAACCAGGATGCTGAGGTTCAATTCCTTATCAGGGCATAAATCCACAATCCACAAATCCTGGTTGTGTGCTCAATCCCCAATGGGGAGCATGCAGGAGATAGCTGATCAATGATTCTCTTTCACCATTGATGTTTCTATCTCGCTCTCCCTCTCCTTTCCCCTCTCTGAAATCAATGAAAACATATTTTTTTAAAAAAAACTGAACTTAGGTACAACTTATGTTTCCAAAATCTAACAGCAACTTTGCAAAGAAACATTTTTTTTTTATTCAAAAAAGTTGTGAAGAACAATTAGAGAGAAGGCAAAGTAACTCTTTCAGTTGAATTGAGAATAAAAGCTCTGCCATGGACAGAGCCATTAAAATTAAAAGCAGGTATTTTGAACATACATTTAAGGCAAATAACTATAATACACTAGAAAATTTATATAATTAAAAGACATAGATGGATTCAGGGAGAATCATCTTTTCCATTAGAGTGAAAATAGGAAATTGCATAATATTGATGTGTTTAGTGAATGAGGCTATGGAAAAATTTTCATGATTAAGAGTGAATTAAGGATTTTAAATAATTAGGAAATGAAGCATGATAACTGAATGCCATTTGTGAAGTTATTGAATTACTGGCATATGCATTACAGCTGGAAATTTGTATATCTGTAGGGCTCATTATCTAGTTCCTTTCTGGTAGTGACTTGGCAGGATAAGAACCTGAAATTACGCGGTGCAGAATCTAAGAGTGCTTTACAAAGAGTACCTGGTTTTAAGAGAACTTCCCAAGCAAATTAAATAAACCTTTTTGGCAATAATAGTCATAATGAGATCTTGGTGCGATGGCATAGTTCCTGAGGCAGGACGAAAGTAAAGGTATCAACACATACAATTAATTTAACTTCACCAAAGGGACACTATGAAATACAAGCATTGTGATTTTTTTTATTTTTTTTTAAAGTTTTTCTGTTAACTAAGCACTTTTCTAGCCAAGAGAATCCTTTCCGCGCCCCCCGCCCCCCCCTACTAGCTATGAGGACTCTACTTGATTTATATGGCTACTGTTGTAGTTGGCTCATTTGTATCCTGATCTTTTGTTACTGATTCAGCCACTTTCTAGGTTCTGTTTCCACTCTTGCTCTCCTCCCCTCGGCAGTTAGAAAAATGCTCTGAAGACATAATTCTGATTCCATTGGTCCTCTGCTGAAATCTCCCAGTGGTTTCCCATTACTGTACAATCATTTTCCAAGTCCTAAAAGCCCTTGTGATGAGCTGGTTCTTGGCACCTCCACCCTTTTCTTGCTGATTCATCTGCTGCATTCCATGTGGAAAATGATGTGATGTGGTAAAATAAATAAATAAATAAATAAATAAATAAATAAATAAATAAAGATTATACAAAAAATTCACTTAGAAAATCACTCTGAAGAGGAGCTTAGTAGGAGCCATCAGGATGAATTCATGAGGGTTCAGGAAGCCTCAATTCTATTCGTAATGTTCTGCTTATGTAATTGGATAATGTTTTAATTAAAGCTTATTTTATCTTTACGCTTTATGGCATTTAACATGCATGAAATATATTTGTATGCATCAATATTTTACAAAAAATTTAAACAGGCGAGCAGTACAATTATTTGGTAAATTAAAAAAAAAAATAAATGTACTTAAATAGATTACTTGGTCTCTCTGCTCTAGATTATGATTTTTTTTCTTTTAAAAGAATTCAGGGACATTTGGCTGAGGTTGAATGGAGGCTCCAAAACTAAGAACCATCAATATTTGTGGGGGATCTCAGCCTCCAGGAACAGCGACTTCTATTAGTCCATTCCGAATTTACCAGGAAGGCGACATTCATCCAATCCTAAACAGACCAGTGCTTCATAGTTATATACATTAAAAACTGGCTTATGTTTATTGTTTTAAATGACAAAATAAGTGATAAATAAAATTTTAAAAACACTAGCAACAGAGAAAAAGTTTTATATATAAACAGCAATTGCACTAGGAAGTCCATTAGAAAATATTAAATATTAAAGCTTATGCCTTCAACTGAAAGTGGACAAATGTTGCTATGATTTTAGTTCCTTTTGAACCCTGAAATTAATTTGTTTGATTCTATATCAGCCATGTTGGCCTCAAAACATCAAAGTTAGTTCCTGGGTGTGCAATATTTTAACAAAAGCCACAACTCCGACAAGGTTAGCATCAGACAATTATAGGAGATGATGACGGCAAACTGAACCAATTTAAAAAATATATATATATTCTATTGATTTTTTACAGAGAGAAAGGGAGAGAGATAGAGAAATAGAAACATCGATGAGAGAGAAACATCGACCAGCTGCCTCCTGCACACCCCCTATTGGGTGCCCACAATCAAGGTACATGCTCTTGACCAGAATAGAACCTGGAACCTTTCAGTCTGCAGACTGAAGCTCTATCCACTGAGCCAAACTGGTTTTGGCTGAACGTATTTTTTGCCTGTTATCTATTTAATATATCTCTTTTTGACCTCTAACAGTTTTCATCTTGACTTAAAATTATTCTTCCTACCTTTTAGTTGAAAAAAGAGAATTCCACTCTGACCCTGTAAACGTGCAAGACAATATAATAATCCAGAGTGCCATAAATCAGCACAAGTAAATAAGATGTATGTGCTTAGTATGAAAATTTCACTTATGATACACTACTCATAAAAACAAATTATTATCATTGCATTTAGATGGATTCATGACCAGATATTGAGTTCTCATTGCAAAAAAATTGAAACTTTAGGGATCTAGTCCATTGTTTTCAGAGATGAATAGACTGAGAGTGTGAAAGGAAAAAAGTCTCGTCCTGTGTTTCAGTGTAAGTAACAGAACATAGGGTTAGAACTCAGGTCTCTTTATTCATATTTTAGTAGTCTTCCCAGTACACCTCTGGCAATGATTTTCATACATAATGTCTTAGTTGTATTATGTAGGGATATAATCTCACAAGCTGTTGAGAAGAAAGGAGTACTGTTTTGGCTAAATGAGTTGAAACTTCATAACTGTGACTGGCCAAAACACATTAAGAGCCTGTAAAATACTTTAACAGTATCAATCATGATTTAGACTTTTAGAGGAAACTGTGAGTGAATTAGTAGTGGATAAAAACTGTTTAAACTACATACATTGGGAATGCTGGGTCCTGGTAATTATTTTAAAGTTATTTGCCAATTCCCCTTCCTAATTAGAAACATCTAAGAGTTATTATTTGTATACAATGTTATTTTAAGCTGTATTTTAGCTATAATGAAGTATAATATTTAATTTGTAATTTAATGAACTCACTGAAAAGATTTTCAAACCCAACAGTCAAGGTAATTACACTCATAAAAATACATACATCCATTAAATACACTCATAATATAAGAAAATTTAAATGAGTTCATTGACCCATTTCTTGAAATCAGAAAGGCAGAATAGAAGTTAAGTAGGGTTGTGGAGGAGGCCTTGCTAATGTCACTGTAACCTAGAAATGACAGTGTAAGAATTGATTAATGACTCCAGATGACCTACTATTGATTTGGTAGCTCTTCCAGAGAAGAAATTATAAAAAGTATACTTTTTGATATAATATAGCCACCCATTCCACCTTCCTATAAAATGAGGCTCTGCAAGACAACTGACCTTGCCCATGTGCAGAGTGACCTTGTTTGTCTAGGTGGCAAGGCCAATTTCTGGCTTCAGAGTGAAATGCTAAAAATAATATTTTGGTTATAAATTCTTAATTATCTGCAACATTTTTTTCTCTTTTTTCTTAAAAGTCTCTACATGTTGCAAAAGGATTAAAGAGAGAAAGCAATAGTATATTTTCCCCATCCAAATAATTATTTTTGGATATAAACTGTATTGCCATCTGTGACATTTACAGTTGAAGTAGAGGAAGGTAGAAATATCCAATATAATAAAAGCATAATATGCAAATCAACTGAAATGCCAAATAGCAGAACAATCATCTGGATGACCATCCGGGACCAAACTATGACATTCACTGGTGTCAGGCCAGCCAAGACAGGTGCTATGCCATTGGTCTGGCCATCTCCCCATGATCACACCACAGAGAGAACTAGGGCACCAACTGGCAGGGCAATCAATCAGGGGGGCCCATGATCACTCCAAAGAGGGAAGACCAGGTTCTGGGTGCCTGAGGGAAACTGGTGCCAGCAGCCAGGGGAAGGAAGGCCTACTATTGCATGATTTTTGTGTGCATGGGGCCTCTAGTCCTATCTAATAAGGAGGGCACAAAGATGGTGGAGCCCACAGCCAATAAGGAGGGAATATGCTAATTGACTGCCATGCTCTCAAAGATAGCAGTGCTCACAACCACAAGATGGCAGCACCCAGTCCCCTCAGTCCCCCAGTTGCCCAGAGCCTGCCAGAGGAACAGGCTAGCCTCAGATGGCAGCTGCCCCACCGCCCAGGGCTGCCTGAGACTCAGGTATTCTAGAGTAGAACTCTTTAAGGTCCCACACCAAATACAGGTTGAGTTAATTGAGGCACTCGTTGGTGGGATCTGACTTCTAATTTTTGTCCTTATAGTATTATGAAGCTATTAAAAGCTGTGCTAATCTTCTCAGGCTTGTAGTCATCCCTTTTGTAGTTTCAGGTATCCAAAAGAGCTAAAATGATTCAAATACCAAACTTGTATGTTGTTATTATTCTCATATCTTTGACCTATAATTCTTTACTTCCTTATTAGTTATCCATGATTTCTATAAATATGTTTTCCCACCCTTTCTACTTTTTTTTTAGAAGTACAGTTAGTTTTAATTATTACTTTGTCATTACTAGTGGAAATATTGCTAGCTGTGACTTTAGTAAGCTTAACCTGAGTCTCAATTCACTATTCTATAAAACAGAAATATATTACTCCCTTTAAACTTTTCTAGTGTATAATTTGCACATGGTAGTAACTCAGACAAGAATTATATTTGGCTTCATCCAAACTTACTTTACTTACTAGTAGCTTTATATATCTTTATACCCTTGATAATTCATACTCTTTTCCTGGTGTCTCTTTTGATGCATTATTTCATGTTCATCATTTGCTGGTTGCTTTCAACTGGCTTATCATATATAATAAATGGGTAATATGCAAATTGACCCTAACAGTGGAATGACCAGTCGACTGCTCAACCAGTCACTATGAGAGGCACTGATCACCTGTTGGTCCCTTTCCCCAGCTGGCAGGCTCCCATCGCCTGATGGCAAATGGGAAACCAAGGGTGGGTGGTGGGGGACTTGGACAGCACCAGGCCAAGGCCCCTGCCCAGCCAATCATCCCACACACAAACGGCGATCCATGGTGGGGGTGGGGTCAGCAAGTGGGCAGGAATGGCTGACCTTTCGGTCCCTCCCCCTGGTTGGCAGGCTCTGATCAACCAATGATGAATGGGGAACCAGGGGTGGGTGGCAGTGGGGGCAGGAGGCTCTGTGGGCAACCAGAGAAGATGGCCCTGATTGCAGGCCAGACTTAGGGACTGTACCCATGCACGAATTTCGTGCACTGGGCCTCTAGTACTCATATAAAAACTAATATCTCATGTAAAAACTAATTCATCTAAACAACTTTTCTTCTCAAAGTCATTTACTACTGTGAGTTTAGTTAAATGTCTTCATGTTAATGTTGTTTCTTTAATTACTCAGTCCCTAAATTTTGAAGATAAAAATTCTCAAATTTATTCAATTGCAAAAATCTGATTAGTCCTAAAAATGTCACTCACCTATACTCTTTTAGCTCCAGTGTGAAACTTGTGAAATTTAGCCCCATATCTTTGGAGTAGTTTAAATGTCTCCTAATTCCTCTCTCTACTTCCAGATGCTCATACATTCCTTCTATATTATAGCCTATAAAGTAATACAGTAAGTTTAATATAGCATTTGATAGTACTAATATACTTTTCCCCAAAAGCCTTCAAGTAAATCTGGTACATTCAAGAATAAATTCCAAACCATTAACTAGCATACAGCCCTTCTATAATTGTACGTTATTAACTCTCCCTTCAAATTATCTCCAAACTACTTTCAGATGAAATTTCCACCACTCTGTATATATCAACTTATGTATTTTCTCCCCAACATAGACCCATTCTTCCTTCTCTCAACTTTATTGAATCCTTCACACCATAAAATGTTGAGTCAACCTGACCACCTCTGTGAAATTTTCCTGACCACTATTCCTGGAAGTAATCCTTAACTTTTTCTGAAAATCTGTAACATCCATGGGGACGCAATACAGTGCTTTCAGAGACTGCAGTTGTCAAATGGAGCTGATATTTAAATTATTTTCCAGATGCACAAGCTTGAGGAAGTTACTACTTTCTCGTCTGCAAAATGGAGTTAAGCCTGACTGGCATGGCTCAGGGTTGAGCATCGACCTATGAACCAGGAGGTCATGGATTGATTCCCAGTCAGGGCATATGCCTGGGTTGTAGGCTCGATCCCCAGTGGGGGACATGCAGGAGGCAGCTAATCAATGATTCTCTATCATCACTGATGTTTCTATCTCTCTCTCCCTCTCCTTTCCTCTCTGAAATCAATAAAAATATATTTTATAAAGAAGTTAATACTAACTCCTTTGGAGGGCTCTTATAAAAATTACAGATCTGCTAGATATAATAGCTGAACATAGTATAAAGAGCCTAGTACTTAAAAGTTGTTCAAATAAGTGGTAAGTATGAATTCTATCATTATTGACACTATGACTCACTTAACATTAGTCATGAAAGATTTTTATTGTTAATTATCTTTTTTGCATATATTATTTATATCCCCTGGAAAATAAAGCACTTTAGACTAAGAACCATGAATATGCCTTTACATAATTTGAAAATAACAAGTGTTTGAAATGTTTGATTGATATCATATTTATATGAGTTCATAATATTTTAGAAATAGACTTGCTGAATATTATTTTATGTTAGTAAAAAAGGTTATAATTGTAAAAAAATCTTCCAGTTTTGGTATAATCTGAACCATTCCAGCACTAATTTATGAAGGCAGTTATTGAAAAGACTATAAAATCAGTGAACACAGCATATTGATTGTGCTTAACAACAGAATCCTTCTTCTGTTGAATAATCCTATCAAATGTCATTTTTGCATGAGAGAAAAAGTAAGTTTGATGACAGGCAGAAATCTTGGGTGGAGGGAGAATCAATTTTAGTCATGGAAACAAGAGTAATCAATATTCAGACCACCAGTCTACAAATACACTGAGGGGGTTTATAGGAAATCAGAATGCTGACTGCAGTATTAAAAACACACACACACACACACACACACACACACACAACTTAGGGCATTGAGATAGAGCCTCGAGCTTAAAAGGGGTTCAATAGTACTATGCTTCCTTTGTATGACTTTTCCTTCAAATGACTGATTGGGGTGTCAGAGGAAAAGGCAGTTGTCACACAGTGTGTATAGGTAATCACTATCTTCTGAATTTGTAAGGCAGATGTCTGGAAATGGGAATTTAATACATTAATTAATTCATATGTCATCTTGTTCCCAAAAATGTTTTAATGTAGTTTGTATCACTCAAGGGTTAGCTAATAGTAATTTTAAAAAGATGATAAAAAATTTTTATATTCAAAGTAGATACATGAGAGAAGTAAGGTTAACATGAAGATACATATATATGGAATCCCATAGATTGGTTACAGGGCCTCTAAATATTAGTTCTAAGCTTTTTTGCAATCAACACAAAGGAGGATTAATTACAGGTTCATCCTGGGATATGACAATTTTCAGAAGAGGTAAAGATTTAAGTAATATTTTTAGAGATCAGGAGTAAGAGAGCCAAGTTTTTAATAATGACTCTGCTAGTTTTATATATTTCATTAAACTTTTTGAATCATTCATCAATATTCAGACCAATATTTCTTATGTTCTTGATTTAAAAACATAAGAAATTGTAAATTTCTTCCTACAATTTTTATAAAGGAGATAATATATGTGACCACAACCACCTGAACATGCCTGTTGAGATAGTGCCTTCAATATAGGCAATATTGTGTGAAACAACTCAATGTATAGGCAATTGTATAGAGAAACATATATTTTCCTATGTAAAAAGGAATTACACAGTCACCCCTTACTGTCCCCCCATTGCTGACCTGGTTGCCCCACACAACCTGTTTTTTCAGTCGTTTGGTCTTCCCTCACTAACTCCCTGCGGGCCTGGTCACCCCACACAGCCTGCTTGTTCAGTCATTTGGTTGTCCCTCACTAACTCCCATGCTGTCCTGTTCATAGGCAGCCATCTTGTGAGGGCATAAGAGTTAATTTGCATATTACCTCTGTATTATATAGGATACTTTATTGTTCTCTTCTGTTTCTTGTAGTTCTTAAGGTCTTCTTTATTGGCAAATTCATTCTTACTCTTTAGTACATGCTGTATACAATTTTTTTTTCCTATAAGAATCCACATTTTGAGTATTATTGAACAGATTACTAAGAGTAATATAGATGATCATATTTGAGATTTATAACATACTAGTATCTTGTTAAACATCATTCTAAATATCACAATAATTTAAAATTCTTCCTCTTCTATGTAAGAGTTTCTATTTCATATCACTGGGTGCTCTTTTTATTGACTTTATAGATAGGGAAAAATAGATACTCTCATTAATTTGCATTATTTGTTGTCTGTTTCTATGAGGTTTTTTGTTTGTTTGTTTGCTTAATAAGTTTACCTTTTTCACCCAGCCACCCAGCTCCCTCTCCTATGATAGCTGTCAGTCTGTCCTCTGCATCTATGAGTTTGTTTCTATTTTGTTTGTTAATTTTGTTAATTCGATTCCACATATAAATGAGATCATGTGATAATGATACTTGTCCTTCTCTGACTGGCTTATTTCTCTTAGCATAATATTCTACAGGTCCATCCATGTTATCAAAAGAGGTAAGATTTCTTTCTTTATTATGGCCGAGTAGTATTCCATTGTGTAAATGTACTATAGCTTTTTTTTTTATACACTCATCTACTGATATGCCTACCCCCGCCCCCCAAAACAGAGCTCTAAATAGCCTCAATGGCTCTTGAACTCTTTATTTCTCATCTTACAAAAGTGGTCAATCAAATCAGAATAATGGAGGCCACTCTACTTCAAAAGAATTATTGCAATTCTCTTCTATGAGTAAGGTGAAGATGGAAAGGAACAAAGAATTACTTAATTCTGAATGTATGGTCAGTGCATACTCCCAAATCAACATGAAATACAATTTTTAAAGAGTTCCAAAACAAAGAAATGCTCTTTTTCCTGAGTTTAACTAAGTGATTATGGGATTATCTTAAAAGAAACAGTAGCAACCAGCCCTGACTTTCTTTATTCTAGCCTGAGATAAACAGTTCCATATTCTGGACATGAAAGCTATATTTTTCATGCACATTATTATGTTGTTCACATTTATATTAACCTTTCTATTGACCAAATCTTCACTTTAAGCTACCAGTAAATCCATTTTAAAAGGCTTTAATCAAGTTAGAATAAGAGAATATTAGTGTGAATAAAGGTGAAGGATACTTGTGTGACTCAGATGCAACTTTGGTTTGTTGTTTTCCCCCAACTGCAATCAATAGACTATGGCTGAGTATAGTTCACCTACACAGCACTATCTACCCTGTTAAGAAACATTATAAATGAATGTATTAAAAAAAACCACAAAATGCATAAATATATTATTATTCATATCAAATTGAAACTATACAAATCAATTTTAAACTTAAAATGAAATAATAATGAACATTTTAATAATTGTTAATGATGTTATAGATCAATTCCACGCACGTGAAATTTAACCTATTACTTGTAAATAACAAAATTAATGCAATTATACTGTTATTTTTTCAAGAATTTCTGGCACATGAAATGTAGTATTTAAAAATTACAGCTTTACCACTGTTATTGTGATATATCAATTTTTAACATTATTATGAAGATGTCGGAGGTATGTGTGCATGAAGCTTGGATATAGATTTTACCAATAATTACAAAATATATTCTTTTAACTACATTGTCAGGGACTCTTAAACTATATAAAAAGCAGTATTCAGTATAACTTCTTTCTTCATTTACTTGCTGTATTATAATAATTTGGACCATTCCTTCTTTACATTATGACAACCCATAAAAAGTCTTTCACATAAAACAGATTCTAAAACATATGGATAGATTTTCTCACTTCCTAAATTTACTGTGCGACAGGTGAGCAACATCAACTGCTGAGAAACAAATTTCATTGCTATAAAAACCTCAAGATTATACCTAGATCAAATTTTGTTTTATAGCCACACTTCTTGGTTTAGTTTTAAAAAGAACAAGTGCATCTGTCAACCTCCCCCTTCCTGCTGTGGTTTGGAGTTCCATTTCCAAATGATCTGATTATGCCACTTCCTTGGCAGAATATTTTTAATTCTAAATAGAATAAAATAGAGTCTCTTTCTTCACTTGGCCTTTTATTTTTTTTTATTTTATGATCTGGAACTATCCAAAAACACTCATCTCCTCCAACTTCCCAAATACAAATTCTGCAGTGACATGCCCAAATATTTGCAGCTCTGCCAACATCTCAAGTTTTTTCACACCTCTTTGCTTTTGCACAGCTGTGATTTTAGCCTAAAATATATTGACCTTCTTACAATTTTATTTTCCTTTGCATTAGCACGTAAGTAATCTATTTTCTAAAGCCCTCAGTGGCCTCTAAGGTAAAACGTAAACCCCACCCACTCTGCCCCTTAGCACTCTGAACATATCTCTAATTCAGAAATTATTGCACTGTGTTAAAACAATCTGACTACACATTTTCCCATCTCCCATTACATAGTGGGTACCTGTTGGACAGAAACTGTCATTCTTAATATGAATATCACCAGCACAAGCTACAATGCCTGACCCAGAGAGGCGCAATAAATGTTGTGGAAGCAATGAATGAATGTGTCCTGGGAGAAGACTCTTGAAAATGTAACCAATGTTTAAAACAATTCTTTCTTTATGTATTTATGAAATCAGAACTTCTCTAAAGGGTTCTAGCTTTCTCATGGAATGTAGCCATCTGCTGGGTTGTGTATGTCAGAAAAACGCAGAGGAGGCTCTCTGCATACAGTTCTTATTCAAAAATGCTAATGTAGCTTTGGATCAAAGTTGACATTTTGGAATCTTTTTTTTTTTAAATATGCTTTTTATTGATTTCAGAGAGAGGAAGGGAGAGGGAGGAATGGATAGAAACTTCAATGATGAAAGAGAATCACTGATTGGCTGCCTTCTGCTTTGGTGAAGACAATGATATTTTCTCAATCTAACATCAAATGCTCTGCAGAGACAAAACAAGTCTCTCTTCTTTCAATCAGATTGTTATCTGCAGTGTTTCCACTGAGAAATCTTTTCAGAAATTAATTTACTTGGAAAGGCTGTATTAGACTCTTCTTTCATATATTCTAGGAGTTTTGCAAATGTTGTCATAGACAGATTATTTTTAAAAAATGATGAGTGGTTAATTTCTTACAGGTGAATTTAGTATACATCTGAAAACAGAAGCTCAGGTTGCCACTCATTTAAAGCAGGGCCTTTCTAATCACTTTTGATATCAGACCTCTTTTCGGGTAAAAATAATGAAGAGACTTTACTGGTTGAAATAATGGCTTCAGATAATGACCAATATGGCTTCAGATGAAGACAGTGCTAATGGCTCAATGGACACCAACTAATACCTCCATCTCTCCTCCTGCCTTTAAAATCATTAACTTTATGTAGTGACTCTGGACAGCTCTGTTGCTAGCCCAAATTAGGCGATCTGCTCATCCTTAATGCAATCTCTATGGCCAGGAAGAGGAGTTACAGCCTTGGAGGAAAAATGGGATAAATCCCAGCAAGCTTCATGAATATGTTCAGTTTAGGGGACACATGAATTTCTTAAAGAAAAATCTGAGGCACAGTAGACTAGAGAAGAGAATGAATGAATGTTGAGGAAACAAGCAACATATAATTAATATATATCTTAAAATTTTTTTTTTAACAATTTAGCAATCCCTTTTGATCAAAGATTTAATTTTTTATTAATTTACTTATATTCTATATCCCTTTAACCTAGTGGTTGGCAAACTGCGGCCCGTGAGCCACATGTGGCTTTTTGGCCCCTTGAGATTTTAGCAAAGACCAGTTTAGGAGTACCCTAATTAATTTAATAACAATGTACCTACCTATACAGTTTAAATTTTTTTTAAATTGGCTCTCAAAAGAAATTTCAATTGTATTGTTAATATTTGGCTCTGTTGACTAATGAGTTTGCCAACCACTGCTTTAGCCCATTGGCCAACTGAAAGCTAAGAAAATGCACTGTATTAATCTTGCAGTTTTTTATACAACACTAGAGGCCTGGTGCACAAAATTTGTGCATGGAGTGGGGGTTCCCTCAACTCAGCCTGCACCCTCTCCAAATGGGGACCCCTTGCGGGATGTCTGACTTCCAGTTTAGGCCCAATCCCTGGGAGATACCTCTCACAATCTGGGACCACGGGCTCCTAACTGCTCACCTGCCTGCCTGATTGCCTCTAACTGCCTCTGCCTGCCAGCCTAATAACCCCTAACTGCCCTCTCCTGCAGGCCTGATGATGCCCTCAACTGCCCTCCTCCTCTGGCCAATTTGTTTTTGATTGGTTGGTTCATATGCCAGCATCAAAAGCTTCTCCTAAGCAGCCATTGGCTCCCCACAGCACCCACCTTTGGTTCTGATTGGTCGGTTCCTATGCCAGTCAGAATCTCTAGGCCTATCTCTGGGCCTGATCAAAGAGGCATGGCTTAACAGTAGCCCCCTCAGAGGCCAGGAGAGAAAGAAAAGCCTGGCTGCTGGTAAAGATCAGAAAGAAAGAGGGAGAGAAAGAGAGAGGCAAGTACACTGATCAACAGCTTCCACTGAGGCTGCAGATCAGAGTCTGACTCACTTTCTGGGTTTCAGCCACCTGGGTAGTCAATGCTGGGTTGCCAGGCTGCAGCTGGGCAACCCGGCGCTGACTTCTAGATGGTCTGCATTTGGTCGCAGGCACAGCCCCTTCCCAAGCCTTCACCCCAGGCCTTAGTCTTGGGAAGCGGGTACCCCCCACCCCACTGGTGGAGGCTTTAGGCTTGGGAAGGGCCCCAACTCCTCCGATGGCCGGCTGGGAGTGACCTGGGTGCCCCTAAAATGTAAGAAATCTCATATTGAGAAGCATAGCTAAATAGGGTCTCCATTATTTCCTAATGTGGATTATTGGTGAGTTTGGGGAATGATTGGTGAGTTTTAGAAAGATATATTTTCCCTAGCTCCCACTTAATGCAGTCTTAAAGTTCAAAGATTAGTATCGATTTCTTTTCTCATTACATTTAATTGTCATTCCACAATAATATATCCTGATCTTATTTAAATCAACTTAAGTCTTATTGTCAGCTGTAGTCAGTGACTTATCTTCTGAAAAAAACTGCATGTTCCTGATATGACACATTCAGTGCAATAGTTAGGTCACACAAATAGATAAATACACACTCATAATCGACTTTAAACTTAATAGCAATATGTTACAAAAATTAATTTCATAAATTTGGTGAAACAATCTTACTTCTCTTCAAAAGACATTACTAGAATAATAATTTGAATCAATACCATGTGTCAAGTGAAAAAAATGCAATTTAGATTTGTTTTGCTTGTGTAACAGGTGAAAAAATTTTCTATTTTGAAAGTTTACTGTTATATACTTATTTTATAGTAGTTAATAGAACAGGAAGAAGGCTCCCATTTCTTTAAAACCATATAAACATTCCTTTAAAATAAGTTTATTTATGAGGGTGTTATAGTAGAATATTTATGAAGATGTTATTTAACAAAGGCATTATAAAAATAAATGATAGACTGTAAATCATTTAATCCGTATGATTAAGTAGTAAAATTCTTATTCTTACCAAACAAAAAAGAATAGTCCTTGTGCTTAGTTAACTTTTTCACTATTGAATTCACCTCAGAAGAATGATTGTAACAATGATTAAACAGTATTTATTATGTGTCAGACACAGTTCCTAGCTCTGAACATATATTGACTAATCATAGTTCACAACAATATTATGAATAGGTAATTTTACTATCCTGATTTCACAGATGAGGAAACTTAATCACAGAGAATTGAAATAACTTGCCAAATAAAGTTATTTGAACCTAGACCCTGTGCTTCCAATGATTGGGTTCCAGAAAATTGAATCTTAACAACAACAAAAAAGTCTAATGATAAAAGCTTTGAGATAAATCCTCCAGATTATAGGTTTTTATGTACTTTTGGTTTATCTTTTTTCCCCTCTTTATGCAAATTCAGTAGCTCTTTTGCTCTGCTGCACTGGGACTTGGGGTAATGGAATGTGAAGGCATTTTGAGATGGTAATAGAGTGTGCAATTTGGTGTCATGCTTTATCTGATATCTGGTAGGTAAAGTTTAAATTTTCAGTTAGTACAATAACACAAGTTTACTTAAGGAGAAATTGAGTAATTTCCTAAAAGTATGTGATGTTTAGAAATAAGAGAAAGCAAGAAATTATTGACAAATCAGAAATTTACTGACAATCTGTTATGTAGAGCACAGTGCTAGGAAATATGTCTACAAAAATACGTCATGAGCCTCACTCCATAGTAACTCCATAGAGGGGAGGATGGGAAGAGGAAAGGATAGAGAACCAAGTTCTATAAACTATACAATGCTGAAATAAAGGATAGAAAAAGCAATTGGGAAAATGGGCAAAATGAAATCAGGGGAAACATTCTATGATTCCCTAATGGCTTTGAACTTTATGCAAAAAGCAGCAGGAAGCCAGCAAGAGATTATAAGCAGCTAAATGACATGATGATGGAGATGGGATTTATGATGGGAGACCTGCAACCCCCCAAAAGGAAAACCTGATCCCAGTATACCAATATCTCTATGAACTAACTACCCCTGTTCTTCCCAAATAGTTTAATTCTTTTAAACTAGCACCTTCCCATTGTTGCAACCCTTACCCAGGCCTCATCTCTTCCCTGAGTTACAGCAACAGCCTCTTCACTTCTCTCCTCCTTTAATGGTTAGTCTCAGCAAAGCAACACGAGTTATTCTTTAACAATATAAGTCAATTTGGGTCACTCGCCTGCTCACACTCCCAATAGTTTATATTGTATGATTTATTTTCCTTTTCCTCTCAAAAAATCTATGATTACAAGATAGCATTAAATTACTTATTTTGAAGTGCACAGGGGAGAACTTAATGACCAATTGCCCTTGGGAGAAAAACAGCTACCCTGAAAGTAACAGCTCAAAGTAAATGTGTGAAAAAAAATAGCCACACCCCAGTTTCTGTACCCAAACACCAGATGCAGATTATGAGAAAGTGAACTTTAAGTGTGATGGTATAAATGCATGAGAATTAGGGTGGCCTTGGGTGTTGAGGGATTATATTTTGCATGTGGAAGAGTAAAAGCAATTGCAGAAAGTTGACTGCAGTAAATGAAATTCTTTGCCCTAATTCTTTGTAACATCTCTCATCAAGGGGTACATTCTATGTGCATTGTCATGTGATTTGTTTTGACCAATAGAAAGTGGCAGAAGTGACACTGTAGAAGGTCAAGGGCCTATCTATTTCTATTTTTGTTCTAATAAAGCCGTGCCTTGAAACCGCCTTGTAAGAAAGCTGGTCTAGGGTGAGAGTCCTCATGGAGAAGCATCAACATTCCTCAGCAGTCAGTCAGTCAGCACCACCTGCAAACTATGGGAAGGAGGCCACCTTGGACCTTCAGTCATAGTTCAACCTCCACAGGTGAGCCCAGGGAAAACCTGAGCAGAAATTCTCATTGGTTCTGGGTGCAGCCAATGAGTTTGGAGGTGGCTTGTTACCAGTAATAGTTACATGACCCAAGGCCTGAGTGGTAGGAAGGGAATCTAGAATCAATGAGGTTATGAGAGGACAAAGTCTGACAGGAGATAAGCAGAGTCAAAAAAAACAAGGGGCCCACTGATGTAAAAAATGAGGTACATCTGGGTTATGTTTGTTGTTGTTTTATTTTTCTTTCTTTTTTAATTGAATTTATTGGGGTGGCATCCATATTATAAAAACCTAGTGGCCCTAACACCATAACGACCAAAGACCTGTCACCGGGACTTGACTCCGGGTCTCACAGAGTGCGCGGCTTGGGGGAGTCCCACAGCGCGGCAGGGTATGGGGTCTCGGGTCTCCCACAATTTCCCATGGGCCTAGGTCTTGTGCAATTTCACGCACTGGGTCACTAGTTGGTTGATAAAATTATACAGGTTTCAGATGTACAATTCTATAATCCAGCATCTGTATACTGTATAATGTGTTTACCACTGCAAGTCAAGTCTCCTTCCATCACCATTTATTTACCCTTTATCTTCTACTTTTAAGTAGTTAAAATTAATTATTAATTTTAATCATTAAACTCCTGCTCAATTTGATGGAAATATGTGCTTTCTATCCCTACTGGCTTTTTTACGGACCCAGCAATTGACCACTTCTGATAAAGTGCAAGGCTGTTTTCTCTTATACTTGCCATTTGAAGTAGTAGCTAACACTTACTAGGAATTTAGTATATCATTACTAGAGGCCTGGTACACATGCACTCAGGCGGGAGGGAGGGTGTCTCTCAGCTTGGCCGGCGCTCTCTCACAGTCCAGGAACCCTCGCAGGGGTCTTCAAACTACGGCCCGCGGGCCACATGCGGCCCGCAGAGGAGTCTGATCCGGCCCGCCAGGTTTTTTGGGCAGTGAGCGCAGCCGAGGTGTTACAGTAGGAATTAGTAGTTCATATAGTCCTGCCCTCCAGCTCTCTGAGGGACCGTGATCTGGCCCCCACTTTAAAAAGTTTGAGGACCCCTGCCTCAGAGGATGTCTGATTAATGGCTTAGGCCCACTCCCTGGGCTGTCAGTCAGATATCCTTAGTGCTGACACGGAGGTGAGAGAGGGTCCTGCCACAGCCACTGCACTTGCCAGCCTTGAGCCTAGCTTCTGGCTGAGTGGTGCTCCCCCTATGGGAGCACACTGACCACCAGGGGGCAGCTCCTGTGTTGAGCATCTGCCCTCTGGTGGTCAGTGTATGTCATAGCAACTGGTTGTTCCACCATTCAGTCAATTTGCATATTAGCCTTTTATTATATAGGATCATTAGTGGTAAGCAAATTACTGGTTACTTATCTTGCATCTGAGGCTTCAGCTAAATCTACACTACTTTAAAGAAGAAAACTCTTCCTAAAATTCTATTTCTTTGCTAAGGCATTGCTATGCAAAAGAACCTTGGCTCAATCCTGAGAGTTCACAAACCCAAAACAAACACACAGAAGACAGATCTTGGTATCTGATGTCAGATTTTTAAAGGCCAAAGTAAAATTGTGATTACTACAAACCAACAGTGAAAAATACCCCACTGCCTTAAATTAAAGAAAATTTTTGTCTTTACAAAAATTAAATAGAGAATCTTAATTCAATTATAGGAAACAAACTCCTACCAACATTGTTAGATTATCCTAATTGTAAAGTAAGAGACTTTAGATTTAAGCATAATATCCAACCTAATTATATTCCAAACACATTAAATAGCAGAGCATTCTACAGGAAGGAAACTTAGTTGATTTATTGCTTAAATTATGGAAAAACAACTCAGTTATAGAGAGTATTTTTGCATTTAAAAGATCAGCTTTTTCATGCAATGGCTGTGTAATTGGTGTTAAGAAGCAGATTCCAGGTCCAGAGAGTGATCACGCTTCTGAAATTGCATTCTCATCTAGCTCTAAACATATGAATTGACATTTTTATTTTGCTTCTTTGTTTCCCCTTGTCTTACTGGTGTCTCCTGGGGGTGCATCCTGAATAAACCCTTTGCTTCTAGGAGAGTTTATGTATATCCTCGATCAATCAAAATATTAGTCTCAACGATATACTTTGTAATTTCTCTTGTTCTATTCTTGGTGTTTTGCTTCCTATCCTCTAATAACAGAGTTGGGTCTTATGTTCCACAAAAAAAGTTTTGTCATTTTCACAACCTTCACTGGACAGCAGAGCCATCCAGGAAGCTTTGTAAAAATGCAATTTTCTGGGACTTGCCTTCACAGGTTGTAATTTACTGGGTCAATAGAGAAGACTTAGGAATCTGATTTCACAGCACACTTTTAAGGAGATTCTGATACTGGGGAAACAAGGGCACTCTTTACAAAAACAGATCTAAACTCTCACACAATAAATTGAAAAATGTTTCCATGTAATGAATTCATATGCATATGGTAATATATCTTATACCTATTTACATATGATTTATAAACATCTAATATTATCTTAAGTCCTTCTATCTGTACATGAGGAATTGGTTACCGGATGTTCTTATTAATCCAATACTTTCTAACCATAGTGATATGACACAGTGGAGTTTTATTATCAGGTTTTAGGTATATATAAAACATTGGCTGTTAATGATATTTAAAGTCAGTTACTTTTAACCAATAAGTTAGAGTGATTTGCGGTTATCCATAAAATGATATTCCCCTTTAGTTGAATTTTTATATGCTTTCCCCGATGGAAGAGGAGAGAGCTGAACCAGAGCCATAGTGCTTTAAGAATAGCATAATCCACTCTGAGGGTCCTGGCCGGTCACTGCTCATGCTACTGCACCATTAATAGCCATGCAAGGATGAATTGTTGTATCAGTTGGTTTTCATAGAAATGTAATTGTTTGGTTTCATAAAACTCAAGCATAAACATAAGTCCTCTACATGAATGTCCCTATGTTTACTTTTACTAATGTGGAGAGAAATAAGAAAGGTGGCACAGAAGGCAGTTCACAACTGCTGAGCAGTACCAAGCAGTACCAAAATAAAACAACAAAACTGTGGTTTCGAAATTGGCACAGAGAGGTGTCAGTACAGTACACTGACACTTGAAGTTGAGCCTGTGGTAATCAGATATGGATGGCATCATTTATTTTTTTTTTCCGCAGAGGGAGGGAAAATATGAAAATAATATTTGGTTACAGTGTCCTTAAATAATCACAAGACAATGGATTTTCTTTTTCCCACATTCAGCCTAATAGTCTTGCTTAGTTTTGCTTCTAACCAACTGATTGGGTAAACAAAATACTCTGGCCTCCCCAAATTGACACCCTTAACTAAAACAAGGGCAAATTTTGCAAAATCTGAAGTAGAGAAGATTTGGTTTTTCTCATTGTCCAATTCCGGCCCACCAGGAGTAGTTCCTGGATTTGTGCTCAGAGATCTAAAATTGCTTTTCCAAGCACCTTTAAATTATGAGTGACAATTTTTCTATTACACATGAAATGTTTCTAAGTTCTCTCTGCCTTGCTTCTGTTATACGTCTCTACCTGGCAGAGAACTTGCACAAGATTCCTAAGTGCTCTCACAACCCTTCCCCAATCCCACTCCTTAGAAGACAACTGGAGCAATGAAAAAGTAAATAAATAAACAAACCAGCACCAGCAAATCTTAATGATCTCCAGAAGCCCGGACAAAAATATTTCAGGAAAAAAAATAGACGTTTTAAATGTTTTAAGGTCATTAACAAGGTTGCAAATTTATGGGGAATGTGGGAGGTAAAAAAAAAAAAGTATTTTTATTATTTTCTATATTCATAGACTCAAATTCTTCATTTCCCTAGTTGAGCTTTAACTTAATTATAAAAAGAAAATCTATAGTCGCAGCCAGGCCTAGAGGTAGAGCCTGTACAACTAATCAACTTTAATTCTCTGGGTTCGATTTAATTATAAAATAACATTTGGTGCAGCTGCTAAACACTTATAGGTGACCAACCACACGGTAACAGTACTGGAGGAGTATTTATAAGGTTCCAGCTTTGGCTCTGATTCTATCAGCGCAATTATGGTTCCATTATGTAGAAATTTGGACAGCCTCTAGGATATACAATAATGGAGGATTTTCTTGATTTATACATCCCTGTAGTTGAGCCAGTTAAAATATTGAGCTGCACTACAACTAATTTATGTCAGGAAGTAAAATTTAATGATGAAAGAGATGTCCTAATAAAGGACAATAATGACGAATCCAATATCCATAAGCGTACATATTACCATTTTTTATCCCTTTTTCTGTGCAATAGATGAAGTGAAACCAGCTTAGATGTACTGCGAGTTATCCGTTTGCCTTTTAAGTTATAACACGCATCACTCTTCCATAGAACCAGGCATAGCTAACTCATTCTTCTGCTTGTTCTTTCATGTTCCACAAGACAACTTACGAGGTAAATATCTGTGCTACAAAATATTTTGCCTGACAAAATTAGAAACAAGCACTGATAGTTTTAAAATAGCCGGTTCCTCTAGTATATTTAAGATATACCCAATTTGCACAAACATTCAGGAAGAGCACTGCAATAAGTGAGATCTGATTTTTTTCATCTGATAATATTTAGGCAAAAGTTTTATGGGCAATTAACTTTCCATCTGAGCATTTATTTTTTTTAATGTTAGCTTGCCCAAATAGACCAAGTTCATGGGATCCCAGTTCCTCCCTAGGCCTACAGGAGGATAAAAGAAAATATTTCAATTGAGGGGGGTGGAAATCAAGAAGTGTTATCAGTTAAGGAGTTACCAAGGGTGCCAAAATAAATAGGACCCGTACTGCTTCTAGAGCAGCTCAGAAGGAAACACAGAGGGTGCCATCCAACCCACATGAGGAGTTGAAGTGGATGTACAAGTGCAACAGAATATGTTTCTTCTGCTTTCTTTTTTCCTAGATGTGAGTCTTCTTTTCTTATTCTTCAGGGTAGAACTGGTACAAGGGAGAGAGAGGCTGTATCCTAGTTAACTGTATCTACCGAGAAAAAAATATAGATAACCTTTGCTGCAAACTACCGGATCAATACCCCTTTCATCACCTTCCAGCCGCAGGCGCTGGTGTGGTGATGTCCTGCCTGACTACCTTGGGCTCTGGACAAAGACGACGCTGTGCGTTTCAGAGTCGAAAGGCTAATTTGGCAGCGCTGACAGGGCCTGTCATTCTCTCACCCCAGAGGATATCTTTCTCTACCGCATAGTGACTGCCTCACAGGCGGAAGCAGTCCTGCGTGCGGTAAGAAAATGGGACGGAAGGAATTATGATGGCTACCAGATGTCCCAGTGCCCCTGGGAGGGCGCCAGAATGCTTTGGAGTGTGCTGGAAACAGCACAGACTGTCAGAGCACAGGCCCCTGGGGCATGGCGCTCACGCGGCCCTGCTGTGCAGAGTCATAGATTGGAGAGCAAGAAGGAGCCTTAGGGATGCTCTGCACCAGGGGTTTTAAGCTACCTCTGGGGAAGGTCTGCTTCCTAAGTGTGACCCAGGGATAGCTGAGGAGTAAGGGGATCTCCTTAAAACAGCAGCAGCGCTCTAGGAAAGAATGCACAATCTTATGTCAGGCCTAACAAGACAGGATATTTTATCAAACAAAACTCAGTGGTAAAAGTCCAAGGCAGTTCAGGAAAAGAACCATGGACAATCACCATCCTAGTGGCTGTGTGACAGTCCCCGAGGGGAGGCCCTAGAGCTCAGAAGGCTGATACAGGAACTCGAGGGTGAGATAGGCCCAGTGGCTCTGGAACCTGGAAATTACATTATATCACTAAGTTGTAATATCAGGATGTGAAATGCTGGTAAAGGCTTCTCAGGACAAGTCAACCAACCCTTATAACGCCTCTCATTTTCTTAGAGGGGAAAAATACCAATTAGGAAAATGTTACCTTTTCTCATTATTTTAAAATTTGGCAATGTAATATATTATTGGCCTAATGATGATTTAACTCTTAGTCTGTGTTATCTGTTTTCAAATGAAAAAATACTGTGATTGTCCAAAGAACCTCTTTACTGTCACAATTAGGAAGGGAGGGAGGCAGGGAAGGAGAGGAAGGCAGGGAGGCAGGGGGGCAGGGAAGGGGATGGAAGGATCTAAGGGAAGAATGAAAGAATCAGCAGCTATTTCTGTATTTTTAAATGGAACCAATTATGATGAGAGAAGATGAGAGAGGATAAAGCATAGGGTCAAACAGACAATCACAAAAGCAGGACAGATAGGTCTCACCATCACTGTTGATGCAGACAACCTCCTGAACTTGAGTGCCTGGACCACACTCTTTGCCATTGTCTGGCTCACAGTCTCCAAGCCTCACCGCCTTCCACTCGTAGCAGGACGGCTCCTCGCAGGGGATGGCTTCCAGTAAGTGAGGGCAGCTACCAGTGCCCCCCGAGCCTCCGGTGGGCTCGTTGGTGATGCGCCGCTTCCTCAGTTTGAAACCTGAATCATTGGGGAAGGAAAACTTTGATGTTACCATTGAGGGCTGAATATGGTAGAAGACTGAAAAAAAAAAAATGAGTGAAAGGTGGGCGAGGTTAGGAGGTATGAATCATACCTGCTTTAATCACTGGTTTACCCTTAAACTCTAGCCTAATGCGAGTTTATGAATAATTTATTAAATATATATATAGTTGAATGAATAAACAGAATGGCCAAAGAGAAACTTTTGGTGTTCGCTTAAGTATAGTAAAAATAAGGCAAGACAGGCCATCTATCTCCTGTCACATCCTCAAGGGCTGGAGGAGGGAGGAGGAGGAAGAGAGAGAAAGAGAAAGAGAAATCTAGATTAATTTTGCTTGATGTAGAAAGTATGTAGTTATAAAATATTCAAAGAAACAATGAAATACCAAGCTATTCAGGAATATTCATGACCAGACAAAAGTGCTATTACTTCAAATTCTTCAACACTATCACACAATTATATCTGAAAAAGGAACTTCTGGTAAGTTTGATAGTCCCAGGAAATTGTCTCTTTGAGACTTGGTTGATTTTGAACTCCCTGGAAATTGGAATTAGGGATATAAACTATCTTGGCTTTCATAAGTAGCCAGAGTCCTGCTCTGTGCCTTCGTAGCACCAAAGTGTTGCCTTCCTGACAATGTATAACAAAATTAATGTCTGTTGCCATGTGAACATGTTAGAATCGCTAGGACACTATCCTTTGAAAGAAAATGGGGAAATGATTTTTAATTACCGGATCATGTTAAAATCATCCCACCATGGCTTACCACATAACAAACCACTGCATTTATTTATCTCTTCCTAGATATATCATTTGTATCATAAAATAGGCAGCATTTATTTTTTGCTTTTATCTTCAGAGTAATGTGTTCTGTTCACTGGGCACTAGCTATGGGTCAGACACTGAATTGAGAGCTTTCTCATTATTATCTCATTGAATCTTTAGAGAAAACTTGGGTGGTAGATGTTATAACATCCCCCTCCAAGATAAAGGGACAAAGATTTAGATAAGTTGGTTAACTTATCTAAACAATATAAGACTGAGTAGGGTTTCCAATCCAGGTCAGCCTGACACCACAGCTAATTATAACCACTGTGCAAAATTGCCTTAGACATTCTCCATCTGTTGTCTAAATTACCAAGTATCTTGCCTACTTCGATTTTAATCTTCTAGCACCAGGTTTATTCATCCTTTGCAATCAATACTCTTTAGCCATTCTGGAAAATATCACAAATGAATAATTATAAGAAAAACAGAGTAGCCTATTAAATAACTCATGCTTTGACTCAATAGAGGAGAATTCCAAGTGCGTCATGTTAATATTACATACCTTTTTTGCCTTGCTGGTCATTACAGTTCTCATAAGTACAAGGTCCCCAAGCTGACCAAGGTGAAACCTCACATTCAATTGGACAGGGGATGTGGCACAGCTGTGTGGTGTTAGGAGCAGGGCCGGTGCATAACTTCAAATCCACTGGTTTGGGGGCTGTTTGGAGAAAAACACAGAGATTCCTTAAGAATTACACAAGTTGTTATGCTCAACAGCCTGATTGTCCTACATGTGTGAAGAAGGAAAAGGCTTAAAGAAGTGCCAGCAAGACATTATCCCAATGCTTCTCAACTACGTCCTGAGAATAAAAGGGGAAGGAACGGAAAGCAGCAGGATGGTGTAGTCAAGGGGAGGAGGGACTTGAAGTCATGCAGACCGTTGGTTCACCAGCTTTACCACTAATCAGTCATGCCACTCATCATGCGAGGTCTACCTTCCTAGGCAGTAAAATAATCCTTAAGGTCAATTTAAAATCCCTAAAATACTGCAGGTAGAGTCTAAGAAAGCGGCATCTACTGTAGAGGAGTGAAATAATAGGAAGGAGACTGCAGCTTTACTGCATATGGAAACATATATATTTTGTGGCTTCTGGTGGAGCAGGCTCCCTTTCCTTCGGGTCCCAGAGAAGTAACTGGTGAATGTGATGAAGGAAGAGCTCATGCCACCAAATGGGGCATCTCTCTCACCCTCCGGCTGCATGAATCACTAGATACTTCCCAGAACTTTTACTGAAAACATCATCTGCCTGCGTGACGCAAATCTCAGAATTGCTAAGGAAGCTAATTGTCTATGCTTGTTCATAAGTTGGCCAATACACTATGGATGGGTACTGCTTGCCTTTGCTTCTCTTTTCTGTTGCTGTGTGCAGTTTGGCTATTAAGTACAGCAAATGCATTTGACAGTTAACGTAAACGACTAAGGGAGAAAGGTATTTGCTACCTGTACAGCAGGAAAGAATCAAGTTTAGGTGTATATTGTATAACACATAGCAGCAGTTATTTTGTTGTAAACATTTTACAAGGTAAATGTCTTGGACGCCATTCCCTTTAATCAAAGTTTAAGTTCCTGTTTCTGTCTGATAATTTAGAACGCCCATACCTCTGGCACCAAGGACAGAAATAAAAATAAAAAAAAGGTCTTAGATAATTCTCATTCTCTTTATATAAAGAACTATTCAATTACAGCGACATAGAATTGCATCTATGTAGAAGCTCACAGAAATTAAAATAATTTAAGCTATATTGTCCTAATTTTTAAATAAAAGTACTGACTATATCAGCTTGTGGTTCAAACTCTGACTCAAACTGTGGGTGCTTTCTCATTACTCAGCTTCCTGCACTCCCATAGACACTCACTCATCAATGCTACCTGAAGGCTCTTACATTACCACCTTTTTTGCCAATCTGACAAAAAATAGGTAATTTTGATTCATTCACACTGGACAGCTATTGTACTGGCTTTTTTTTTTTTTTTAAACAATCTATCGGAAAAAGAGGTCAGTGCCCTTAACTAAACAGTCAGGTATTGCATGTTTTAAAAATTCTTGTGGCACACG
Organism: Pipistrellus hanaki; assembly: GCF_964339955.1. NCBI lineage: Eukaryota > Metazoa > Chordata > Mammalia > Chiroptera > Vespertilionidae > Pipistrellus > Pipistrellus hanaki. Next base: position 34,520,804 of record NC_140512.1, read on the forward strand.
GGTGTGCCCCTCATGGTAGAAAAACTGCTGGACTATCTTTAAATGATAATTGTGTCTATGTCTCCATTTTTTTTTCTGTTGTAAAAGTAATTTTAAACCTTACATTGTTTTGAAAATCTTTATTATTATAATGGGGAGTCCTTTGTGCCTGTAAATGTGAGGACTGTTAGAGCCAGAAGAAATTTATTTTATATATAAGGTTGAAAACTTTAGGAGGAAAAGGAGGTTTTATCAAGGGAACAGGTTAAAATGTTGTGTTTCTAATTCCTGGCCATTTTCATTGTGAGCCTAATGTTAGCGTTTAGTGTATTCTGAGTGAATCACATAGAATAATCAGTCACAGAAATCTTCTGGAGCTATTACGAGAGAAATGTGTTGAATAAAGGCTTGAGGAAGTATTGCTTAAAGCAAAATACTCCTGAGATCTTCGCAGCTGCAAAACTACTCAACACTGAGATAATAGAGTTCTTGAAAAAGAACCTCCGTTTTATAGATGTCTTTATAGAACATAAATAAAAGTTATTTCATCAATCAAAGAAACATAGGAAGAGAGTACCTATTTCTGTATGATTCTATTCCTTTGGTGATTTCATTATAGGTTTTTCTTGTAAATAGGGTACATATTGATTAATGTAAATCACAGATACTAGCTGAGCTCCTCAAAAACTATAAGTCAATTGCACTTTTTGCAATTGCCTACGGGTTATTTGGAATAAGTGTGATTCAATGAATGAGGTAAAGGACAGGCCCTAGAGACCTTACTGAATTCCAGTTTAATTTGTGGGATATAATTCCTCTAGTTCTGTATTACATAATGTAGTGTTATTGTTGATTATATACTCTCAAAAACTAAGATTTGAATTTTCTATAATAGCCTATTCATTATAATTGTACTACCTAAGAAGTTGTTTATCCAATACAGGCTCTAAAGAAATATGTTTGACTTAAAAAAAAAAGTTTTATTGTTGATCTCTTTACAATAAAGGAGAAATATTATTGTTCTCATTGAACTTAAAGGTTATTCAATTATATTTACTTTGCATGCTTCATGGGGTCACAAAAGAATGTTTGAACTTTCTGAAATTGGCAAAACAAACAAAAAAAATAAGACGTGCATTTTTTGCAGATCCAAAATATGTTTGTACTCTTATGTTTGGAGCATTACAAATAGAAAAAAAAATCATTATTGGAAGCAAACTTAAGACTTCTTTACAGCAATGAGGCCAATGAGGCATTCTGAAAATATATCATGTATAACCCCTAAGAACAACTAATGTATTATTTTAAAATTTGAACATTTTGTTTTTTACATAATTGTAGATCACATGAAATTATAACTTCACAGAGGTTCTATATACATTTATTCAATTTCTCCCAGTGTGAAGATATTAAAAATATATTGCACAATATGCGTGTGCACAGGAGCTGTGGGCGGGGACGGGGGGAGGGACTAGTGCCACCAGGACATGAGGCTGCCTCAGGGAACAGCTGCCCCACCCCCCACCCCAACCCACCAGAGGCCCTGCAGGCCCATGGTGCAGCCTGGAGGGGGCAACAGGTCAGGGGTGGGGTCAAAGTGGAGAGCTCTCAGCACTCATGAGCAGGAAGCTGAGGGCACAGAGAGGAAGGGGAAGCACATAGGCAGTTAGGGGGTTTAGGCCAGGAGGGCAGAGCAAAAAGGCAGTTAGGGGAAGCAAGCCAGGAGGGGAGAGCAGATAGACAGTTATGGGGATCAGACAAAAAGGGGAGAGCAGTTAGGGCCATCAGGCCAGAGGGGAGCAGTTAGGGGCATCAGGCAGGCAGGTGAGTGCTTAGGGGCATCAGGCAGGCAGGAGCCAGCAGTACTTCTGGATTGTGAGAGGGATCCCAGATTGGAGAGGGTGCAGGCCAAGCTGAGGGACACCTCCCTCCCTCCCCCGAATTTCAGGCACTGGGATACTAGTTTACTATATAATGAGCAAGAGTTTTTCTGTTTCAAGCATGAGAATTAGGAAAAATCACATATTTGCTATATTCCTGGTAGCAGAAGTCTATATATTATTATTACTTTTTAGGGCTTTAAAAACTACTCTTTGTGATGCTATAGTATACTATACCACTGTGCATATATATATATATATATATATATATATATATATATATATATATTATACTATAGCATGTGATATTTTCCAAAGATGTTGGCCATTCTTGTCTTTTTAAAAATTTTATTTATTGATTAATTTTAGAGGGAGAGGGGAAGAGAGAAAAATATTGACCTGCTATTCCACATATTTAAGCATTCATAAATATGTGTATTTTGATGATGCTCTAACAGAGCTACTCTGGCAGGATGTATATGTTATTTTTTAAATGAAATCTTTTAATTATTTAACAGGAATCATGGGAAAGAAAAATCCTCCAAGTCTTCCCCACATTCACAGCATGAATTCGGAATGGTAGTGGAGTCCTAAAGCTGGCCTCTTGCTGGGGCATTACTGATCAGGTCACAGAAGTTCAGTTTTAATGGCCTGGTGGGCGAAGTGATATCCAGAATTCTTTAATTATTGGGGCAAAGGAAGGCATTTTTCAGACAGAAAATGAGAATTTTAATGATGAAAGGCTATTTGACCTCTAATTACCCTTCACCAGCCTACATATTATGTAGCCTTGTACTTTATTTCTCATTTAGTATTCATTTGGGTCTGGACCTTAACATTTTAAAGTAAGCCCTTTATATGAGTAGGATAAGGATGTGTAACTTCTGAACCATGGGAAACAGTATAATAACAACAAAACTGTTGCAATAAAGTCAAAGTAAGGGAAGAAAGGAGGAACAGAAAAACAGAAAAAGTGAAACAAAGGGAATAAAATAAGATGGGAGAAATAAAGGCAAAAGACTAACTTTAACCACTAAAAGACAGAGATGATCAGACTAGATGAAAAAAAATCAAATTTAAAATGACACTAGCATTAAATCCACTAGTGAGTCAACAATTTAAAAGTTTAATAATACCAAGTATGGGAGAAGATGTGAAAAACACCACTGGTGAAAACCTGTTATTTTAAACATTATTTTTAAAAATTTGAATTATTTTGAATGGTTGAGATGTGCATCGTCCCAGGTATATAATCTGCAAAAACTATCAGACATTTACCTCATATTTACCTGGACTATCATTGAAATATTGTTTATAAATGCAAATATCTAGAAACAACTCATGTCCAACAAAAAGGGAATGGGTATTAAATTATGGATGTCAGTACGATGTAATGTCATACAGAGGTGGAAATAAATAAGCTTGAGCACAATCCTCAATATGGTGAAATCCACAAATAAATCAAAGAATGAAGAAAGTCAGAGAGAAATATATACTAAAGTATACCATTGATATACAGTTTTAACAATCAAACTGGATCGTTCTGCTTTGGAATAAATACATAAGTCTAGGAATACGGATAGTGGCCACAACTGTCTGGGAACTGGCCTGAGTGTCAGCGAGGCCCTGTGTTTTCAGCAGTGGGCCTGGCCCTCAGAGCTGTGCCTGGCTTTCTCCTGTTGGACAAAAACAATTTCACAGACATGAAATCAGACAAGGTCATTCTGTGCTACGATGGAGACAAAAAAAGACTACTTCATAATTTGTCTAAGTCAAAACAAGGTAACAGTGAGGAGAACAAAAACTGTCAAACAGTCCCTTCTCCCAGCTAACAGGAATGAGCTCTGCTTCTTTACCAGCTACAGCTTTGGTCCTCCTCTCCTCTGCCCTCCTTCCAAATAAGGTGTATGAAGATGCCTGGTCACAGAATCATCCTTCCTGCCTTAGGGCAAAGTGCACTTACTTGAACCTTCCTAAAAATTCACAACCAAAGACCGAGTCCTATAAGAAGTCCTTTAGGACACAGCTACTGAGACAGCCAACATGTCTGTGTTGTGCACTGCCCCTCCCTGCAAGGAGGAATAAACCTGACTAGTTCATCTACGATGTGTTCCTGGCAGTCTCTGGCTGAAGAGGAAGAACAAGTCAAACACAAAGAAAAGCAGGGAATGTTAAACATAAAATTTAGAATAGGAATTTCCACTTGTGGGCAGAGTAGGCTCTGGTTTATTACTAACAACTGCTTATTGGTTTTTACTGTTCTGGACAATGTTATGGTGTTCTAAGTACTTAACGTAGGTTAATTCATTTAATTCTTACATCTTTTGGGGTAGATATTCAATTATTTCCATTTGATGGGGAGTAATAATTATCCCCAAATTGAAAAACTAAGTATGTAGAAGTTAAGTAACTTCCTCCAAGTCACACAGCTAGGAGATTAAAGATTTTGGATTCACATCTTTCACACCTTGGCTCCATAATCTTCAACTATACCTCAAACTAACTACTACTCCATGTGATCTTTGAAGGACATATGAGGGGGTGTCAATAACATGTAAGGTCTATGTAAATGAACAGACGCACACACACACACACACAAATACATTTGATATAGGTGAGAATGAGTTAAGTATAATTAATGGGGGTTATTAATATAGTGTTTGCCACTTTAACATAAGAGAATGAGGCTATCAAGATAATTCAACATTGACCCTGCTGGCCTATCAGTGAAAATTATTCTGACTTTAGTGTTCCAGTTAAAAATTGAAAATACATTTTCATTCTATCAGATATCACACGTTAGCTGTCCAATCAAAGTGGGAGGTTCTGCCCCAATTCTCTTAATCCTCACAGCAATCTCATGAAGTAGGTACAATTGTAATCCCAAATTTAAAAATGAGAAAACTGAAGCACAGAGAGATCAAGTAACTTGCCCAAGGTCACACAGCTAATTAGTGGGAGTTGGGATTTGACTTCAAAAACCATGCTGTTATCCATTCTATTATGCTATGACAAGATAATAAATAAAAGCCATATTCTTCCCTCATGCCTTACCCCAAGTCTCTTCTCTAGCATACAATGGGTGACTTAATTAGAACATGCAATAAATTTTAAGACAGTATTTGGTTATTGTAGTGTGTGTGTGTGTGTGTGTGTGTGTGTGTGTGTGTGTGTTGGGAGGTGGCAGGGGGTTGGTTGCAGCAGTAACTGAATGTTATATTCATCTGGAAAATAAATACTCAGTATTTTAATAAGAAACAGTTTGAATTCTCATCTACTTTTAATATCAAATTTGTAAGTGAAATAATTTTTGTTCTCGCACCTACAAAATGTACCATGTGCAATTTAACTATTTTTATCATGAAAATATACATTTACATTTTCAGAATTGTTTAAACAGAGATCTCTTACCCAGTCTACTTCAGATCTATTTGGAAAATGAAAGGCCTTTTCTGTACTCATGCAAAATATATATTAGGGTTCAAAGGTTGAGAGAAATGCAATATGTTTAATAATGTATTCATCCAGTTAGCAAAACAGCTGAGCATTTTAGGCACTCAAAACTTCCTGATAATATATTCATTTCCACTGTCTTACCTGAAAATCTACCTTTTTCTTGAAATAGTATCTTTTTTTTCATTGAACAAACTTATTTGATTGCTAACTCACAATTACAAGAAAATTTCCTTGAATTTAAATCTTACTTTCTGTGTAGGTATCAAGCAAATGTTATCATTAAGCACAAGGTGCCTGATAACAAAGATATTCTAAAGATCTAAAATAAAATCAGTTAAAAATGCTTTGCACTCCTATTGCTCAGTCAGTTAAAATAAACATTGAATGTCTACACTATTCAAAGCCCTGCTCTGGTGCTAGGAATTACATGCCAGAGGATACTACGGGACCAATCGCGATGGCAATGGTGATTTTTTTTTTGTGTGTGTGTGTGTGTGTGTGTGTTTTTTAATACCTTAATTATTACAATTGTGTGGTAGCTTTTAAGGTATTTTTAACCAAATCCATTTTAATTCCAAGCTTTTATTTAATGGTTTACACAATGCCCCTCTTACATATCAGGTAGAGAAGCTATACATTCATTCCCAGGAATGGATATCAAGCCCATAATTAAAGCCTTTATTTTGAAAATTAACTAATTCTACATGTATCAGTAATTACTTGAATTTTTTGGAAGATACTCTTGTACTCAAATTTATTCCCAGAAACTCCTTTTCTCTTGTCTTTCTCAGGCTGTTATAGTTAATGGGAACATAAAACCCATCATGTTCTTTCTACAGGGCATTGTTTTCAAGATAATACACTTATTCTTTAATCAATTTTATAACCATATTTAAAACAATGATTGAGAATTAGCTTTCAGTATTTAATGTGCTTCAGAACTCACTGCCAGTCCTTTCTGGCTATGATTAACTCATTATCGAGCTATTGTTTTTGATTAATCTTTTCTTCTTTTAACTCAAGACATTATACACTTTATTTTGGAAGCACACATGCACAGTCCTGGAGTTCATTTTCTGCATCATAATTAATGTCCTTAGTACTCAACAGAATCATCACTGCTTCCGTGCAGTTCGTGAATGGATAGCCTGGCCAGTCATCCCAGGCTGTCCTGCCTGGTGTCAGCTTGCTTCCTCCTCTTTGTGCTGGCTCCTGCATGACCTCCTGAACTGTGCTGAGGTCACAAATCAAAACATTGACTGAGGTCACAAACCAGCTTCTTATGTTTTCTTTCTTTTTATTACATTAGACTATTTCAGAGTTAAGCTGTATCAATGGTCCCTGTGTTTGAAATTATGGTATTTTTACACAGGCCTCTTGATTCTTCTGGTTAGCCTTTTGGTTATAAGAAGCCTACGTTTGCTCTAGTTTGGTTAATACCAGTAGTCAAGTGGAAGTTATACCAGATACATGTTATAATTTCAGATGAGGTTCTTCCCAAATATTCCTTTAGGTCTCGATTAAATCCAAAAGAGAGCATTCCTCTTCCTTTTATATATATATATATATATATATATATATATATATATATATATATATACACACACACACACACACACACACACACACACACACACACAATGAAAGGCTAATATGCAAATCGACCAAACAGTGGAAGGACCAGGCACTATGATGTGCACTGACCACCAGAGGGCAGACGCTCCACACAGGAACTGTCCTCTGGTGGTCAGTGCACTCCCAAGGGGGAGTGCCGCTCAGCCAAAAGCTCGGCTCATGGCTGGCAAGTGTAGCAGTGGTGGTGAGAGACTCTCCCACCTCCACAGCAGCACTAAGGATGCCCAACTGACTGCCATCCCCTGAGGGCTCCCATACTGTGAGAGAATGCAAACCAGGCTGAGGGACCTACCTTGTACCCCCTGAGTGCATGAATTTTGTGCACCGGGCCTCTAGAGTGTGTGTGTGTGTGTGTGTGTGTGTGTGTGTGTGTGAGTTTAAATCTAACTTTATGTGTAGGTATTGAGCAAATGTTATCATTAAGCACAAGGTGCCTGATAACAAAGATATTCCAAAGATCTAAAATAAAATCAGTTAAAAATGCTTTGCACTCCTATTGTTCAGTCAGTTAAAATGAACATTTAATATATATATTAGAGGCCCGTGCATGGGGGTGGGGTAGGGGGTGTTCTTCAGCCCAGCAAGCACCCTCTGCCATCTGGAACCCAGCACTGCTGACTCACAAATGCTCACCTGCCTGCCTGCCTGCCTGCCTGCCTGATTGCTCCTGACCACTTCTGCCTACCAGAGCCTGATCACCCCCTAACCACTCCCCTGCCAGCCTGATTGATGACTAACTGCTCCCCTACTGGCCTGGTCCCCCACAGCTACCCTCCCCTGCTGACCATCTTGTGGCAGCCATCTTGTGTCCACCTGGGGGCAGCCATCTTTAACCACATGGGGGTGGCCATCCTGTATGTTGGAGTGATGATCAATTTGCATATTATCTCTTTATTTGTAGGATATATATATATATATATATATATATATATATATATATCCATCCTATGTAATAAAAGGCTAATATGCAAATTGACCCCTCGACCAGGAGTTCCATCGGGAGTTTGACCAGGGTGTGGGGCTGGCGGGCCAACCATCCATAGCCCCTCCCTCCAGCTGGCCCAGCCCCAATCCTCTTGATTGGGGTGGGGCTGGCCAGACCCCACCCATGCATGAATTTGTGCACCAGGCCTCTAGTATGTGTGTGTGTGTGTGTGTGTGTGCATCTATATATCTATATATCTATCTATATCTATCTATATATCTGTATATCTGTATATCTGTATATATATATATATATATATATATATATATATATATATATATGTTCTAGTTTTAACTTCTCAGTTACAGGTGCTGAGGAGACTGGTGGTGGGAAAGGAACTAGCTCATGAACACTAATGCTAGCACTTATAAACAATACAGACTCCAAGGAAGCTATTTCCTCCTTATAAAGAACTCAGCTCACCATGCAGCTGGTCTGCCCTCTGTTAGCAGAGTGAGGAGGGCACCCAGATATGGGGCTTGTCTTTAGCCTTTATTTTTGGTTTGAGTTTCGGTGCCAGGGAGAGTTCTGTCAGAATCCCTTCCTACTTCTCCTAGAAATTGTGCTCAACCTCCCAGGGTTGTTTCTTTGCCTCAGTGTCCCCTTCCCGTCATTCTATGTTAATATCATCTTAGCAAATAGAAACTCTTTTAAGGGTCTACCCTGTAGATGGGCTCTCTTCTTGTTTCCAGAACTAATGTGTGCTTCCCTGTTTGTATCTTCTGCTGGTCATTCTAGGGAATTACAGAGAGAGGTCCACATGTCTATGCGCCCAATGCCATATTGCCCTGAAAACAACAATCCCCAGGGCATGACATGAATAACAGAACTGTGCTATCCACTTAAATGTTTATAGCAACAAAAGTGCCAAATAACTTCTCTTTTGACCCTGATCATATAAGAAAAGAACATTTAAAAATAGGTGGGACTTCAAAATATACATCTCTGTAGCAATGCCAATCATTGTCAGGATTTAAATCGCACAAACTGTATCAACAGCTTGACAGGGATTCACTCCCCCACAACCTGGCTGCACCACCTGTTGCAACACTGCAAATATGGAGTTTTCCTTCTTTCTTTAAAAAAGAACAGGGAGTGTTGTAGAATAGTCTATGTACAACCCACATGGAAATCTTCCAGCAACACTCCATTACTGACTCAAATTCCCATTTAAAACACCCCTAATTAGGAAAAGAGCATTAATAGATATTCTCAATTAAAATAAGTGGTTTGGAACCTGTATTTTTTCCACAATATAATGACAAAGAACCCTACTCCAAATACAACTATTCTGATGACTACATGCATTAGTTTGCTAGGACTGCCATAACAAAGGACCACAGATTGGGTGGCTTCAACAACAGAAATATATTTTCTCACAGTTCTAGAGGCTGGAAGTCCAAGACCAATGTGTCAGCAGGGTTGGTTTCTCTGAGGTCTCTCTGGCTGCCTTCTCACTGTGTCCTTACGTGGCCTTTTCTCTGATCTTTCACATCTACTGTGTCTCCTCTCTTCTTATAAAGAAATCAGTTATATTGGAGGAGGGTCTCACCTCATTTACCTCCACTATCTTTTTAAACTCTATCTCCAAAATAAGTCACACTGAAGATTAGGGCATCAACATATTGATTTGGGAGAGGCAGGGGAAGGATCACACAACTCAGTCTATAACATCAAACTTGAGGGAATACTGAAGAAAGAAGTCATTTGTGAATAATAACTTAAGCATAGTCTGATGTGTGACCACATTCACTGGCATATTTTATCAACTTTTCCCTGTTCGGATTCTAGAAAAATAAATCTGAGCTAAAGTTTCTCTGTAGCTGGTTGCTACCACTATTATGGTATGAGCATAGCTTATTGGGAAACAAACAGAGATAAATATCTCTAGTGTAAGACTTTGTTTTTTCTAAATTTTTCCATTCTTTTATCAAAATTTCTATTTATATTCATGCAGAGTCCCTTTTCCTGATCTTAAATAAACAGAAGATAAACTTGACGAAAGGCTTTAATTCAATTTTAAGTTGAATTTTTATTAATTGTTATTGAACCCCTTACATTTTATCTCACGGATTTTAACTTTTTAATCTCAGCTTTATATCTTTTATATTTATGTCTCTGTCAACTTCTAGCCTATTGTAATCATTCAAAAGCTTACCTTTTTATTATCTTTTTCATTTTCATTTTAATGGCATTTTAAGTATCATATTTATTGCCTCATTACTTTTTCTCCAAATCCTTTTTTTTTTAATTTAAAAATTCAACTCCTAATCACTGGTATTATTATTAAATTCCCTGTTCTCATATATTTTCAGGTTTCTTCCCTCTGGACTGCAGAGAGTGAGAATCTACAGCAGTGCACATGGGGCAGGGTCTTCCCCTTGCACTTGGCTGACCTTCTGCTTAACCCTAAAGCTTCTCTTAGTGTTTTGTTTTTGTTTGTTTGTTTGTTTTTTTAAAGAAATGAACTTGTGCTTTAATATTACACAGTGTTCAATGTTTAATGTAGAGTTACATGTATTAAAATCCATTAAGACTGACACAAAGAATTACTGTGTGTGAAGGGGAAAACTGTCAGCATTACAACCCCAGCAAGGAGGAACTGCAAGCAAGGGGTAGGGGGATGGGCGTTAAGCCTCTGGCTTCACCTCCATTGGGGACCAGGTGGCATAGGCCCGGGAAGGACTCTTAAGAGGATACTTAGAAGTGAATCCAAAACTAGGGATCTGGGCTCTATGGATTTTGCTTGGTTCTTGCGTTCTTATGTCAAGATGATTTGTCTCCATTATTGATAGGGTCATCGATGAATCCTCTTGGCTACAACTTATTCAGCTATTTCTCAGGTCAGGGGAAGTTTCCCAATGGGCTCAGCTGCATTTCAGTTTGAAGGCCACATTCATTTACAAAGACTGACCTTAGGCCAGATGGCACTATATAGGTGTGAAAAGCCACAAATATGAGAAGGGAAGCAGGTCTTTCTTCAAGACTAAAGGTTTTGGTTCCACTGGACAGAGCTCTCTGGAGTTGAGGAAACGGAGGGGGCTCCACAGACTCCCCCAGAAAGGAAATTTGGATGTTATTTCGGGAGAAGGTAGATAACTGGGGCCTGGAGGGTTTTCTCTTTTTCCAAGGTCTAAGCTACCATTGTGGGAGCATCTTCTCTCAGCACTATGGCTGAATTACATACTTCTTGTTAAAGGAGAATTTATTCTAAAACATGTGCCCTACTCAGAATTATTGCAAACTTAGCATATGTCTGGCATGGTTGTAAATTCAGTGTATGGATTCTCTCATTTAAAATGTTTATAAATTTTATTATCCCTATTTTCCAGAGAAGTTAACAGATTCACAGAGAAGTTAAATAATCTGCCCAAGATCACAGGACACATCTCTACTTAACTGTTTAATAATGAATTCCCTCAGCTTTAATGTTGCTGAAGATGTCAATGTATCATCCTGTGTTGAAGAATATTTTTGCGGGATGTAGAGATCTGACAGCTTTTTTCAGTAAACACATTGTTTCATTGTTTTATGATCTTCCTTGTTTCTAATGAGATTTCAACCCTCATTTGTTATTTTTATTCAACATCATGGTTTTGTTTTTCCTCTGGCAGCTTTAAGAATTTTCTTTTTATCTTTAGTGGTTAGCAATTTGAGTATATTTTTGTTGTATTTGTTCTTATTCTGCTTGTTGAGCTTCTTAGATCTGAAATTTGATAGCTTCTTTTTCAACAAATTTGAGAAAGAAATAATTTGACCATTATTTCTTCAAATATGTTTTCTGTCAGATAACCCTCTTCTCTACTGTAATATTATTAATACATAGACACCTGGATATTACTTCACCATTCACTTAAACTCTCTTCACTTAATCATCTTTCTCACTATTCTTCAGATATAATAGCTATTGATTTGTCTTTGAGATCAATAACCCTTTTTCTCTACTTACTTCCAATCATTTCTATTGAGATCTGTCTTTTGCAATTTCCAAAGGTCCATTGGGTGGATTTTTATTGCAGATTTTTTTTTACATTCTTGAAATTCCAGATTCTTATAATGTTTATTTTTCTCCTCATACTCCCTCCCATCTGTTTACTCCCCCTTAAACAATCTTTTAAGTTTTCCAACATATGTATAATGGCTTCTTAAAGTCTTTATCTACTCATTCTAATATCTGGGTCCTCTCAAGGTATATTCCTACTGAATGCTTTTTTCTTGTAATTGATCTCTTCATTCTACTACTTTGCATGTGGAGTAACCTTTTATCATATTCTGGACATTGTGAGTGATATGTCATAGAGATTCTGGATTAGGCTGTTTTACTTTCTAAAGGTTTTTTGTTTGTTTGTTTGTTTGTTTGTTTTTTCTTTCTGTCAAACAGTTAAATTGCTGGAAGTTGTTTTGATCTTTTCAGGTTTGGTTTCATTTGGGTTAGGGCTTGTCTGGTTCAGGTTTAACCTTGGCTGTGACAGTGTGGTTCTTACTCCTAAGAACCACAGGAGGGGCTAGAACTCTTCTGACATCTAGCAGCATTGCCCTGCCTATAAGGTCACCTTTCAACACAGCCTGGCAGCACAGGATCTCCGCTAGACTTTACAGAGTCCCAATCTGCACCTGTGCAGCTCAGCCCTGGGCCAAGGACCCGCAGTGTATCCCCACCTAGAATCTTGGACTCTGTTCCACCACTCCCAGTGCAGATCCCCTTGCATGTACCCTGCCCTGAATTTCCCAGCCACTTCAGCAGCCTGGAACTTAGGTTTCTGACTCTAGCTCAGAAAGTCCTGATGCTTGGTTTGCCTCTGCTTCTCCAGCTCTGTGTTTGTAAAGAGCCTCCGGTAGAAAATGAAAAGGATTGATCACCTCACAGTGATAATCAGTTTTCTGCACCTTGTTGCTTAATGCCTAAAACCAGTTGTTTTGCATATTTTGCCCCACTTCACAATTATTCTTATTGAGAAAGTTCCAGTTACTCAATTATGGCTGGAAGCAGAAGCCTAACAATACGTTTGCTTTTCTGATTATTTAAAGTATGAACTTACCAGGTTTTGTGATACATTTCTAAATATGCATCAACCAGAGGAAGAAAATTTGACAGAATAACAATTAGCTAGTAATCATTTGTATCAACCCTTGGGGGCCATTATTTACTCAATAAATATTTACTGAACACTTATGTATTGCCTATTCTGTTAGTGATTCCCCAACCTGAGTAGCTCTAAGGGATTTATTTTAACACATCTATTCAACAGATCATGGAGTTTATCAATTTGGATATAAATACTGTGATGTTGTTTTAAAACTTACATTTATTCTGCCATTAATAGAGTGTGTGGAGGGAAACAAGCAAACCTGACTGATATGATTGGAGGTGTCAAACAGAAAGATCAATATAAGAGTTTGTTTTTCAGGGGAAATTTTTAGGCTAGGTATATAAATTTGGGAAGCCAAACAAATACCTTGGTGATCCAAATAATATAATTTCCCAGTCATTCTCTCTCATTTCATCCTATTTCAATTCTCTGCATAGAACTTATTGCTATCTGAAAATATCTTGTTTATTTATTTCTTTTCTTATACTCTGTCTCTCGCTAATAAAGTATAAACTCTGTGATAGCAAGGATCTTGTCTGTGTTGTTCACTTCTCTGTTTTCAACATTTAGAAGAGCCCCTATAATAGAAGGCTCTCAGTAAATACTGGCTGAACAAATAAACGAATACAAGATTTTCTGATATATAAAAAAGAAGCACGAGCATCATCATACATGTATAGTTTTGTTGTCATTCAATAGGAAAAATATTAACAGACCATTGGCCCTGAGATGTATTTATTATTTACAAGAAAGGCACATATTTTAAAACCACTTAGAAAGGAGACAGTGTTTCCTCAACATCAAACTGGCTTACAGTTAATAACCTGAAACTATGATTAAGGTCACAGGCTGAGGGGCTAGACTTTCTGATTCACAATTCTGGTTATGATATTTACTAGCTATATGCTTTCATAAAATTATTTAACTTCCCTCAATGTTATATAATAATAGTACTGACTCCATAGGCTCATAGTGAGTGTCTAATAAGCAAAGAAACATAAAAGTGTCTCACATGTATTGTCTATGTATTATCTTCCTAATGCTCCTTATTATTATCATTGTTACTTCAAGTTAACTAACTCAATTAGTTCCATAGATTTAGACTTGAAAGTCATTTTATCTTAAAGAAGATACTAGAAAATTAAATTGCTTCTTCTAAGGGATGACATTTAGTTGAAGCTGGTTATCTCTTGCATCCGTTTCAGATTTTTGCTATGGGCTATGAGCTATGGAAGGATGCACGGGCCTTTGATTTCCCTGTATCTGTGCCTAAACCTTTTCTCTGCCCTGCATCTACTTAGGCCTGCCTGGGCTCATCTCCTGGTTCCAAGGAGATAGTATTTTATTCAAGTTTATGTCTTTGTCAAGCCTTCTGGTTTTCTTTTAAGGATACTAACCCTATTCTCACCTAGATGATGGCTTTCCAGCCATGTGTCTCTGCATTTAACTGTAACTGAATAAAAACCAAAATAGCAGTACTCCAGATCCTGTGTCAGGGGATGTAAGGGAACTCTCTGCCTCCCAGTATCTATCAAAGCTCTGAGGAGAGTTGCCTGAGGGCAAATCTGTACATCCATTCATTTAGATATTCCAAATATCTAAATGAATGGATGTACAGACTCTATTCCTAGGTTATCACGCTTAGCAGAAGCCTATAAATCTATACTGTATCATATTAACCCTCACTAATTTGCTTTTCCTGAGTTACATTTTCATGTTTATGCTAGTGGCTTACATTGAAGAAAACTGCTAAAAGCAAAAGTTTCCTTATACAATTCATTGTGGTATTTATTGTAAAGAGGTGAATAAGATTGTAATTCAGCATAGTTACCGTTTCCTCTCCATGAAGGACTACTTGTGAATTTTCTTTCTGACCCTAAACCCAGAAATTGTTTTGCTTCTTCTTTACAACTGGTTTCTCCAGTCTAATGGACAGTGTGAGTTTCATGATTAATCTAGAGTGACTATTTGCATTGGCTTTTTGAGTAAAATTTGTGGTCCTATATCAAGAAATTCAAAGGCTTTTATGACACACATTTTGTACATTACCTTTATATATATTCATTATTGGGTTGGTGTTCTCATTCTACTAGCATTTTTTTCTTTGCCCCATATTCCTCATCCATTTATCCTTAAAATCACTGTATTTCCCTTTATTGTGTGCATTTCCATAAAACAAAGTGGGACAAAGGTAAGTATTAAAAATAACACCATTGAATGCAGATTTCTTTCTTAAGGGCACACAGAGTCAAAACTGCTTAATGAATTCAAGTCACTCTCAAGCCTTCAGATATGAGTTATCATTCCATAAAAAGTATGTATTAAGGGGAATCTACATATTTTTATAGAATACAATAACTTCCCTCTAGAAAGCACACTACATACACCACAAGTGCATGCTGTTCACATGGAAACAGTGACTACAAGTAATTCATAGCCAGTTAGCTGCAGGCTTGATTCTGACAGTGAAAATCCTTGGGTGGAGTATAGTTATTACCAGGTGACTTGATACAACACAGTAGCTGTCCCTATTCATCTGAACCATACAAAATTGCCACTAATAAATAGCTTCTTGACCTACAAAAATATGCATTTCATATGATTCTACATCAGACTGGTTCAAATAACCATGGACAAGACTCCACTTTGACTTTAAGAACTATCTCAGGGAATGAACTTGAGTTGAATTCTAAAAAGCTCTTAAACTATGCTTAATTTCCTTCTGTTTTCTGTTATAAAAGGCAGATCTCTATGCCATTTTCATTTATTTTTGCAACAGCATATCATAAGGTAATTGGATATAATGCACTTACTTCCAATAATTTTTCTAAAATTATAGCCACTCAGTTACTTACTCTGAAGCAAATTCACAGAGCAGTAGTGGTATGACTGGATAGAACAGACTTTGTACTCAAAACACTGGCTTTGAGTCTGTCCTCTGACATTTATTGTCTCAGTGTGCCTGGGAAATTTATTCCCTTATTATCCACTTAGTCCTGTATTAATGAGAAAACACTACCTATCACAACATGTTAGTTTCTTTGCTTTTACCCACATGCTATGGTTTTTTGGAAGGCAGTGAGAAATGGATTAACAGTTTTCTTAGTGAAGAACATGACTTTTTATCCTCAAAGTTCTTCTTGGATTCCCAATGGAATATGAACTTAATAGATCCAACTCTTCCTAACCAGACCTCGCTGAGAAACTGTTAATAAAACAAACAAACAACAACAAAAAACAAGACTCTTTTCTAACAATTCTTTTCTCTGCATCTATTCATTAATATTGCTTCGTAAAAAAGAGCTTAAGTCTCCAAGACATAATGCTGCCTAACCAATATGGTTTTAGATACCCAGAAGTCTTGTGTAATGTAAGGGGTAGATAGAGCAGCATGGCATTCTCAGATTGAGCATTTCAATAACAAAAGTATTCTTTTTTAGAGCAACCGAACAATCCCAGGGCTGTTGCAAGAATCCTTTGGCAATAGATGTTACTTAGACTTCTCATGGATTCAGCATCACAAAGTAAGGAAAGTTGAAATGGTTCTATTTCCCGTAACTGCAGAAGTAAAATAAGTTCTGTTTCTTCCTACCCTGGAGTAATGCAGAGAAAGTCTGCATTTTCTAAGAAAGGAGCAATTTCAGATACAATGCAAGCACACATAGGATTTTGGGAAATTGTAAAGAGAATCCATGAATTATACAGCCTGCATTGTTTCTCAGCTAGCAAGGCCAGCATACAATTATGTTTTTCCAAGTGTGGAAGATTTGGAGTAAAACTACTATTTTACAAATTCCTTACTTTTTCTCAATTTAACCAAAAAAGTAAACAAAAGTAATTACCATTCATTTGGCATATATTAATGCAAGGCCTTATGCTAAGATGTTTTACATATGTTATCTCATTAAACCCTTTGCAGAGGAAAGGAAAGCACAGGAAGAAAAAAATGAAGTTAGTGAGGCAGATAGATGAATCCAAAAGGAAATACTTTAAATTAGATGTCTAGGAAGTCAACATTCTCATATTGAAGGGCTTTCTATGTCTTTCTTAAAGATACTTCTAAATGACACATTAGTACTAATGACACATTAGTACCCAGACCTATGCTAATAGAATGATGGATAATAATAAAGTTCAGGAGGGGAAGATGCTTTGGCCTCCTCAGAAGCTTAAAATCCTGGGGAGTTGGTCTGAATATTCATGAGGTACTGTAAAAGAATAGAACTATATGTAATCCCATGGTAAACTGTGTAATATAGTATAAGAAGGTTATAGGCTTTGGATGAAGAAAGATTATTGAGGTCTCACAGTGTGAAAAGGATTATTTGAAACACGCAGGGATATGCGGAGAGCTGAGATAATGCTGGAAGCATTCCAAAGCAGAAAATGGAGGAGCAGCAGAAGAAAAGGACCAGCCATGTCACTGGTCTCTGTTGAACAGAGGTGATTCTTTGGTTAGAGAATGTTTGTGTCCATAGATAGACACAGCACAGGCTCTGATACTGTAGCTTTGCTTATTATTGAAAATGTGACATAGTGAGGCGGTACATTAAATGCATATAATATTAGAATATGGGTGGCTACTTTGAACTCTTGAAATGTGTTTAATGTACATATTTTTTTCACAGATTAGTTCACTCAATAACAAGCCTTTTTAGTGGATTCCAGACTAATAATATACTAGTAATAACATGGATCCTTGAATTTTTAGTGTATTTTTTTTGTGAACAAATGGCACAACATTTCCAAGACGAATCTGTTGTCATGGCTTCCTTTCCCACTGCTATTCTCCCTGGTTTATTTCCCTTTTTATTGCCCATTGCTTTTAGAAGGAATAAATATTAATGAGTTCCACAATGTAGTTTGTACTCCTCTGTTAACACTGGTGAGAGTAGCTACTCCCTGTTGAGCAATCATCAGCAAGGCAGGGAACAGGCAGCCACAAACCATTTCTTTCACATTCTTAGATAGCAGGAGTGTGCCTTGGAAAAAAAATGCTATTCATTCACCAGTGCGCATCCCTGAGTGCTCATTTCAAAATCCCTCCTGGTGCCATCACTCACCCATAACCGAGGCGATGAAATCAGTGCTTAAGGGTTACAAAAATCACACATTCTATAGGCACTCAACGGTGTCAGGTTTTGTGACATTCTATCCCCCATTCTTCTCTCATTAATGGAAGGTCGTTAACTAACAGCGATGGCTTCTCTCTGTCTTGCGTTACAGGTATGAAGTAAGATGAAACAGTATCTGTGAGTGTTAGGTGTTCTTCCTCTCCAATTTCCTAGCTTAATGACCAGCAAGGTATAATGGCTTTCTAAAGGCCTGCAGCTCTGGAACCTAAAAGCAGGGCCCAGTGAGTAGAAGTAAAACCGGTATTAGAACTGACATAGAGAGACTTTCCCCAAGCACTCTGTTTTCCCCCTCCAGAACTGTGGGGAACAGGCCTTTTCAGGACAGAAGTGTCTGTGCTTTTGCTTTTCATCTTAATGTAGGGATTGTCTTTGGTTTTAAAAGAGGCCAAAATTTATGTTAGAATTTGGGACAGATTTATTGAGACGCCCCCATGAAGCTTAAGGTTCAGAATATTTCACATGTACAGGCTCCTTCGGAGACCCTGGCAGAGATCTTAATGATGTGTGTGTGTGTGTGTGTGTGTGTGTGTGTGTGTGTGTGTGAGAGAGAGAGAGAGAGAGAGAGAGAGAGAGAGAGAGAGAGAGAGAGAGAGATTAACAATAAGGGGCCCCTAAATTGCATAAGACTTGGACTCAGAAAACATGGACTTCCCTGTCCCTATCTCAGTCTCGCCCAAAGCTTTGCAAAGAGCCTTTTAAGAGGACTCTCATGAGCCTTGCAGTAAAATCAACTCCTGATTATAATCACAATTGTGCTCATAAAAAGGACAGAGATTCCTGTACCCATTCCAGAACTATAGCATCACAATCTCAATGGATAACATCCAGGAAGTTTTGCATTTCCTTAAATCATCCAGGTGATTCTTACACTGCATTTTGAGGGTATGTGCTTTCCAGAAAAATAATTCACCCAATGAGTAAGGGTGCGGGTTCTTTACTAAGGATGAACTGTGATGTACAGTGTGCTTCCAGGGCTTCATAGAAAAGCCCCAAACTGAGATGTCTGGGAAGTCTCTCTACATCCACCTTGGGAAGGGTTAGTCCTGAACCCCCAGTAACAAAGCCATAAATACAGACTGCTCCCAGAGGACAGGGATCAAGTCTGCTTTCCTAAACATTCTACCGTCACCATCTAAATGAGTGATGCAACCTAACAGTTGTTCAATAAATACTTATTGAGTTAATGAAGGAATACCAAGTGAGATATCCAAATCTGCAGCACTTCATTCATCAGATGTGAGTGATGTGCAGGAGAGGAACAGTTGTGATTACAGACACAGAATGAGCTTAACATGAAGGCATTGATTCCAACTGGTTGTTCCCACATTAAGCATTTAATTTTCACAGCAACCAAGTAATTCACATAGTGCCTTATAAATGCCATCAACATTGTCACCATCACCATATCATCCTCATCTTTGTTACTCTTACTTTCTTTCAGAGAGGGCACTCGGGACACATGTAGGCATTTGTAAGTATTTCATTAGGCCTCACATAGTGGGAGAAATTCCACTGTTTTTAGCCTATTAATATATCTGTGTGTCATAAGATTATTTTCCAATGTGTTATCCTTATTAGTTTAATGTCACACAGTTATTTTATCAACACATCGTGTATGACTTTGTCCAAGACCTCAACACACATAATGAATTTTATTATATTCCTTTGTCTTTATTACCTTTGGCTTGGTAATAATGCCAATGCCATTCACCTTTCCTTTAGCAAACTGGAAAAAAAAATAGAATAATAGAAAAGGAGATAGGTTTGAAATACTCATGAATTTTCAGATGTTTCAGAATTTTCTCCTTCAGCTTTAAGTTTGCAATCATTTTCATGCTTCATTGAACAGTGCCAATTTGGCAATATAATTTTTTATTATGTGTTATGTTTGTAGAGATCAACCTTTACTCTAAATATACTGAAGAAAAGTTTGGTCATTTTTTATCATGCAAGAAAATTTTCTATCAGATGCCATTTAACCTATCTAACCATTCAACCTTCCAAATAGTTTTAGCATTGTGCACATATACAATTTCAGTCAATCTCACATTATTTCCTTGAGAAAATAAAATCTTCATTGGTACACTGATGTGAAGAGGGCTCTGCCTGGAAAATGCAATGTGTGTGGTCTGTTAGCGTGTTATGTATTTGCCAGCAGTGGGGAATGTTCAGACTGAGTGATGCAACTCTTTGATCACTGTAAACACTAACAATGCAGCTGGTTGGTTTCATAGATGTAGCAATGATTTTTAAAAATGATTTTATGTAATAAACTTTGATATTTAAAACCCATATTTCTAAATTTTTATTCTTTTTTATGTTTTAATTAGATCATCTGTAAGAAAAAGTTTTTTTCTCTTATTCAGTACCTCTTATTGAATCAATTGAATTTTATTTAGTCCCTTTTATTTCCTCTGTTAGATTATGAAGTATATATAATTGTTATTAAGAATGGATTATGCTCTCTTATGATTATATAATTACATATTAACTAGCAGCCCAGTGCATGGATTTGTGCACCAGTGTGGTCCCTTGTTCTGGCCTGTGGCCCCTTGCAATCCAGGACCTCTCAGGGGATGTCGGAGAGTTGATTTTGGCCTGATCCCCACAGGCCAGACCAAGGGGCAACCCCACCGGTGCACGATTGGGGCTGGAGAGGGACCGCTGGAGAGCTCCACATCATGTCCAGCCAGTATTGCCCAGTCCTGATCAGCTGGACCCCAGCAGCAAGCTAACCTACAAGTCAGAGCATCTGCCATCTGGTGGTCAGTGTGCATCATAGCAACTGGCCAAAAGGTCA
Source organism: Pipistrellus hanaki (assembly GCF_964339955.1). Lineage (NCBI taxonomy): Eukaryota > Metazoa > Chordata > Mammalia > Chiroptera > Vespertilionidae > Pipistrellus > Pipistrellus hanaki. Next base: position 34,541,764 of record NC_140512.1, read on the forward strand.
AATGAATGGTCAGACACTTTGGATATTAGGCTTTTATTATATAGGATATTTATTTATTACATAAATGTTTTTAAATACTTAACATGCACAATGACTTAATTATATATAAGGATTTTTAGTATCTCTACCCTTTCCCAAATATACTTACTACTCCCTCATGTCACATGTTAATGGTGTTCATTAACTAATTGTTCAGTGTTTAGTCATGAAACATATCAGCACTGCTTCATACAAACCTATAGTTAAATAGGTTACCCAGGTGTTTTCCAAATTCTTTGCACCTCTTGAATTCTTTTTCTGGGGTCAGTTTCCTTCTTCCTAGACATTATCATTTAGCAGTTCTTTCCGTGAGGGTTCAATGAGGTAAACCCTTCTACTTGTGTCTTAATTTTGCCCACAATTTATAATAATAGGGAGCTGGATAAATAATTTAGGTTGAAAGTTATTTTCTTCTCAGTACCTTTAATACATCATTTTTATTATTTTGTTTTCTTTGCAGCTGTTGAACGTTTTGCTCTTAATTTGTTAATTCCTTTGAAGTTAATTTTTAACTTCTAATTCTTTTTAATATGTTCTTGCATTTTATGAGCTGAAATCTCACTACATTGTGCCTAAATGTGCATATAGTATTCTCTTGCTTGGAAACTTTTCTTCTTGACTCTGCACAATCCTGTCTTTCATCAATTCAGGAAATTCATCTTTTCCCTTGATTCTCTCATTCTGAATCTTCTTATTTAATTCTGCATGACTATTCACATGTATTTTCACCTTTTTTCAGTGTTGCATTTTGAATCAATTTCCTTGTATTTATCTTCAGATAATTAACTGTTTAGCTTAATTTCTCTAATATCTCCATTTACGGTATTTCCAGCCAAAGTACTCTTTAGTTCTAGAACTTATTTCTTTTATAATCTGTTCTTTTTTCATTTTGACTCATTACATCTAATATTAAAATTTTTTCTTTACATCTTTAATAAGTTTTAGCATATTCATTCTATGATCTCTATCTGCTATTTCCAACCTTGACTCTAGTTTTACTCTTTGTTGGGCATTTGAAATCCTGTTTACTATGGATTATTTTTCCTTGTGTAGTCTGCAATTTTTAATGATGCAGTTTATCTGTGGAAATCCTGTGGCTTGGGTTAAGGGATTCCCTCTTCATAATTTTTATTTTTGCTTCTGTCAGGCACCCAGTGGTACCATTTACCTGACACCATTTGTTATGTTAATTTCTCAGTAGTCTTTCAACTCATGGAAGTACCATAAATTTGAAACTTAAACTAGTGGGGGTACAGACCTATAGTGGGAATTCTTAGGAGAGATTTGATTTTGCCCCAACTTGAAGCTGAAGCTGACCGGCTTCTGATCATCTCTCTCCAAAGGTAAATTGAATTTCTCTGCTCACTCGTTGATGCTACAACCCTTTAAGGTGGATGGTGTAATGCAACATGTCTGCTTGTGCTTTCTTTCTCTGCCTAAGACTTTTATGTTATGACCCTTTTGGGCTTCACTCCCCCCAAGACTCCTTAATGTGCAACTCTCTTCCTGTACCATTCCTACCCAAGGATGACCACAGAAAGCATTAGTTCACTTTTCCTGGTTTGTTTTTGGGGAATCATTTAGTTTCAAGGCATCAGTTCTGCTCTTAAAAGCATTTAAAACAATACTGCAGTCTGCATGTCTAGATGTTCTATGTAGGATGATATTCAGTTGTTCTGCTGTTCCATTTCCAGTCGTATTTCAGAGTCATTAAGTAGGCCTTTTCAGGCAAATAAAAGTTAAGTGGATAAGGGCAGAGGGCCACGCAGAAATAAAAACCAGGTCTTCTGATTGTCTAGTGTGCTACTGAAAGTAGCCTTAGGATGAAAATTCGGTTGATGTTAAAGCTATCTGTATTAGAAGAGAGAATATAGATATAATATACGTTCTCTGAAATGAGTGGCCAGCCTGAAATAAAGTGTGTTTTGACCCTCCTCATTTGATTTAACAACTAAGTCATGTTTCCTCTATTCCAACTCAGAGGTGTGAATAAATACTTATTCTGGGGTAAAGAACAGGCTGGTGTAAATATAAACTCTTGCTGAAATAGAAAAGGTCTTAAAGAAAGTATGTTTGGTATGTTCAAGAGGCAATCTTCAGACTACTTAAACTGAACTATTTTACAAGTGAGAGAACAAACATATCAAATAACAAATGTTTACTAAATGTTAACCAAATCAAAGGTAGTATAAGTACTGTTTCTATGTTTACATGATGTCCAAGCTGCTTCATCATATTTTTCTTTTGTATCTTTTTGGTTGAGTATTTCCTGGTATCTCATTAGTAAGCTCTTCCTCTACTAAAAATTCCAACTGACTTCTAGAGTAGACAAGGGATGAGCTAATCTATTTCCCAGCAGGTACATTTTTATTAGCTTCTATCCCAGTGGCTGAAACCTCCTGGCATCTCTCTTTCTATTTTTTACTCTACTGATCCAGAGAAACTTCATAGTGTAACAGCCCTTCTCTCTCACAAAATATCCAGAGATCTAATTTCCAAGAAGGATCTGGTTCACTCAGGGATTGTCTATATTATAGTGGTTTTGACATTCCCTGTTTCAGTGTAGATTCTTTCTAAAATGCAGCCATTGTGTGATTTAATTCCTTTTTCATTTACCATATTGACATTAGTAGAGCACAAAGTACTATGCTTAAAAATATGATAAATTATGAAAAATGGTCATACCTTCATTAATTTATCTCAACAAAGTGTTCACAACCAAACTTTACATATCTGTTTTTATAATTGTGGGGTCCTAGTGACAGTTTTACATAAGCAAATTTTTAAATATGTTTATGTTTTTCCTATAATTTATATCCATATAATGATGCTATAGATAATCAAAGAAACATTAAATAATTTCTATTTTATGGGACAGCTTTGATATAGTTCTAGCAACACAGAACTAAACCACTATATTTCTACCACTGTATCAGAGAATTTGTAGGGATACACATTTCTGATTGAGATGTCATGTAAAATATTCTTACCTACCTGTAATTTCAAAAATGATGGGTAGGAAAGGTGCAGCACTAGCCTTTGGTGTACTCTGATATTTACTTTCTGAAATCACAGGGAAATAGAACTATAAGAATATCCTTTTTTTTTTTTTTTTTTCAAAATAGCTTTGAGTAAAGTAGGCTAGTTTGTGGAAATGGTAGATAATAGACTACAAAGACCATAAAGAATTTTTATTTCATTTAGGGATAGTGACTATTTTTATTCTCCTTAATTTGTTGCAGAGCATGAGCTCATCCTTCTGTCTATCCATTCATAGCTCAATCATGTTTCACTCCATCCATCTTTCCATTGATCCTCCAGAACTTTCTGCTGGTTTATCTCATGCTATGTCATCATACAGGCTCATTATCCATGTTGTCTTTCTTAATTACCTCAAATCCTACAGACCTCATCCAGATTTCACGTGGATTATTAGATATATTTTCTACCAAAGAATGTTCGTAAGTTTCCTATAATATAAATCACGGCAAGCTCCATGGTGCTTTATAACCAATGCTTTTGGTTGCCCTCATTTAAAAACATGTTCAATCTATTTCAAATGAAAGAAATTCTTAGTGACTGTAATTAATCTACTTTCATTTCACTTTGAGCTTGTAAAAAAAAAAATCAATTTATGTTCATGCATCCAATGATCAGCAACATTTCATCAGCTTTCTAGGGCTTACCCCAGTAACCTCGCCATGGGCAAGGCTTCTTCCCGTCACTTTCTGATAACGGTAGATTTCATGCCAGTGTAAGCTGGACACTTTTCAGCCTACTGGAACTCTAATCAGCTGGCTGAACAGAAATGGCCGAGTGTTATTGCTAGCTCTTCTCAGTTGTCAGGGTTGGAAGGGTTACCTAGGTCACATTAAGTATTTCCATTCAACATCCTAGGTCACATTAAGTATTTCCATTCAACATTGTCTTTACTACTGTTAACTGACTCACACCACCCAAGGTCGTGAAAATTGAATTAAATCGTGCTAAGGTGGTCACTACTTGTATAATAAATATGATATGCCAAGATAATAAAGGAAGTTATATGAATTGAATATCTTTTTTCAGTATTTTTGTATCAAAAAATTTTATTTTTGAGTTATTTTATTTTGAGCTAATGTATGTTAATAGCTTGGTGAAAACAACTTTTCTGGAACACGATGTATAGATCTGCCAAAACAAGTGTGGATTTTGTTCTTCAAATGAAGTATAATATAAATTGCTCTTAGGGTAGGATGTTCATGGTGACACAGTCAGACTTTCCTGAGATCAGTACCTTCTTCATAGAATTAATGAGGGAGTTATTTTGACAGATTTCCCTCTCTTCGTAAAGTAAGCCTTCATCCTTTCATAGTTATTGAATGAAGATACATGGAACATTCTCCACAGTCACATTGTGCTCCAGCCACACATATTTATAGTCCTTGGGATGCTGGTGTATTGAATAAGTTTCCTATTGAGAAATGCTAAGTTCTTCCAGGGGGAAACTTACATAGTCTAAGTTCTGAGAGGTAAAAGCTGAAACTTTTAGGAAAAAAATCAACTGACTGGTTTGTTTTTCCCCAAAGAGGATTATAGTAGTCTTGCTATGTGACATAAAAGGACACATATTCCTAAGTTATTCATGTTACATGCTTCCATGATAAATATTAATTTTAAAAGAACTGATTATTTCTATATCCACTGATCTTTGCTTTGGCATTTGCTACTCCAAAAGATACATCTTACAATAATATTCTTTTTTTTCTTTTTCTTTTTGGTGTGACATTTATTTATTTATTTATTTATTTATTTATTTGGCATTCTGCTGTGTGACAGCAGTAGGGAAACTCCATAACAAAATGATTTTAAAAATGTATCCAGTTCCAATTCCAAACCCCAAAGGCTCTTTTGAAAGTAATAACCTACAGGACATAATTGACATTCAGAAACTAAACTCCAAACTACCTCTAGCAATGAAATTATATTATTCTGAGAGGACGGCTATAATAAATCCACCTAAGAGTGTTAAAAACGTAGCCATTAAAGTGGCCAAGAAAATATTAATGTACTAACATTACCTGTTTTATACCTCTTCCTTACAACTTCAAGATATATTAGCAGTAAAATGTATCCCGAGGCTAGATTCCTAAATGAGTTGACGCGCTATGAAAGTTAGTGGATAAAAAACAATTAAATTTTGCAAGTTACACATGCAAAACTTCCGTGACTGTTTTTCATGAATTGCTGGTCACAGGTGCCACTCCTTTTCAGGGAGGCAGTAAAATCATCTTTTGTTTTTTGAAACACCCATTTCTCTTGGTTCTTTCCTCTCTTTTTTTTCTGGTTATTCTTGATCAGATTCATTCTCTACATATCTCCTGCCCCCTTTTTTGGTCTCTGTTAATATGAACTAAGGTCTTTATTCTTTACCCTTTCCAACCAACACATTTGCTGGGAAATACTACCCCATCATACCACAACTTGCTAAATACAACATACTCATCTTATCTGGCAAGATTTCTCTTTTGTTTTTGCTTCTCTTTAATGGTTTGCTAATGCTGTTCCCTCTTGCATTCCCGACCCCTTTAACTTTATGGCACATTCTCCTCATCACTTGGCTCAAGTACCACTTCCCTCCTCTATGAAGGTTTCTGTTTCTGTGATCCCCCTACCATTATTCTAATACTCATTTCTAACTCATAGCACATTGCATTATTAATTACTAGAGGCCCAATGCGTGAAATTTATACAAGGGGCTCAGCCCTTACAGCGTTGGCTTTGTCCGGAAGGACATCCAGAAGGTCGTTCAGCTCTCTGGTCTAATTAGCATATTACACTTTTATTATTATAGGTTGGCTTGTTTACGTGCCCTCATGATGACTATGAACATTTTCCTGACACAAGATTTGTATTGACATTTCTATCTTCACCATCTTACGTAACTTTTGGAACTCTGTTATTAACTAAAAATACATTGAATACATTAGTGGTAGACATACTGTTATCCTTCAGGTAGAGAGAAATGTAAGAGGGTCAGCTTACAGCTTTGCTTAAAAATATCCATATTTGTTTGGACATAAAAGCTAGTAATTGAATATAAACTTGATCCAATAATGATTAGAATGTCAGAGTAATATTAATGTATGATAATCTATACATTTTTCCCTGGCCATCTCAAAATCACTTACCCTTTTGTACATTTATTATATCTGGTCCAAAACTGAGATTGAAATAAAAATATTCTAAAATGTGTTTAATTGAAAGGTTAAAATAAGTCAGACTTTTGGGTTAAATGTTTCTTTTTGTTCTGTTTTTACTGTAGTTTGATTCTGTATTTATTCTGTATTGATTTCATTTAAACTCAAGTTGAATTTTTTACTCAACACTATAATTAACATATTTTCAACCACATTATAAATAGAAAAAGGGGGATTTTTTTTAATAAGCAGGTTATACTTCTTATACCAAGCGAAAAACATTGGGCTTTAGAATATATACTTCTTTGCATATAATTACAAGATTAGTTTTTATTCTATTTTTATAAATAACTACTCCTAAGTTTTCACTCAGAGCTTAAAGTTAGAAAATTTAATGATACATCTGTCAGCAAATCAGAACTGACCAAAGATGGAATTGAATTAAATTGTTATAACCAAAATTTGAATTATTGTTCACCATAGTGGTCAGCAACCATAATGTGAACAGAAATATGGCTATGCATGCCCCAGATGACTGGGTATATACTCCTGCAGCATCCCAAGCTCGGTCTCCATGCCTGATCCTTGAAAAGAAACACAGCTTACCTTCTTTGTCCTTGTGGGTGTTTAAGTGTGAGAGGAGGTTTTCATTGGTCTGCACACAGTACACCTCTCGGGTCTGGACCCCCCCTCCACAGAGGGCTGTCTGGTTGCCTCGCCTCTTGTCCTGCTGACTGAGCAAAGGGTCCACACGGCACTCGGTCCACTCTGTGGCTCTCCAGCCATACCTGAATAAAGAAAACGCCATCAGTGGCAGCCATGTCTACTGAAAAAACTCTGCTCTGCTCATTTTTTTTTCTTAAAAAAATAATTCAAAAAACACTTTCCTCTTGAAGCAATCATAAACTACCATATCTCCGGTGTAGATTCAGATTCAATCTCTTCTCCTTTATCCTCAGCAGTGCTCCATTTAAGGAGGAGTTTAATTTAAGATGATCCTGTTTTAATTGCAATCACTGGAGGTTGCTTATAAATATTTTATTACAAGAGAGCATAATGCTGAAAACATGAAATTTTATGTTCCGTTAACCTAAACTCAGGCTTGCTCTTTTTCAATACTTATAAACAAAGTGGGACTGAATCTAAGAATGAAAAACATTCCAAGTGATGATCAACCCAAACATTTGTTTTGCCTTTAATAAAATGCATGAAAATTGCTTCTTCGTACTAGATCAAAATTATAATTGTGCTTTAGGATTAAAAAAAATGTAACAACAATTTAGAGGTTTCTTTCATTGTCAAGAATGAGTGATTTTGCCCTAGCCAGTTTTTTTTAGTGGGTAGAACATCAACCTGTGGACTCAAGGGTCAGGGTTCAATTCTAGTCAAGGGCACACACCTCAGTTGGTGGGCTTTATCCCTGGCACTGGTTGGGGTGCAGGAGGGAGGCAATCAATAAATGAGTCTGTCTGTCTCTCCCTCTTCCTCTCTCTCCACTCTCTTTAAAACCAATGGAAAGGGGAAGGGGTGTCAATCAGGGAAAAAGGAGACATATATAATACTTTAAACAATAAAAATAAGTAAATAAAATAAATAAAAACCAATGGAAAAAATATCCTTTGGTGAAGATTACCAACAACGAAAAAGAATGAGTGTTTTTCTGTAGCACTGAGCTTCCCTGATGAGTGCTGATAAATGACGAAAAGAGCTGACGTTTCTAATCAGTGGATCACAGGAAAGACAATCTGTGATTCTAAATTAAAGCTCCAATCAAGATTATGATGTGGAAGAAATGTCAGGATCTTGTCAGCCCAGCACATGCTTTAAGGAGATAGGCAGGGAACCATTTCCTGATGCCAAAGAAGATAGGAAGTGGTGGCATTTCTCCACCTCAGGGAAAATGGATAGTCTGAAAGCACAAAGAACATGGCTCATGTAGCACTTGGTGTCACTTTAACCAAGACGCTCCCCTACTAATCAGATTAACGGCCAGCATAGGTGCAAATGGATGTGCTAATGCTCATGTCGATTAGAAGGAGATATTAAATGGGCTCTGCGATGTCTGATCTCCATGCTCTGCTTTGTCAATGGGAAAGTTTCATGACAGGAGAGCTGACTTTCCTGACCCTTTTTCATCTTCATAAGTGAGGGTTCATGGCTTAACAAAGGTGCAGAACAGGCGCATCAAGCAATAACACTCCTGACACATGTTTATAAAGGAAGTACAGCATTCAGGTTAATTCTAAAAACATGGGTAGTTGATGCCTTAGGCAAAGTGTAGAAGGTGGCAGGCAGGGGTGTGAGAAAAGTAAAGCCAATGAAATCATTCATCAGGGGAGTTAAACTAACACTTTGCATTTTTATAGAATGCAGTCTCAATTTAGGTCACCTAAGAAGTCCTAAGAAAGGAATACATTTCCAATAATGTAAGTTGGTGTCCAGCCGGTGTGGCTCAGTGGTTGAACATCAACCTATGAACCAGACAGTCATGGTTCGATTCCCATTCGGGGCACATGCCTGGGTTGCGGGCTTTGTCTCTAGTGGGGATGTTTGCAGGAGACAGCCGATCCATGGTTCTCTCTCATCACTGACGTTTCTATGTCTCTCTCCCTCTTCTTTCCTCTCTGAAATCAATTGTGTGTGTGGGGGGGAGAGGGAGTAAATTGGTGACACATTCTAAAAGTGCTATTCTCCCAACAGCAAGGGGGCGGGGGAGATAAAGAGACTCAGAATATATATTTATTTTGTTAATGGTGCTTGAATATCTAAGAAGAGAAAGAATAAAACACCTAGCTTGAGACGAAAATAAAAGAAATTCACAGGACACGGATACTCCGGCTGGAGGATACTCCGGCTGGAGATCCAGGCAAATTCCCAGAGCCTATTACGCTGAGAGGAGCCCAGGCATCAGTGGGGCTGGCGGAGGAGACCGGCAGGAAGCTCTCTGGGCTTCCAGTCACTTGTTACGTCGGGGGAGAAGGGAGGATTCCAAAGTGCTGCAGGATGGAAGGTCTCATACAAACCGTCACTATTCTTGAGTTATTCTTCTTAGAAGCAGGAGTAGGAGTAATATTTTCCTCCTCCCTGACTCAGGAAGTTCATGTTCTTTAAATGCTTGCACTATTCCAGAGGAAAACCTAATGAAGCTTGTATATATCTACTGAGAAAATAAGATTCTCCAAGTTGTTTTTTGTAAATATTCTAAGTACTCTATATTCAGACTAAGCTGAAATGTATTTATTTTGAAGATGATTCACAGTAATGTCTTGGAAGTCATATTTTTAAAATGATAAAAAGAATAAGGTTATGGTGCCAAATATTCCAGAATTTATCTGAATTCAATGAACATTTATTGGACACTTACTCTGTGTCAGGCCCTGAGTTATATGAGTCTCAGTTTAAAAAAAAATAGACACAATCTTTGTCATCAAGGAGCTTCAAGTCTTATTATTTTGATGTATTTTATTCTATTCAATAGATTTGTTATATGTAGTACTGAATTTTAATAGGACTTTCTTATTTTACCTTATAGGATGGACAACCTGACAACCAAATCCAACCTGTCTTCTACTCTTATAAGTAAAGTTTTATTGGAACATATCCACACCCATTTACATATTATCTGTAGTTCCAGAGATAAGAGTTGCATCTATTTGACTCATAAAGCCTAATACATTTGCACTCTCCCTTTAAAAAAAAAAATAAATAAAAAAAAAATATATATATATATTGATATATATATATATATATTTTTGATTTTTTACAGAGAGGAAGGGAGAGGGATAGAGAGCTAGAAACATCAATGAGAGAGAAACATCGATCAGCTGCCTCCTACACACCTCCTACTGGGGATGTGCCTACAACCAAGGTACATGCCCTGGACCGGAATCAAACCTGGGACCTTTCAGTCAGCAGACTGATGCTCTATCCACTGAGCCAAATCAGATAGGGCTGCACTCTTCCTCTTTGAAGAATAAGTTTGCCAATACCTATTATAGAAAAATATATAAACAGAAAATTGCTGCTAAAAGTCTAGCCCTCATGGAAATTTGAAAAATACAGCTTGCTAACAACACTTTTATTGGTTAAAATAATTTTTTTAGGATAGTGTTTGTAAAGAGATATTTTTCCTCACTTAAGATTTGTAAAAATCACTATTTCTCAACCTACTCTTCAGTTGGAATTAAACAGCTGAACAGACATGCAATTTGGGCAGAGACGGCGGCAGAGGCTGCAGCCTTATTCACTCACGTGGCGCAGGGGGCAGCTGCCTCTCCTTGAGACACGCAGGGTTCAGTTTCCTCAAGTTCTGGACACTCTTCGTCGCTGCCAATGGGAAACTGCCTGATGACCCGTGTCCTTACACGAGTGCCTTTAGGGGACACCATATCGTGGCAAGTCTTTGAGCAGAGGCTCCACTCGGACCACTCCGACACCTGGCACTCTTTGGTGATCACACAGGACTGGAAGGTCATTGGCAACTTCTCCTGCTGGCACAATCTGCGAAAAGGGCATTGATATTCTCATCACACACACAGGCAGTTATGAACTTGGCCTTCTGTGTTCCACAGTGAAATCAGCCTGGACATTTTTATGTCTACTTGGAGGTGGAATTCTAATTTCATTGAAAATGCATCAACATTTATGATGTGTAAAAGCAGTTAGACCCAAAGCTAACATTTGCATTTCCTCCTATTTTGTAGGAGTTGTTAAACCATTCATGGGAAATAGAAAATAAAGGGACTAAGCAAAATTAGCCGAAACGAAGTTTACCATATTGTTCATTTCACTCACTCCAGATTTGTTTTAATTTAGAGAATGAGAAACCAGGAACTGTTACCATATGATAATTTCCATTCTGTTTAGTGATTTAAATAGACATGCCTGGCCAACTCAATACAATATGGTTTTAAATAGAAAAAGTAGTTTGCTTAACATTATCATAATATCATTTGAAACGTTGATTGTCACTAATAATTATATTGCATGTTTATTCAAATAAATCAACTTTTCCAGTTCACACTTTAATACACAGTATACATACGAATATCTTATTTAAATATACCATAAGCTTTAGAAATAGAATCCATTTATATCTATATTACTATAGATATATCCAGTAAATATATGTCTAATATTTATTGAAAAGTATTTATGTTTGAACTCTAATCTATCTATGCCTTCCTGAATTGCAGGAATGTTGGATTTTAAGTTGTAATGTCTATATATGAAGATGAAGATGATGTTATGAATGTCCACGACTAAGGACATATGCACTTTGAGAATACTCCTGGAATTGATAGGCCTCGTGTTGATTCTCAGTTGAACTCTTGCCCATTCTCAGTAACCAATAATGCATGTTTATGAGACACAGGCAGTCTGTCGCCATGATAGAGCCATTTGTTCCAATGGAAGAATGCACTGATAGTTCTGCTTGTCATTCAGGTGCTATATTTAACTACGGTAATCAACCATACAGAGGCAGGTCCATTTTAATGTGCTAGCTCACATTCAACGCTCTTCATTTTACTGGCATGTGTTCAAAAATTGCATTCTTAGGAGACAGCTAGAAGCATCAGAGTCTATTTGTCTGAGTTGAGATGTCTGGAAAGTAGGATGAAGTGCGAGTGGTGGTCAAAAGGCCTCATGAGTCAGCTCTGTTTTTCTTATAGCCTCAGAGAGGACTAAAATCCCATTTTTACTCAAATATCATGTACCGGGAACACAGTGCATTAGATATAGCCCTAACCATAGAGCAAAACTTCTTCTGTGGTAAGCAAGTTTTCACACTTATACTTGTGAGCTTATTCATGAAATCAGGCAAAATAATGTCCAAATGATAACTTCTGTATTTCTTCTCTTACAAAATTCCTCCTATTTAATTTCCTCTTGGATACATGTCCTATCCTTCATGAGATTTAAAATGGATGCACCCAGGATGTATCCAAGAGAGAGAAGAACCCAGTAGGTAGACCCAGAAAGAAGGTTCAGGGTTTGGTAAAGTTCCAGATGACTTCTAGACTTTTAGAAACCATGAGCGTATTAAAGGACAAAAACTAAGGCCACAAGAGTAGCTGAGCGCTCATGTACTGGGGCTCATTTTAGGCTTGCATAATTCACAAGTGGCCTTCCAGTGAACCTTGGTAGGCCCATGAGCACTGTGATATTTATTAACTTCATTTTTTTATTATTAGTGAAACTAAATAAGTTCACCAAATCATCCATGGTTGCTAAATTATTCAGCTGCCGTTCTCTAACCATTCTCTCCTTCATTCTGGCCATGCAAAAAATTGACACCATCGAGCGTAGAGGAACTATCTATCCTATTCATTATGATTTTCACAAAAACATGACACTCTGGGAGGCCAAAGGCATGCGCTGTGCTTGTTGGTTGGTCTGTGGAAGCTTGATAGACCCGCACAATCTCAGACCCCCCAGGCTATTCTACTAAATAAGAACCAGTGTATTCACATTCCCAGGTGATCCATATGCACAATGAAGTTGGAAATGCTGATCTAGAGCTAATGGCTAACCAGTCAAAAAATATAAAGCCACCCAATAATTACAATTGGCAAATGGATCTTTATCAGTGCAGCCTTATTTCTTTCAGACAACAGGAACCAACTAAATCACACAAAAAGAAATTTAGTATCAGGTATTAGGTGGTTTATACAACAATTGGATAGGCTGGAGGGAAAGGCTTCTAAGCCGAGCCTCCAGCTTCCAGCCTTCAAAATCACTTCACCATTTCTCTGATCCGGAAAGCTTCTTTGGTGGCTACAAGAAGCCTCATTTCTGGCACTAAACTTCCCTGTTAAATGAGTACTTCTGTTTCTTTCTCTGACTTCCGTTTAAAATCCAGGCCCAGACCTAGCACATTATTGGAGTCTAAATCAGGTCCAGAAACCTGGCTGCAAGCAACTTTGCAGATTTTGTTGTGTGTTATAGTTTTCTGCCTTTGTAGTACAGGAAATACCACTAGCACAGGGCTACTCAAAATGGGGTCCATAGATGAGTGCAACGGTTGGTGAGAGGTGTGTAATGAGCTAAGAACAGTACTGTAAGTAAATGCTGAGGCATTGTTACAGCAATTTAAAGTCTGCAACACTCAAGTACACCACCAGTGGACATGATTCACCAAACATTATACAGGGCAGTTTTGTTCATGTTGAATTCCACGGTAAGATGTGTATGACATGAGCTACATGCTAGACATACTCAGTAAAACCATGTTGTTGGAGTTATAGAAAATCAAATAAACACAAAAATAAAAATCAGCCAGCATCTGATCCTTTAATATAGATAGCTTGAGAAGAACCAGTACTGGTGGTACTGGATGATTCATGAGCCAGCTAACCTGTGGTAACCCCCAAACCCAGCCCAATTCCGAGCTTCTTCATGAGGCCTATAGAGTGTGATGAGCTCATATGATTTTTTTCATAAATAGAAATCATTTGGGCACTTAAGAACATATTATCTATAAACAGGATCCTTAGCAATCTGTTTTTGTTTTGTTTTTTAGCTCCTACAGAATAAGTCAATAATAAGCACTTATAATATTATTGAATTAAAGAACATTTTTTTTTCTTCCTGTAAAGGTACAAACCAATTCAATAATATTATCCATGTTACAGGAAGATTATTTATATGGAGGATATTACCCTAAACCTTTTCATAATATCAACAAGCACCCCCAAATTTTATATAAATAACACAATTTGGTGTTCAGAGAAGATTAAATTTTCATTTCGTTTGTATAAAGCAAAATATATATGTGGGCTTTGTACTCTGTTATGACAACACGATCACACATTCTATTTGATTAGGTAGTTTGTTCTAAGAATGAAAGTGGTTGTCTTAATCTTGGTCAGCAAAATATAAGGGTAATGGGGCTTAAACCACATATAGAGTATTATTGTAATTCTAGTGACTATTTCAGAAAAAAAAAAAAGACATGCTTTTTGAGATAGATGCATTTTTTACATAGACTGATATGTGACTGATATGGTTCTGAGAACCATCAACCAATTGGCAGTAATTTCTATGGTCCCATATCTTATGTGTACATATGAACAGATTTAATGTTAGCATTATATTCAGCAATTAATCAAATAATATATGCTCAGGTACATTTGTTTTTTCCTCTTCATCTACTGTTTACTTTTTCTATGAAAAAACTGAATGGACCCAGAGGACTGCCCAGTTTTTCTGAGTCCCCAATCTGTAGCAAGTTAGAAAATGATGACTTCGGTGCTCAGGGTCAAAGGCCCCAGACGTTCCCAAGCTGCCACTCTTGAGGTGCATGATTCTGATCTGGTAGCGAGTACTCTGCCCCACAGCCTTTCTACCTGGTGAAATCACATTTTCCTAAAAGTCCACTAAGATCCCTTTCTCCAATAAAATTTAAGACTCTATGTTTTCATAACCTAACCAGTCTCACTTCTTATAGGCTGTGTTTTCAGATGGAGCCTTTAACAAGAAACACCAGCAAACCTTTCCAAGCTTTCACTATATTCAAGTTGCAGTCCTTTTTAAGCACAAGTTTAATTTCCGATAAGTTATCATTTATTTATCAATGTAAATGAGAAGTTAACAAATTTCCCCCCCAGCTAATTTCATTCTCTGAGTGTGCCCTTTCCTTTGCAGAATTCATCAAGTTAGAAGCAGTAATTCTTGTGGAAGCAAAATGCATTCATAGTCAAACCACTTAAAAAAAAAGAAAAGAAAAAAGGCAGAGGTCTTTCCCCTTGCTTTGATATTGGAAAATCTTTTGTTGAGCTGCTGGGAACGTTGCCAGATGGTGTCACCTGCCAGCTGGAGTGATCATATGCTCCCTATTACAGCTGAGGGCCACGCTGCCGGTCAACAGCTGAATGCGGGCTATCAGCACGGCACGTCTCTAGTAATGGGATAAACTGCTGCAGCAATGAGGCCTCCCTGGAAGGGCTGGTGCCTACATTTTCTGTCATTTCACACAGCAAGTGCTTACAGGCAGCTGTTTCCTTATCGCCCGTGCAGTTCAGGCAACGGACCAACATGGAGATTCATGGCACCATCCCAAAGCCGCCCGAGTGAAAACTCTAGATAGCTTCACGAGACTGGGTAAAAACTACCTGCCAGATTTCGAAAACTGCGTTACGTGGCATGGATCATTTTGGCAATTCTTTACGTCGAAGACATTTTTTAGCATGAAGGATTTTTTTTGCCTCTGTTTTTAAAACATCAACTAAACAAATAAATATATAAAAACATAACTACATGAATATTTTAGGGGTTATTTTGGGTTCTGTAACCAATTTCAGTGTGTGTGTGTGTGTGTGCGAGAGAGAGAGAGAGAGAGAGAGAGAGAGAGAGAGAGAGAGAGAGAGAATTTGCGTGTGTGTTGAAGCAGAGGGGGTTCCCAGTACCAACAAGCAATTCCCAGGCAATAGCAAGTTGTTCCAGAAATCAACTTGATTCTGATACTCTTTATCCAGAGGTATCATCAGGTTCCACAGGTTAAGGGTTTCATCCTATCAGGCTGCCCACCACACACATCAGCTGCCAGTTGCAAGCCCAGATGGTCACCTGTGCTTCTGACAGACGAACTATAAATCAAAGGTTCTCATTTCTCTCTCTCTGGGTTCCGTTAATTCAGTAGAGCTCACAGAACTCAGACAAACATAAGCATTTTACTTACTAAATCACCAGTTTACTAGAAAGGAATATATGTCAGGAACCACGGGATGGAAACGATGCCTCAGTGAATGTGTAGAAGAAGTTTGTCACCTCCAGGTACTTTCCAGGTGGGACACTCCCCCAACCTCCACATGCTCACCAACTGGAAAGCTCTCTAAACCCAGACCTTCTGGGCTTTCACGGAGGCTTTATCCCATAGTCATGATTGATTAAATTGTCAATTCCTATAAATGTTAGGCACAAAGACGATACAAATAAACTTAAAAATTTGAATCTAACTTTCAACATTAACTTTCTTCTCTGGAAGCCACCTAAATTCTCCCTTAACCTAAACCTGTATCTCCTTGGACACAGAGAGGAACACTTGATTATTTACTGTCCCTTGTTCATCTCTAATTTCTGCATGTGCGATACTATTTCTCCTCTATTGGACTTTATATTTCAAATATTGCAGCCTTATTTTATTTATCCATTTGTTTAATTTGCCTCAATACTGGGCAAGGCATAGACAACATATTTTCAATTGATAAATTTTATGATGTAGGTAACCAAATAGGAAGAAATCATTGTCAATGTAGCATTGAAGATAGTCAATGGTATTTTATGAGTAATAAAACTGTAGAAGAGGCTTTAAATTGGAAGACATAGAGAGTTCTTGAGAAATAGTACTTTAAAATATTCTACCCATGAATCAAAAAGTCTTTAATAAACTCTTGAGATATGCAGTCTGCAGGATGAAGAACAGTTTGCTTAGTTCTTTCTACACTAGAGAAATAGGAAAGCTTCATCATTTAAATGGCGATAACTCTATTTGCCATTCTATAATGCAGGGGTCTTCAAACTATGGCCCGCGAGCCACATGGAGCCCCCAGGGGAGTCTGATCCTGCCCGCCAGGTTTTTTGGGCAGTGAGCGCAGCCAAGGTGTTACAGTAGGAATTAGTAGTTCATATAGTCTGGCCCTCCAGCTCTCTGAGGGACCGTGATCTGGCCCCCACTTTAAAAAGTTTGAGGACCCCTGCAATGCATTCTTAAAGGTTTCAAAAAGGCTCAGGGAAGAAATCGAGAGTCAGAAATAGGACTTGAAAATCAACATCTTTAGATAAATTGCAATAGACAGGAAAAATGCAGTCCTTACAGCTATCTGGGAATTCATGCTAGAGTATTTGTTCAACTTAATGAAAAACTGCCCCATTGTTAGCTATATTTTTATCTCATCATTTTTTCACAATGTTCCAATATACATCTCAAAGTTATTCCCCTTTACAGAAAATTAAATTTTATTGGAAATCTCTTTTGTTAAATTACAAAGCTAGATAGAAGGGATGCTTAAGGGCGATTAATAAAAAGAGAGGGCAGATTCCCTTTTTAAATACATATTTGACATCTTCTAATAATACATAGGGGGTTTCAAGTTATAAATTGAACTTTGATATAGACTTGGAATAAACATAGATATGAAAGAACCTCACATTTCAACCTCAATAGTACATAGTTGTCAAAACTATAAGAATTTGGAAAGATAAGACACACTTTTCTTTTATTGCAGTCTGCCTCAAGTGTTAGGGAAGACCTACGTAAATCAACATTTATTGTGGAAATTGATCCAATTTCTATTTTAAGCGGAGAAAGATAATGCATTAAATATATGCAGATGGCACTTTTAAATATATAGATTTTCATTTTGGGGTGGGAGGATTGATTGCAATATGTTATTTTATTGTGCTACATATTCTATAACTGATTAATAAGGCTATCCTTCAGAGTATATTCATTCCAATATTAATGGGTAACTGTGTATTCAGACAGGAGACCTGTTATACCACTTGAAAAAATAATGACTGTACATTAAATGTTTACAAGGTAATAAATATTGTTGATCAATTTCATTAATATTAACAACCATAATCATTGATTTAATGGTTTCATAGGCATTACATTTCACTGTTTGCTCAGAATAGCTACTATGCATACTGGATTTATAATCAAATGCAGTAAATTCATAGATTTAATCATTTTATAATTTACAGGGTTATAAACTTCCTGAACCAAAGCAATATACAAAAACACAGGGCGGGTGTTGAAGGTGTTAATCCAGGAAGCACCGCTATGACTGAAAGGAATCCAAGATAATGCCCTAAACTGACTCCTCAATTTTATGGGTGAGTTAATAACTATGTCCCAAAAATGTTATGTAACTTGCCAGATGCATAGAATAGCTGCCACTGGCCTTTAGCATTTTATGTGCTGCCATCTCAAAACCTAGTGAGAATCCATGAGTTTCTCACTAGGTTCTGACAGTACCCAGCTCCTTGCTATGATACCCTGAATTTACTGCCTATGGGAAAGGTACCAGATTCCTACTCCTCGTGGCTTTAGTGAGCAGCACCCAGGATGACCCTGCTCTTCTCCCTCTCCGTAGCACAGTCTGAGTTACACATGTGACCTGGATCCTACAAGGCTAATACAATGATGTGCAACCAGGCAGGGATAAGAACACAGCTGCATGCAACTTAAGAATGTGATTGTCCTGAGAAGGACATAAGCAGTCACAAATGTGTTTGGTTATTCTTCCCTGATTAGAATAGAGCTCCTGTCTTTAAGGATAGTGAGTAGTGAGTGGTGAGTAAAGGCATGGGACCTCTCCTGGAGCTGTCACCTCTCGGGAGGTGTAATTCTACCAGATGTGCTTCTGGCTGTGTGGCATCTAGGCTTGTCTCCCTGTCTAACCCAGGAATTCTGCCTGTTGCCAGCAACAAACTCCTTTCTGTTTTTTAAACTAACTATTGTGGACTCTGTTATTCGCAGATAAGAACACTGACCAGTATACTAGTACTAATTTCCTAATAAATTCACTTAATTCTGTAAATACTGCTTTGGCCAAATATATAGTGTACTCGTTTCCTATTATTTATAAATGGCTCTCAGTTTTGTTTTGTTTTGTTTTTTTTTAAGCTTAATCTCCTCTTCAGCCCAAGGGTATGCATTTTTCTTTTGGCTCTCTTTTAGTTGCTAGTTTCTAATTGCAATGTGCAATTATAGTGACTATAGACCATTTAAAATAAATGGGAGCACATTGACTTAATCCAGCTTTGTCTGGTCCCACACAGTGTATTTCATCCACCACATTATGTAATTTTGACCTCTATGATTTCCTTCATTATTTTAATTACTCTAATGGAGGAAATCCATCCACAAATTAGATATTTTTTATGGTCTCTCCTATTTGCCTTTACTATTTAACATTTAAAAAAATAGTTCGCCATTATTCAGTTTGTTGTACTGTGTACAGAGAGCTCTATGTTTACTTTTTTTAAACAATTCTGTTACTAAGCTGATACTCTATTTAAAATGTTAAATAAAACATATTTCAATCCCTTAGTTTTTATGTGTAATAAAAATTATGTAAATAATTAAATAAGTATGTAAATCTCTGCACCAATAAAGGCACATTACAAGTCCAAGCAACTCTGCCCACTCCTTCCTTCATAAGTTATCACAGTTTCATATTTCTTTGCTTTTAAGAGGCAAATGCATCATCACAACATGCACCTGGAAGTTAGTTCAGCACAGTGTCCTCATTTTACCTCTCACTAAGTCGGGCATATAACAAAAAAAAATCAAGTCAAGGGGACATAAGGGGGAAGCCCTGAAATGTACACGTCCTGTAATAACGCCAGATCTGATAGGACTAATCCAAGGCTATTCAGAGAGGCAGACTTAGAGTTTAGGTGCATTCCTTTGTCCTATCCAAGAATGTTGTAAAACTGAAGAAATTTCAGTTTTTTCCTCAATTTTTCTCACATTAAAGGGAACCCTGAAAAATGTGGTTCCTAGCAGCGCTGCTTATATTTTTCCTCCGTTTACTCAGTTAACCCTCAGACACTTCCCCACCCCCACCCTACCTCTTCTGTTGCTCTAATTCCTTTTCATAATAGAATACTTCCTGGCAGCTTTTTCCTTTTTTCTCTTCAGAGAATAAAGGCAAAAGGAAAAACACTAATAGCAAAAAGAACAGAAGAAGATTGTGAATGATCACTGATTATTGATTTTTATTTTCTAACAATAATTCATTTAAATGGTTTTTTTGTTTAATGGTAATCATCACCTTACTCTTCAAGGAAAAAAAAGCATTATTTTTAGAATCTCACAGTGATGGTATATTAGTGCTTTGAAAAATAATTGTAAGTATATGCAGATATATCTAGGCAAGACATTCTATGAACCCAAAATTTCCTCTAGCTAAAAGAAACTTTCTATCTAGAACACAGGACTTTGATCCTTCTTGAACTACTTTACAGAATGATTGACTAGACTTGTGATCTCACAATTCACCAGCAGCTGACAGAAGAAACAATTATATGTACAACACACACACACACACACACACACACGTGTGCACATTGACATAATTTAAAATGTAAATCATGTTTCATTTATTTCTATTAGCTGCTCAGGTATGTCAGCCTAACTTTTGTTTTTTTAAGTGCTATAGTCAAACTTCAAATGTGATTTTAATGCTTCATATAATATCCACTTTTGCCAATTATATGTACATAGATATGTGTACATATTTACATATATATGCATATATATATGTATATGTATATGTATGTATATATATATATATATATATATAATTCATGCACTGATTTGTTCATTCATTTTGTTTCGTTTTTTATTATAAAACACCTCCAAATCCTTATTGGAACAGATTATAATTACATTATATGAATGCTAACAGAGATCTGAAATGGATAAATCACTGTGAGATTTTAAAAATAATGCTTGTGTTTTTCCTTGTTGGCAAATAATACAAGTACTTCACACTATTCAGAATTCTATTTACCACAGATTATCAACAATTGCTAATTTCTTTGCTGTTACATGAATACCTCTTGTTAGATGTTCTGGCTTGGACTAATTAGGAAGTGAGCTAGGATAAAGGAAAATTAACCACAATGTTTTGTTTCAATGCTAACTTACTCTTTAAGTGATTGGCTAGTTAAGAGGTCGAGAGCTAATTGAAAACTGCCATTATAAAGAGTCTCTTTTCAATTAGCTATCAGAGAGGAAGAATATATTACTGTATTTGAAGACCACAGGCCTCACTGCCAACTCTGGCTTCCCATGGGAATTAACAGAACAGGAATTCTAACTAGTAACACTTTGCACTTCCTTAAACAGGATCCAATTTGCATAAATTCTGTAACATAGAATCTCCATTATGAAGCTTCTTCATCTTGAATTACTTTTATAATAAATTCAGTGTGGAGCACAGAATAAATGTGACATTTTTAAATTATTTGAAGAATTTCTGAAGATAAAAGAGAACTCAAATACTCTATTGTACATGACTTGATTTTGATCACAAATTTTCTCCTTCTGTAATAATATTTAAAAATAATTATTTCAGCAAACTTAACTAAATCCCCCCAAAAGAAAAGTGTTGATAATAGTTGTAACTGCTTTGTTCATTCAAGTAAAAATATGATGCAAATAAAATAATTAATATAAACACTGGAAAAGATGAAAAAATCTTTTTGTCTATGCTATCACTATTTACTTGAAAAGTAGTGTCGTCAAGTTGAGACTCTAATAAAACATTTTTTGAATTTAAAAGAGAATTGGCAATGTAAATAGATATAAGCTAAATGCAAAAAATAAAAAATAAAAAAATCCATAGACTTACATTTGTAAAAAGCATATAGACATAAAAAGTGTTAAAATCTCTATATTAGCAAGAAATAAATCACATAATATGCTTAGGATAAATGCAGCAAGAACTATCCAGAATTGGTATAAAATTATATTATTTTAAAACATAACACACATTACAACTGCAGAAGAAACTGAAAACTATTTGATAGCCATTTATAGTTACATTTAAATAAAAACAATCCTAGTTAAAATCACATGTTTCCCTCTTACAAGTAAGTACAAAGACCTCCTCATTTGGCCCTGACAGTGTGGATCAGTGGTTGAGTGTCAACCCAGGAACCAAGTATGGTTGAATTCCTGGTCAGGGCACATGCCTGGGTTGCCAGCTCGATCCCCAATAGAGGACATGCAGGAGGCAGCCAATCGAAGTTTCTCTCTCATTGATGTTTCTCCCTCTCCATCCAGGCCCTTTTTCTCTAAAATCAATAAAAACTTATTTAAAACAAACAAACAACACACACACACACACACACCTCGTCATTTGAATAGAAAACAAACAAACAAACATTAAAAAGAAGAGCAGAAAGAAGAGCACTTGCCACTTCAAATATAGCAAAATAGAAAAATCTATGTGGTGGTGTACAGGAGAAGACAAATAGATCAGTCATATAATATAGAGAATCCAGAATTCTATTTTAAAAATTCTAAGCTATGATTAGTTCAAATAAATGGGGAAGATACAACCTGTTTAAAATGGCAACAGATATCCAAAGGAAAGGAAATAAAAATTGAAGCCCTGGCTTACACATTTACAAAATAAAATCGATAAAGGAAATATGTAAATTTAAACAACACAATATAAATCTCTAGAAAATTTAAGAGACCAAATTTGTAATTTATGTCTAGAAAGGTCACCTTAATCTCAACTGAAAATTCAGAAACTGTAATAGAAAAAAAGACATGTCTGATATTTTTAAATTTTAAAACTTGTGCTAATTAGTAAATCAATGATAAATCTGAAAACATTTATATGAATATTACAAAGATTTAATTACTATAAATAACATGAGCAAAAAATTGGTAAGAAAAACCACATATTTTGTTCTGCAAATATAAGATGCATGGAAAATGCAACTCAAAGAGCCTTGTACAAATGATAACCTTCTCAGGTTTCTACCCAGAGAAATGAAAATTCAAAATGATGTGATATGACTTGATATGTATGAGCCTAGCAACAACTAAGAGCTTTTGTTCAGAGAAATGAAAGAAAAATGTTAGTGTTCACTACCTTTTTGAAAAACATCTATAAACATCTTTTAAAATTAAATTTGATCCAGTAATCCCACACCTGGGAATATGCCCTAGAGAAAATCAAAATATCAATTCACATGGACATATATATGAGGATATTTATTGCAGGTTGATTCCTGGTAGTCATAACCAGAAATAAAGTTAACCCCCTTCAATGGAAGATTTAAGAAGACTTGATTAGAATTATTCTGTATAAGTTAAAAGTTTCATTTAAGAAAAAATAAGGTGCAGAAAAATGTGCACAGTATAATCCATTTTTTAAAACTTAAGCAAAATAAGTTAGTTTCATAGAACCATGGAACACCGACAATTTCAGAGGGAAAATGTGGGTAGGAGTAGGAGTGGAGGGAGAGATTAACTAGAGAACTTATATGCATATATGCATAACCCATGGACACAGACAACAGTGTGATGAAGGCTTGGAAGGGGCAGGTGCAGGGTGGAGGAGGTTAGTGGGGGGGAAAAACAAAGAGGACATCTGTAATACTTTCAACAATAAAGATAAATTTTTAAAAAGTTAGTTTTATATATGCATGTATATGTACAATTGATATGTATAGGTTCATATGACTACAGCTTGTTAACATAACTTATACCTCACGGGAAAATGAAGATGTGCTTAATGTGTTAATATAATGCAAGAAAGGGGATAACAAATGTACCATGTATGGCATAATCCAATTTATGTGAAACTATAGGATATAAATACATAACATGATGTATAACCACCAAAATACTACAAAATGGTTATTTCAGTGTAGTTGAATTTTAGGTGGCTTTTCATTTTTCCTTATATTTTAATATATTGTTCTTGGTTTAAAGATAATCTGTATTACTTATATAAACAGAAAAATAAGTATCTCCACTATGTAAAAAGAGTAATAAAAATAAATATTTCAAATATTATCTATGTCTGTCTGTATGTATGTATTTACGTATGTATATACATAAAAGCTAATATGCTAAGTATCCTCCAACCAGTTGCTATAATTTGCACTGACCACCAAGGGGGAGACACTCTAAGCAGGAGCTGCCATTATGCACACTGGCCATTTACAGAGAAAAGGCACTGCGGACCTGGTGCCCACAAAGCAATACTTGGTTTCCCCCAAATGGGACATAGGTCCTGCTACAACCCCAGAGTGACACCCCACCATGGGGCACTGCTGAAACCCCATGGCACAAAATATGGTCCATAGCCCAGCCTGGCAACAGTGGCAGTGGGTGCCAGAAAATGATGTCTCGTAGCAATGCCCGGCTTCCTCTCCCTAGCGACTAGCATCCTCGGAGTTTCTTCAGCCCAGGAACCCAACTTGCTTTATAGCCAGGTGCAAACATTTTACACTTTAACCAAATGTTTGTAAGCATTTTCCCATGCCTCATCTCATTTGATCTTCATGAAAGTCCTAGAATAGGTAGATAGGATACTCAGTAGAATCCTGTTTTCTTTTCATTAGCAAAACACAAATAGTGATATTAAAATGTTTCTTCTAATTAATTTCCTTTCACTGTGCATGAATCCATGTACTGGAACACTAGTTAAATTATATATTTACATGTAAGCTATAGAATAAAAGGGGAAGAAATATAATCAGGAAACTAAAAAAAAAAATAAGTAGTTTCATTTATTGTTACTAAAATATATTGGATTTTCAAAGCTTTCAGATAGAAATTTTCACGTAGTTTTATAATATTGACTAGACGCCCAGGGCACAAATTCGTGCACAGGTGGCGTCTCTAAACCTGGCTGGCAATTGGGGCTGATCTGGACAGACAGACTGTGGTGAAGGACAGCAGGAAGTTGTCTGGCCTCGGGAGGTTGGCTGTGGGAGTACATTGACCACCAGGGAGCAGCTCCTGCATTGAGCATCTGCCCCCTGGTGGTCAGTGCACATCATAGCCATCAGCCAGTTGTCCTGTCATCCAGTACTCAGGCTTTTATATCTATAGATTACTACAAATGCTCACAAGTAATTCAACTATAATTTTGCAATTATATCTATTCATAAATAATATATTTCAGAGATAAATTTTGATATAATTATGAATACTATGAAGACTTTTTTTTTCCATTTTTTAAAATATATTTTATTGATTTTTTACAGAGAGGAAGGGAGAGGGATAGAGAGCTAGAAATGTTGATGAGAGAGAAACATCGACCAGCTGCCTCCCGCACACCCCCCACCGGGGATGTGCCTACAACCAAGGTACATGCCCTTGACTGGAATCGAGCCTGGGACCTTCCAGTCCACAGGCTGACACTCTATCCACTGAGCCAAACCAGTTTTGGCCTATGAAGACTTTTTATTTAAAATAGCTATATGAATAAAGAATAATTTATTTCATTTTTATACTTTTTGTATGATAAACAATATAGAAAAAGGCACAAAAACATATATATATATATATATATATATATCAAGTGACCTTAATACGGGAGTCAGTTTAAATATTTATGATTTTCTATAATTATAAAAATGATATTTAACTATGTTGTCTTTCTAGAATAATGTGACAACTTTATAATTATTCTAGGTGTGCATATCTCACATCATTTCCATCGTGGTATAAGTGGAAGTTGCTGATATGCATGCCCCCATCAGGTACCACTCATCTCTAACCTAGAATAAGGCACTAGTCTGGTCTCATACTTCCGGGACATCCAGTTACCTCTCTCTAATACAGACAGTAAGTTGATAATGTCAAACCATGGGGTAGCCAAACATCTGATCAATTATGTGATAGCTTTTCTCAATAAAAATTAGTTAAACCTAACTCATAATTCTGTTTTTACTTTATGCCTCCTTTCTTCAAATACCTAAAAGTTATAATTCTAATTAAAACTCAATAAAGGGCAGTAACTTTAAGGTAAATAAAGGGGAATTTAATAATTTTCTTAATCTAAATATATTGCATATTAGTACTTTTTAAAAAAATATATTTTTATTGATTTTTTACAGAAAGGAAGAGAGAGGGATAGAGAGTTAGAAACATCGATGAGAGAGATTCATCGATCAGCTCTCTTGCACACCCCCAACTGGGGATGTGCTTGCAACCAAGGTACATGCCTTTGACCGGAATCAAACCTGGGACCTTTCAGTCCACAGGCCGACACTCTATCCACTGAGCCAAACCAGTTTCGGCTACAAGTTAGAACTTTTAAAGCATTTTCAAAAGTCTAAAATAGTTTTACCTATATTGCCTTTTACATTTTTTTCCTGAACAAAATTCACCAGAACTATTTAAATTTGAAATCAATGATATACCTATGACACTGAAGTTACTGCCCTAGATTAGTTTATTTAATTTATATGCAGAAGTACTATCATGCAGCTGGATACAAATGAAAATATAAATATCAGATTTACAAGGAGATTACCAACTCTAAAAATCGACATTGCCGATTCAGTCTTTTCTAATAGAGATGATCAGTGCAGAATAATACAGGACAACTGCCCCCACTCCCAATTCATTCTCCGCTTCACTAGTTCCTCTGGCTCCCCTGGGCTCCAGACTGTCAGCTTCATAATGAAAGTAGGAGGTAAAATGAAATTATGCAAAATCATGTCACCAGTGCACTCTTCCCAAGGAACTCCACAAATCACTTCAATAATGTTTTCTTTTCAAATTGATTTATTTCGCAACACCTTGCTTTGGTTGTTCAAATGCAGTTTCAAATATCCAATTTGCAAGTCTAAAATTAAGATGGAACATCAGAGCACATACATCTCTCATGATGATTTCACAGTGTTTCCTAGTCTTTGACAGTTGTCAAAATTAACATTACATGACATGATCCATTATGTTTCTCTCAACACTGCATTATCCAAATATGACAAATTCAATTAAAAAATAGTTTTCATTCATTTCAACCCTTGCATTTATTTCTTTTAGTTCCTCTCTACACCTTTTTTTTCTTTCTGTCAAGATATATTATAAACTTCATGTTTATAACAATTTTTTCATAACTTCTAACACAATCCTTACTTTTCTATTTTTATTTTTTAATTACAAATTTGGTTTACCTTATTTTCCTTTAATTACCTTACTTTATCATCTTTATTATATAAAAACTAGAGGCCTGGTGCATTAAATTCATACACTGGGGTGTGTGTCTTTCAGCCCAACCTGCACCCTCTCCAATCTGGGACCCCTTGGGCCTAAACAAACAGTCAGACATCCCTCTAACAATCCTGGACTGCTGGTTCCCAACTGCTTGCCTGCCTGCCTGATTGCTCCTAACCGCTTTTGCCTGCCAGCATGATCACCACTCCTAACTGCTCTCCTGCCAGTCTGATCATCCCCAACTGCCCTCCCCTGCATATTCCCTCTTTATTAGAAAGGTTTTTTTCTTTTACATATTGGACAGCCCTAACTGGTTTGGATCAGTGGATGGAACAATGGCCTGCAGACTCAAGGGTCCCAGGTTCGATTCCAGTCAAGGCCATGTACTTGGTTGGGGGCACATACCCAGTGGGGACTGTGCAGAAGGCAGCTGATCAATGTTTCTCTCTCATAGATGTTTCTATCTCTCTATCCCTTTTACCTCTTCTCTGTAAAACATCAATAAAATACATATTAAAAAAGAAACACTTAAGATTCCTCCATATCTGCCTACCTGATGTGACCCAGTGGCTGAGAACCCAGGCTGGGCTGGGAGGGAATCACCACGTGGGTGCTGGCACCTCTGCCGGCTTGAGACCCCAGGCTGGGGTCGTGGCCCCAAACCACTGCTTGGTGCTGGAGCATTCCCAAGTGGCTGCAGGTGGGGCGGGAACATCCCTGCATCACTATGGTGACACGGGGATGTTCTCGCCCAGCCCCCAGCTGCTTGGCGCCTGCAGTCATAGGCTCTGAGGGGCCAAAGGGTGTTCTGGGACCCCTGCCGCTCAAGGCCTATGAGCCTCCAGGCCAATCAGCACCTGTGTATGCAAATTAACTGCCATCTTTGTTGGGTTAATTTGCATACTTGCTCTGATTGGCTGTGGGCATAGCGAAGGTACGGTCAATTAGCAGTTTTCTCTTTTATTAGTGTAGATACTCCACATAGATCTGAACTAAGTCAGAGAATTCTGTCTTTATGGAGGGGTGGCTATAGACATAAATCCTTGGCCCTTAAAGATACAAATGTACAACCAAAGTCTTTTTGTATCCAGCTTTATTCTGAATTCCCAGCAGTGTCTTACAAGTTGGGAAACAATTAAGGATAAGATAATTAAGAAATACTGAGTCGCCCAGCCAGCGTGGCTCAGTAGTTGAGCATTGACGTATGAACCAGGAGGTGATGGTTTGATTCCCAGTCAGGGCACATACCCGGGTTGCAGGCTCAATCCCCAGAAGGGGGAGTGCAGGAGGCAGCCAATCAATTATTCTCTCTCATCACTGATGTTTCTCTCTCTCCCTCTCCCTTCCTCCCTGAAATCAATAAAAAATCTATTTTTTTTTCTTTTTAAAGAGTATCTCTTTCCATTCCGTTCTCTTCCTTTTTTGAGGGTAAATAAAACCTGGGGAGTGCGGAGTCTGGGGAGCGTACCTAATTATAAGGATCAAAGTAATATACATGGAGATATTTAGCAAAAAGTAGAAGACAACCTTAGTTGTCAATCATCCTAGAATAGGGGTGTCGAACTCAATCAGAGAAGGGGCCAAAATCTAAAATCCAGCCTAAATCACGGGCCGAATGGTTTACTGAACAGTCATAAACTGACAATGTCATAAACTGACAGCGGAGTGCAGTGATGACAGCGCGGTGCGGGCCACATTGCAAGGCCTGGCGGGCTGGATTTGGCCCGCGGGCCTTGTGTTTGACACATGTGTCCTAGAAAGTATCAATAGGCACAGCCAGGGATCTGCTTCAGTGGTCTGGTGTGATTCCCCGAGGGTCCTTGGCTCTGATCTACTGAGCAACTGGGACCCCAAATAAAATGGCAGATTTAAAGTCTGTATATTGTTTGAGGAGCATGAAATAACTGACCACCAAAATAGAAAAGGCAACATCTTGCCCTCTTTCTACTACTTATCTGTGTTCCATTTTGGCTAACACAGCCATCCTAGCATTTTGTCTCTTAATTATCAGAGTTTTGGAAATTGAGGCTAATACCAGGCAGACAACAGAAGATACAAACTGTTAAATAGAAACTGCCAAGATTGAATTTGCTCTTAAATTGACCCTGTATGGTGTGTTTGACCTCAGAATCCCCTGGGCTGACACTTTAGAATCCAGGCATTCCTTGTCCTATTCTTGAATTATAAAGATAATCTAAGCCCTGGCTGCCCAAATGCTAAGATTTGGGGCCCCCCATCCATTCTGACACCATTCCTGTTTATGAACATATGATTCTGTCTCTGCTTATTGGAAAACCCCCAAAATTTCTCTGCCATGCTGTTAAGGTCATCAGGAGTCCATGCTAAATTTATTTACTACTATTTACATATTCCTTTAATTAGAGTCCTATAAGTTCTTCACCATAGATAAGCTGCCCATTCCTACTTCTCAGAGTTTTAAAAAATCAGGATTGACTTGAAATGCAAACTTCTCCCATCACATCACACTTAGGTAAATACAAGCCATTTTGGGGAACTTGGTAAAATTCTATGAATTTAGCAAATTTCTCTAGTCAAATTTCTTCTCTTTCTCTCTTCCTCCCCCTCCCCCCCCCCCACCTCCACTATATGGGATCCTGGGTAGAGTAGAACCTGCCAGAGAATTATATCTTTTATAAAAACTTTGAAAACTGGCATGAACACTAAAATGTATCATTTTACCATATCTCATATGAAACTCAAAAGTATGTAAATTTCAAGCAATTGAAAATAATTTATGACAAATTCATAGTTATTAATCTCGAGTTAGGATATGCATGTGTGTGTGAATACCTTTTACTATGTTTATTATTATTCATCTATTAATAGAAATATATTAGTGGCCTGGCTTATGTCTATAAGTAGTATTTTAAAAGGTTTTTTTTTTTTAAACCACAGAGAAGAATTATCAGTGGTCATAATCGATTTTTCTTTATAAAAAATCTGCTTTGTTTGTTCCAACACTCTATACTGTGCATGACTATGCCAACATTCCAAGATCTTTTCAATACAATGGCTTCTTGTATTAAGCACGGCCCAGTTACTTTATTCATTTACAATTCAGCTGCTGGCAAATACTAGCTAAAAAAATTTTCCATGATCACATCCTTTTAAAATCTAGTATCGATGACCACATACTTGTACTAAATAGGGGATAAACTATCTGTCAAAGAAACTTTTAGGGAAAAGTTAAGTAATTGCTCTATAATAAAATGATACAAGATTAGAAAAAAATGACATATGATTAGAGAAAAAAATGTTACAAGATTAGAGGGAAAAAAGGTGGAAGTGTGAGTAGAGGCCTAAACTAATGCTCAGTAATGGACAACAATTTGAAGATGATAAAATACATGACTGAAATACAGACTCAGAGTAAACTCATATTCTTGATTATGTTGCACAAACAGAACATGAATGATTTATTAAATTCCTATCCTATGTGGATTTTTTTCCCTTTTAACATTACTTCCTCCCATTTAAACCTTTCTTGTTATATTCCAGTCATAGGGAGACTCAGTACCACCCACCTAAAACTAGCACAATTCCAGCAAATAAATGAAAACAATGGGTGAGATCACTGTTCCTGACTGAGATGTAAGGTCACTGCCCCAATCCCTGGCCAGGCTGTTCCAGGAAGTGCCAGCTCAAGGAAGTTTCTCAATGAATCTCGTTCTCACACCAGTTCAAGGAAGAAAGCTAAACTTAGAACAATCAAATGGGAAGTTCTAATAAAGCTCTTAATAAAAGCAAGGGAATTGGAATGGACTCTAAAGTTCATGTGAGGGAAGATTAGGCAGTGACTTCTACAATGTGGCTTAAGGTTAATTCCCAGACTAAATCTTTTCCTTTCACTTAAACATGTTTTAAATGCTACCTGAGAGCTCCCTTTTGTTCAACTGTCCACGATAGGATCATCATTTATACTAAAAAAAAAAACTCCTGAGAGGTAACAGAAGTGTAGGAAAGAAGATATTGTAAGCGTGATGAAACAGTCACAGCATTAGGATGTGGGAAGTGACGCCGGGGTCATGCTAACACTTCTGAATTTATGTTTATAGGTATATATTTACAATATTAGCTTTTAGTCCACCATCACCAATGCCAGCTAAGTAATCCTCCTATATAATAAAAGGCTAATATGAAAATAGACCAAGCAGAGGAACAACTGGTTACTATGATGTGCACTGACCAATAGGGGGCAGATGCTCAACACAAGAGCTACCCCCTGGTTAGTGTGTTCCCACTGCTCAGCCAGAAGCCTGGCTCCTGGCTGGCAAGTGCAGCGCCTATGGCGGGAGACTCTCCCACCTCCACTGCAGTGCTAAGGAGCAGTGAGCCAAATGGTTGAGGAGCGGTGAATAGATGGGCGGTAAGGAGCGAGAGGTCCTGGACTGCGAGAATGTGTAGGCCTGGCTGAGGGACCCTCCCTACCCCCAGTACACAAATTTCATGCACCAGGCCTCTAGTAGTACAATAATTATAAAATAGCTTAGTGGCTTCAAGATGTAAAAACAGGAGGAATAGACAAAATAATGATGTTTATAAATGGACCAAAAATTAGACTAATTAAAATAATGCTCAAAAACTACTGGAGTATATTTATAATATTAAGAATGATATATTTTCTCATTTCTATGAAGAATTTTTTATTAAACTATGAAACAGAAATTGTTTAGTATTAACAAGGCACAATACTGAAATATCTTGGTGCTATCTCCTGAAAGGAACCAGAATCTATATTCTACATTCTATATATTCTACATTCTCTTAGTTGAATGGACTAAAAATCACTACCATCAATAATGTACTTTTTCATGGATAGTTGTTTTTTTTTTTAAAGATTTTTAGCAAATAACATGAATCCATGTGATTAGTAAAATATTATTTCCTTATTTCTTTAGTTTTAATTGCTATGATTTTAGTAATGTATATAGCATACTTTTATAATAATGTGTGAATTTAATTGTAAAATAAGTAATATATATATATGCACTCAAAACACTGTTTCTAATAAATATGGAGATGACTGACTCATAAGGTATAAAGTCCAAAAATTTAAGCTTGACCTCTAAGATTTCCCTGGCTTCTCTTATTTAGTTTCTCATCCCTTTTTAACATAAACTTTATATCATGTTAAAAAGGGATGAGGAGGCGCCATTATTTTGGCCTCTACTCACATTTTCTCCCTCTAATCTTATATGAACCATTACTGATGCATAGCTTGGTGCCATTGCAGTTACTGTTCTCATATTTTTCCTCCATCACCCACCTCTATCTCTTGCATATTTACCCATCCTTAACTTTACCAGTATTTCCGGTCTAAAACTATTCCTTATCCTTTCAACTTCTGTTTAGAAAGAACTCTCTAACTCAGAGTTCTTATGTATATATGCACTCTGTCTATATGTACATAAGAACTCTCTAACTCAGCTGTCACTTGCATGCACTATGTGTGTGTGTGTGTGTGTGTGTGTGTGTGTGTATATAGACTTCTGTTTTTATATTGCTTTTGTGTCATTCTTTCCATAGCAAAGAATAGTTCCAAGTTGTTTTTGTTTTTGTCTATTGATTCCAGCACCCAGAATGTCTCTATGTCTGTATTTTATTGAATTAAAAAAAAGTAAATTGATAAACATTAAGTTGATCAATTAACTAATAAGTAAACCAGCAACAACACAGAAGTATCAATAGTTCTCTTGCTCTAACTTTGTACTGTACTATATATCAGTTATATCCAGGGTTAGCAGAATACCAATTGTAAACTCTTATGGGCTAAATCAGAAGAGTTTAATGAAAGGATTATTAAAAGTGTCACAGTGTTAAGAAAAAATTGTCAAGAGATAATGAAGCACCCAGGGACTAGCAATTCTGGGAAGATGATCATCCCAAGGCAATAAAAGAGCCGAGGGAAAGGATTCACCAGAACCTGAGAGGGACCTACTGGTAGACAGAACTGCAGGACAAAAACCATAGGAAAGTAGCCACGGCTGATCCAAAAGGACAGGACTACATACTCCAACTTCCCTTTTCTCCCACCTTCACATACATGGCTGCTGCCTCCCATGGGTGGAATCCAATCAGAAGAGAACTAGGAAGCCTTATTAATGTTATTATTATTAATTGTTATAGATTAGTTATGCTCAAAGACCAGCCTCTGGGCACATAAGCAGAATCTGAAAGGGGTTAGGAGTGGCTTTCAAGGGCAAAGTGCCCTGTCAGCTCTACATTTTGAGAGAAGTTAAGGTTCTCTTATTAGTCATATACCATCGACAAAGGACTTTGGGCATCTTGACTCCATTTCTTTAGTCAAATGTGGCCAGCAAGCAGCGGAGGCAGGCTTGTGAGAAATGATGATGGGTACCTTCACAGGCAAATTGACACTTTGGGTATCACAGAAATTTCTTTAATCTAAAAGCCTACTATTTATACATGAGAAATAGTAATGTCCTAAATGGATTCTGAATAACCTAAAAGTAGTCAGCATTACTTTAAATAGTGGGCAATTTACTCCCTTCTTTTTGCAGTTTTACTATTCACAAAGTCATAATGTGGGAATGAGCCCTCAGGATCACATGGCACATCCAGTGAGGAAAACCTTGCAGTTACTTTTAAGACTATTGAGAGCTGTCGTCTTCCATATCCACTACGTATATATTTGTCTCCATGTTCTACTCTGAACTGGTTTGTGGAACATGTGAAAAACTAATTAACTTTTTATCTTTCCTTCTAGTATTTGAAAGAAACATTTAAAAGTACTGAATGACATCAGGACTTGTTTTGGAATAACAATTGACAAAGGAAAGGGTGATTTTTATTATTATTATTATTATTATTATTATTATTATTATTATTATTTCCTTAAATGGCAAAGCAATTGACCCATAAACAGAAACATGTTCATTTTCATCAAAATTGGGAATGCTCCTTCTATCAGTGGAAACATATTTTAAGGTGTTTTTTTTTTTCTCTAAATCAGACTCTATTCTGTTTCATCTGATTATTCATGTATTAACATACAATTATTATTATTCATGGAATAAAATGCATTTAATTTACTGGTGATGCTGGTTTGTTTTCTCTTTACTTTTATTTTTCAGAATCTTCCTGGCTTTTATTATAGACCTATTTTTTCCTTGGTAATAGTCAAGAAATTACTATGGGAACAATTGGTATATTTACTGCATGTTCTAAACAAGCACACATTTACTGCTTCACTTGTCAAAGTCTGGTGTTATGTGCAGAACTTTCATAGTTAGGTTTATTTCAGATTTTTTTTTTACTATTTTAAATGGGATATTATAATCCTTTGTTTCCATCAATGTTGAACTAATTGCTGTTTGCATCTAGGGAATATATTGATCTTGGGATATTTCCTTTCTGTCCCATTGAGCTATTTTGTTGCTTATAAGATACTTTCAATTTATTATCTTGAGTTTTATAAAATTTGGCAGGGGGAAATTTTAATTTTGCAATATACTTTTTAATTTTCATTTCTTTCTCCTTTCAACTACACTAATACTTACATGAATGTTAACTATCAGTGGAAATAATGTGATAGCCTATCTTATTTTTCACTTTAAAGAGAAAGCATCTAATGTTTCAGAATTATCGTTTCGGCTTTCAGTTTGACGTCTCTGTCTATCTCTCTCTATAACAATTGCTCTATATCAATTGAGGATATTATTCTTCCTCTTCCAGAAGAATATTGGCCCTGTGCAATTTCAATCTATGGATTAAATTCTTCCTAATTTCAGTACAATTTCCCATTATATTGTTATGTTTTTGTTATGTCCTGATTTTTCTGGTCCTATCCAAGTAACACCAGAATTTCATATAGTGACGTTTTGTTCCATATCCATCATCTTAAAAAAAAAATTACAGTGGCTTAATGTTCTGCAACTGTTCACTATATCAGTGACTCTTACCACAGAATATTTTCTCACATTTTGTTTCTTGTAATGTGAATTTCATTTCTTTTCTTGGTTTAGAATTCTCCATTTCTTTTGCACTCTCTGCCAAATCATTTTAAGCTCATTCTGTTTTCTACACTCTTCTTTGACTATTGAAATTCCTTCTCTTTTTGGTTTAGGGGGGGGAAAAAGTATTATCTTTTACACTTTTTATTTCTTGGAGAACTTTTTGCCCATACTTTCATACCATCTTTGGCCTGGGGGTAATACTCTATTTAAGCCTGGCTGAAACTCACTGCTTCACAGGGAAGCCCACTGTGTAGGTGGTGTGTGTGTTTGTAGTGACTTAGAACTCTCTTCCACTGGCACCAAACTTCAGTCCCTCAGTCCATCAAACGGATAGCCTTTCCTTGGCGGTAACGGCAGAGTGAGTTTCCTTGTTTAGTCCTGCCTACTATGCCATTCTGTCTTCAAACAGAACTCGGAGACTCTTCAGCAGCCCATTTACTAACGCAGACCAGGCCATTGACAAGGTATCACTGGGTTGGCCCCTTAGAAAGTTCAGGCTACTCAGACATTTTGAGTTCATAAAAGCTCCAAGGACACTGGGCTGCTCTAAGTTTCTTCCCAAAGTTCCATCTAACTTTACCAGATCCTCTAAATCTTCTCTGCTAATTGTGGTTTGGGACTATGACTATTTCTTATGAACATAAAAGAATGGAACTTCTGTTTGCATTTTTATTCTTATTGATTTTAGTCTGTTTATAAAGCAGGAAGCAGGGAAGATCTATCTTCTTTAACTTGAGAGTTCTAGCAGTAAGTCTGCTAAAATTATTTGTCTACCAACTATTTCAATAATACTCATAGGTGTATTTATCTAAATTCATTTAGTTATTATAATGATATTTTTAAGCCATGGTAATTAATTTTTCATCCTCTTACATGATAAAATTATTTCTCAATTTGATATAAGATGAGACACTTTAAATTTAATCACCGAATCCATGATCTGTGGCCTTGTGTTTTGATGGTGTTATCCATTTACTTTTCATTTTATTAGCTCCACTGTTATATCTAATGCAGCGTTTTTCAACCGCTGTTCCGCGGCACACTAGTGTGCCGCGAGATGTTGCCTGGTGTGCCGTAGGTGCAGACAAGACAAGAATTTTATAATTTTTCACTATTTTGTTTACTTAATATTTCATAATAAAGTAATTATAAAATACTTTCTTTGTGTTTATTTGATTCCTATTCAAGAGAATTACTTTATATATAGTCAATATAGGCACAGAGTTAAATTTTTTAACATTTTCTAATGGTGGTGTGCCTCGTGATTTTTTTCATGAAACAAGTGTGCCTTTGCCCAAAAAAGGTTGAAAAACACTGATCTAATGTTTGAGCAAAATTAGGTCAAAATATCTGGTTTTGTCTCTTCTTTACTAATACTTTAATTTTCCTAATTATATATGCTTATTCATGTATATTTTATATATAATTCTTAAATAAGAAAAATGTTAATAACGAATTTGCTTAACTTAACGTTTCACCTATGCCCTAACAATTTATAACATACATGCACCATCATTTTATTAGAATAATTAGATATGTTATTTCTAATATAATATAAGTACCTGATAAATGATCTACAGATTTTAAAATATATTTATTTCAAGCAGCTGCATGGGTACGTGAGGCTCTATGCAGTAGTAGGTACTATGCTAATTACACTCTTAATTGATTAGTCTACATTAAATTAAATGTCTACACCATATTAACCCAGTGACATCAGGAGATAACTCAAGTTGTCTTAGAGACCCAAGAAATCAGCAGAATAAGGATAGTCATAAAAGAGTAAAAACAGGGATTGACTTGAAAGTACACCTGACACAGAATCAGAGGTGAACACACACACACACACACACACACACACACACACACGGAGTTTTAAGGAACGTGGACACTGAAGGCAGGAGAACAAGCAGCCCTTAGCAAGACCAGCCAAGGAGTTGGGCTGACTACACCAAAATGGAGAAAGAGCAAACTACTGTAGGGCTGAGAGAAAAAACAACTGTGCCAATCCAAAGAGGGGAGGTAGTAGCAAATATCCTAAAATCAGTGACTAGAACAATGGTATACTGAGAGAAATTCTTGTCTTAGATAAGTCAATTGTTTGTATGTTCGTTAATTTACACTATATCCTGCACTGAAAAAGGCTTCAAACCAGCTTTCAAAAGCTGTAGACAGCAAAATCATTAGGCAAAAATAAGCAAAGAAAAATAATGAGTATGAGAAACAGAGGAAGCCAGTGGAGTACGTTAGTGTACAACATGCATGTCACACAGTCCTATTATGTTCCCAGCCAAAGAAAAGAGGAAAATGTAATCTGATACAAGACTTCCAGGGGCCATCAGGAAAACAACCCAGCTGCTCACCAGAAGCACTTGGGTTGAGATGGCAGTGAAATTTCTTATGTGCTTTTAATTAAAGAACAGACATGTGATGAAGTAGATGACATTTTCAATGTCATTTCTACAATACATATGAAATAAAATTCTGAATGATGTTACCACAATTTCTCTCAGTTCAGTCCAAATCATAACTGCATAAATATTTCAGAAAAGGCAAATTATCCACATCAGCCACGCCCACATGGTCTGGCTTATCCAAAAGCAAAATTCAGAATATCTGAAGAACATTAAACCCTTTAGCTCATCCTCAATGAACGATCCTCAATGAATATTTTCACAATAAAGCACACATGAGAAAGCTGCTTCATAACATTGTCATTATTTACTCAGAGATAATTTGACAAATAATTCTGGCCTAGAAAATGCAGCCAATTAATTACACATTTTCTAAACTAAAAAACTCACAATTAAACACCTTAATTTCTGCTGATTTCCCCTTTTCTTCTCTGGGGAAAGTTATTCCCTTTTATAAAATGTGAAAGAGAATTATTCTTAGATATAGCTCCCTGGGTTGTTGTTCAGATTTTGTTTATAGGGTAATTATCAAAACACTATAAACTTGGAGAGATTACAAGTGTGTCTTATGCTTAGTAAAATAAATATCTGAATTCAAAATCCCCCAAACTCTGGCCTTTACGTATTTGTTTCCCCCCATTATAGGTGTAATCAGCTCTATTGGCCTAAAGCGGCAGCAGCTCTCAGAGAACCTCTCATTTTAACAGGAAAATTGAAATGAGCTCAAGCTGTCTAGTGCTAAGCATGCGCAAAACAGAAACAATGCCAGGAAACCCACAAAGCTTAAGGTGCTAACCATTATACCTTAGGTTGTATGCACGTGGGTTTCGGGATTGAGCAGAGCATGTCTGAAGGACTCGCTAGCCCCATGGTCGGCAAACTGCGGCTCGCGAGCCACATGCGGCTCTTGGGCCCCTTGCGTGTGGTTATTCCACAACATACCACAGCCTGGGCAAGTCTATTTGGAAGAAGTGGCATTAGAAGAAGTTTTAAGTATAAAAAATTTGGCTCTCAAAATAAAATTCCAATCCTTGTACTGTTTTTTTGAGATTTGGCTCTGTGGACTCATGAGTTTGCCGACCACTGCGTCTAGCCCAGCGAACTGACAAGAGACACACCCCGTGCAGCTAACGGTAATGCAAGGTTACCTCAATTCCGCAGCCTGCCCCGTCTTGTTGGTACACGTGACCTCTCTGGTCTGATAGCCGATCTGGATGTCCCAGTATCTGTTCTCCTGGCGGTTCTGTCTGTTCCGGTTTCTCTTCTTCTTGATGAGCTCCCGGGCCTCCGGGTCCTTCAGGGCTTTCCCCCGGTCCCTCTCCCGCTGCTCTCTGTTCCTGCCCCGCCGCCGGGCCTGCCGGGCCTGCCGGGAGGGGGGCGCGGTGCAGGCGCTCCAGGGCCCCACGTGCAGGCTGTGCGGGCTCTGGGCGGCCTGGCACGGGCTGGACTGGCACACCTGGAACTCGGTCAGGTTGGGGCAGCCCGAGCCCCCGAACTGGGGCGGCGCCACCACGTGGCGGGTGCGGTGCTGCAGGCCGCTGCCGCACGTCTTGGAGCACTGGGACCAGGCGGAGAACTCGGACACCACGCAGGGCTGCTGGCAGGGGATGAGGCAGGCCTGCTCCAGCAGCGGCTTGGGCTCGAAGTACTCGCAGATGAGGTCCTCCTCCGCCGGAACGCCCTTCTCCGTCTGCATGCACGTGACCTCCCGCACCTGGATGCCTTCTTCCCCCTTCACGCACTCCAGGGCCTTCTCCAGGCTCCTGGAGACCACGGGCCGGCACTGGTCCCAGGGCCCCAGCCTCCAGTCGTACAGCTCCTTGTGCCAGTCGCACACCTTGAAGCAGCGCTGCTGGTTGCCAGGCCTCTCGGCCTGCTTGCAGTTGGTGTGCAGCGTCGTCCATCCTTCCACGTGCGCGCACCACACCGCGCGGGTCTGGATGCCTCCCGGGCCGCACTCATCTCCCATGCACCGGCCCCACGGACCTAAACACGACACACAAGAGTTAGCAGCGCTGCCAGAGGGAAACCGCAGGTCGCTTCACGTTCCAGAAAAAGACATGTCAAGATCTAGTACAGGAACTTCCCTGAAGGGTGAGAAAGTAGGTCTCCGTGCAGGACTTTTGCAAAGTAATGATCTGCACTCAGGGGAACTGTGTCAGACTAAATATATAAGGTAACTGCTGGGACACTTTCACGCTGGGGCCTTTGGGGATTATGGAAAGTCTGCTTTTATTCAGTTCCTTCATTTTGGGTTGTTAGAGAGCCCCTGCTCTCTAATTTCGGAGGGGACATCAGCAATTAGTCCCAGTGAAAACTCCACTCCTGCCTCATCACCACCACCCATGTGGGTAACTGGGAAAGAAAATGGACCCATGTAAAGAACTTAGTCTTCCACAAGCTGTTATTCTCCCAAGCAATGAACTATTTTGTAGAATATGCTCTATTCTGCCTCATTTTCTATTGCTACACATTGTGACTAAGAATCGAATCCTATATAATAAAAGGGTAATCTGCAAATCGAACGAACAGCGGCACAACCGGTCACTATGACATTCACTTACCACCAGGGGGCAGACGCTAAACACAGGAGTTGCCCGCTGGTGGTCAGTGCATTCCCATAGGGCACATGTGTCAAACACAAGGCCCGCGGGCCAAATCCAGCCCACCAGGTCTTGCAATGTGGCCCGCACCGCGCTGTCATCACTGCACTCCGCTGTCAGTTTATGACATTGTCAGTTTATGACTGTTCAGTAAACCATTCGGCCTGCGATTTAGGCTGGATTTTAGATTTTGGCCCCTTCTCTGATTGAGTTCGACACCCCTACTAGGGGAGCGCTGTCAGCCACAAGCTGGGCTGACGGCTGGTGAGCACAAGGGCCTGCCTCTGTGGCAGCGGTAAAGATGTCCCAGTAAGGATGTCCAACTGCAGCTTTGGCCCAGCCATCAGTCAAATGTTCCCTGAGGGCTCCCGGACTGCAAAAAGGTGCAGGCAGGGGTGAGCCCCCCCCACCCTGCCACCAGTGCACGAATGTCATGCCCCGGGCCTCTAATAGTTGTATATGTGTGTGCTGACAGAAGTGTTTACTTTCTGGTAATCAAAGTAGAAATCATTATTTAAGCACATTCTGCCTTTAAATGTATCATTTCTCTCATCTACCCAGTGAAGAATAAAAACAGATGAGATAATTTAAATTTAATTTAAAAGAATATGCAGTTTTCTGAACATTGAAGGGTTATTTGGAGTTTCTTCAATCTATTCATTTTCTAGGTGTGAACTATTTGGTATTATAGAGCAGTGTGATGGGATACTAGTGTGAAATATGGGCCTTTGACCTTTGAATCCTTTTTAGCATAGATTGAAACCCTCATATCTGCATGCATTATTTCTTTTTTTTTTTTAAAGGAAGATAATAAGACTTCAGTGCTTTAACAGACAAATCTGTTCAATTTATGAAACTGACAATTATATAATTTTGAAATTTTAAAGAAACATAGTGATCACATAATTGTATGATTTTCAAAATGTGCTCCATGGAATTTAATAAATTATTTGATGTAGCCTAGAGCCATCTTTAATAGGCCATTTAGGAAGGTGCTGGTTAGTATATGGGGTTGGACTTCAGGGTCTCCCAACCCCACCTTTCTGCCCTCCTTCTCTGAACCTGCATTGTTGCTTCTGTAAGAAAAGTTCCATTGTTATTATTTATTTTTATACATTTTGAGATTATGCATGAGATTTTTGTCTGACAAGATGTTTCTATTGCTGTAAAGTGAAAACCACTAAATGAGGCCAACAGATTCACTCTATGAATGAAAAGAACTGGTGACAAGAAGGGAAAGTGATTTGCCAAGTTCATATCTTGAATGAATAACAAAACCTTGATTTCTGATTCTATTCCTGTCTTATAGTTTAATGATTTAGCCTAGATTTTTAGAGCTCAAGACTTACGTATACCTATACAATGTAATTAAACTGCAACAAATAAAATATGAAGAATGTGCTTATTATATTTAATGTAAACATTTACTTTTATTTATATATCAAAGTGTTTATAATTTGATAATGTTATCTTTATTACAAATGGAATAATGGGTTTATAAATAGAAAAGAGATCAACTGAAAATATTGTGCTAACTAATCATTATTGCATGAAAGTAATAATTGTATATTTGGCATACCTGTATATCATTGCTTTATGAATCTCATATGTGAAAAGTCATAAAGGACTTAAAATGCATTTACAGAAACAGTCTTCCC
Organism: Pipistrellus hanaki; assembly: GCF_964339955.1. Lineage (NCBI taxonomy): Eukaryota > Metazoa > Chordata > Mammalia > Chiroptera > Vespertilionidae > Pipistrellus > Pipistrellus hanaki. Next base: position 34,583,367 of record NC_140512.1, read on the forward strand.
AGAGTGATGATGTCAGAACTTTATGAGGTAAGAAAGCCAGTGAGTTTGTTACACTGCCCACAGGCAATGCCAGAAGATATTTTAATCTTATTTTTAATTTGTCAAAGAAAAATATATACTTATAAACTTGCTAATGCTCTCTAGATACTTTGTAAATATTCAGTTTAGGAATCACAGAACCTAGGATTCTTCTCAATAAGGAAACATAATAATATGTATAAAATTTTACAGTTAATTCCACATATCTTTGGTATTTATTCCTTTTCCCCACTGTGCTTGACCAAATCAGTAATCCTTACTCCCTACCCGAAACACAGCATATTAAGATAGATTTATGTCAGACCTTCAAGTTACAAGTTATATACTGTTACACCTAAATTTCACAATGTAAGTGTCTTGCATTAATTCAGAGTCTAAATTCCAGGTATAACTTGTGGGAACTTCTTGATATTTTATTGTTTTCTAAACTTTTGTATTAATTGTGAAATTATACTGATTAATCAGATTGGGACTATTAAGAAATTAGTTTTTTAGCCTCAAAGTAAAAATTTTAAATTTTTATAGCAAATGATAAATTTTGCATTTAAAAATACTTAATTGGTTGATCTCTCTCCCAAGGGGGTGGAGGGGTGAGGGTAATAGGATAAGGGCACATATGTAATACCTTAATAAAGAAAAAAAGAAAAAAAAATACTTAATTGTACCATATATTTGATGTCAATACCAACAGAAAGAACGAAATTGAGTTCAAGAAGACTTCTACAGTATTTCATACATTGATAATGAGCAAGCATATCTAAGGTTTACTTAGATAACTAGAAAAAGCATACATTCTAAATACAAATACAATTCAACTTTCATTCCAAAAATATCATCACAGATTCCTATCAACCGTCTATGCATAGGTAACCATGTTGGGCTTATTTTATTCCAAGTATGTTTCCATTGAAAACCAGAAGACAGGCAATCCAGAGAAAATTCCATGGAGATCTACAAAAAAACCCTCTAGGCTGAAGGAAGATAAAATATATGAGGGTCCCCGCCAAAGTGGAGGTGGCAAAATAATCACAAGTGAACCTGAAAAAAACTCATTCACTTTGCAGGCTTTAACTGCTGTCTTATCTTTTCATTGCACCTTGGGTATTACACATGTCCAATTAGCAGACCCCTTTGAAAAATCAGATCTTTACCGCCGTAGACCCGATGAAGGGCTGTCTCCTCCTTTCCTCCAGCAGTTTTAAAATAATCACACATTGAACAGAAAGGGGACCACATCTAAAATTGCTCCTGACAGCTAGGAATTGTTAGCCCAATTAGCTACCATGTGTCATGGAGAACAAATGTTTCAAAGGGCAAACTGAAAGCACAATATGCAAACTCTATCAAGGAAAACACAAAGAAATCCTCTCCCAAGCACAGTAGGGGACTCTGCTATTGAACTCCTATATCTCTGCATAATATTAAATTGTAGCTCTCTGTCTCCTATTACTAAGAGTGGGAAGTGATGGAGTTGGAAAGGTGGTATGTGTTTGTTCACATGTGTGTGTGTGTGTGTGTGTGTGTGTGTGTGTGTGTTATGTATGTTTTGCTTCTTAATAAGGCCTTGGCTAATGTCCCTTTATAAGAGGAAACGTATTCCTGCATACTGATCTGTAGGATTGTATTCATTTAGTATCATGAAAAATACTTCTAGGATGTAGGTAAAAAAAATATATGTAGAACATTTAGCTTGACAGATATTATGGAAGTCAAGAAAGAAATGCTGAATGTCTTATTCTACTAAAAAAAAATTTGAAGTGAGTGTTTAGAAACCCAAATATTTACATAATTGATAGGCTTACAATAGAAATATTTTCAGTTGGAACTGACATAAGATTATGCAAAATTGTTATAACAACTTTAAATGAGTGCTACTTGGCTTATTTTTCCATAGGCTAGTGCTTTAAAAAAATAATTCTTAACTAACTTTCCAAAAGTGTCGATAAAAAATGAATTTTTCATTCCTGCTAAAGAGGGTTTTACAACATGCCTATTCTCTTCATGTCATTCTAAACTCTATTTCAGTCTACAAAAGATGGTCGTTTAAATTTAAAATTAGTAGCTTGCTCAACATATTCAACACTTACTTCTTCTAATATTGTGTTTTATATGTCAAGGGCATGAGAACAATATAAAGCTGAGTCTATAAAAGGCCACGTTATTGACAGGTGACTAGCAACTGTTCCAAATAACCTTATAAAAGATAAACACTATAAAAGGAGCGTGCAGAAATTATGCGAACTATTTTCTGTCCTTGTGTGCTATAAAAGCCTCAAATGAGCCAGTTTCTTGTTAGGCTAAATATGTTTGCATCGTTCGGATGAGACAGTGCCTTTTCCCTCCTGAATTTGGTTATGGAACAGCATGTTCTAGTTTGCAGGATCAAGGAGTGCACAAATGACTTACTAATATACTAAATTCTGTCTCTTGAATGCTGCACAGTATCCTACTTTGAACTTCACAGCTCACACACACACACACACACACACACACACACACATTTTTTTTTTTACTCAAGCACATTAGTTTAGAAAAAATTAGAAATTACTGCGTATTAATAGGAAAGAAAATTCCTCATAAATCCTATAAACTACAGAAAAGTCGTCTTCATATTTTGATATAATCCTATTAGACAATTAAAATATATATTTATATAAATTTGAGATTGTGCTGTAAATGATTTTATAATCTTCATTTTTGCCTGGTTGTTTGCTATTAAAATGACTCAATTTCAATAGATGTGGAAGCCTCAGATACAAGAACCTACTAGACAGTCACTCAATCTCATTTGCTCTTCATATTTACACAATTAGATCTATCCTATAGTGGCATAGTATGTTGTACTAATTTCCCATGACTTACCTAATTGATATTCTATTTGTGAAAATGTAGGTCTTTTCCTCTTAATCGTTTACCACAGTATAAAGCATGCTACAATGAGCATCCTTTATTGTATATTGATCAAATAATTTAGTCAAAAGTTTTGCAAATTATCAAGCTTTTGATATAGCTAGTATTACCAAAATGCCCAACAAAATGTACTAGTTTGCCTCTTACCAGCAATTTATGAATATATATATATATATATATATATATATATATATATATGCTCAGATCTTCAGACTGCTATTTTCCAGATTTGGGCTTTTATTGGGGGAATCTTAGGTGCTTATGTCCTCAAAGATCCATCCTTTAACTATTTTGAGTGTAGTCTTTATTCCTTTAACTCCAACCCTTTGCGTACTGTGGTCTCCAGAAAGACCTCAAAATTTCTGGAAAATAAATATTATCCTTCTCTTTTTTTCAGCACTGGAATAAAATTTTGTCTACTTTGTAATCATTTGGGCATTTAAAAGAATTTTTTCTATGGATAGAAGCAAATATGTGAGCTTAAATGTCTGTCTTGAAGCAGTCCTACACATTACTTGAGTGCCTGGCATACTGTGGCATTCGAATACCACTCTAATTAACTTCATTAAAATATGCACTCTGTCTAGGAGACTCCTTTGGACACAAAAACAATTCTATTTTGAATATTTACTGTTATAAAGTAGTTAAAAGTTTATTTTTTCAAAACAAAAGGGGAGCTCAGTTCTTTTGACTTGAGTTTTACTTTAATTTAATTTTATTTTAATTTAAAATATAATTCTCAAATGACAAATCGCTTTGCTAGATAAGAAAAGATCATTCTGAAGTCAAGCTGAGCTTTCATCTTCAATAAGTAATTAAACGTTAAAATAAATTATGTTAAGAATATCAAGTTAAGTGTATAAAATGAAGACAAGCTCTTTCAACCTGGTAAGACAATGAATGAGGAGTCAGTAACTCTGATAGACGATTTTACAGTTGCCAAATATATTAGCTATCTGTTTTCAGTTCTTATTGTGTTTGATCTCTCTTAAGAAAATTACTTAACCTCTTTGAATTCTGGTTCCCCTATCTGTGAAACAGAATATAAAACATCTCCTCTATTAATAAAATCAGATAATCAGTTTTATCTTCAAAGAAATGTTGCCAATACAGCATTTTTAAAGATGCATGAAATTATGTTAATTGTTCTTTAATAACTGTAGCTATGACATATTTAACCAGAAAAAAAGTGTCTTTTAGCCTGAAAAATTAAGATTTTATACAAAATTAGACAGAAATGAAGATCCATTTTGTGTGTGAGTGTGTGTGGGGGTTTCTATGCACATTTTCCATATTTAGGTATAAATTTATCCTTGCATATTAAATTTCTATGACTAATAAGTTCTTTAAGTATTAAATAGTCATAATTGTTTAAGTCTGATTATATTCATAATAATTTAGGAGGCCAACCTATAACTTAGAACACATCATTAGTGTTTTGAAGATAAGTGTAAGTTTAATATTTCTTTTGCTTGATTAAAAATCACAGTAAGAATACACTATATATATATATATATATATATATATATATATATATACACATAAATAAATTTGGGGCATTGATACAGGTGGTTTCATTGAGTAATTGAGTCCAAGAGTATGATAGTGGGAGAATAAATTAAGAAAGATGGTTAGAGAAAGAATAAGGGAGCTTTTGGTTGCACAATCATGGAAATTGTAAAATTTAAAACTGAAGGACACTTAATGATAGTGTGTAACATTTTATAGCAAGATCTTCTATTGATTTCAGAGAGAAGGAGAGAGAGAGAGAGAGAGAGAGAGAGAGAGAGAGAGAGAGAGAGAGAGAGGAACATCAATGATGAGAGAGAATCATTGGGGATAGAGCCCACACTGGGGATAGAGCCCACAACCTGGGCATGTGCCCTGACTGGGAATCGAACCATGATCTCCTGGTTCATAGGTCAATTCTCAACCACTGAGCCATGCTGGCTGGGCTACAGTCAAGATCTTAAGACCATCAGAAGTTAAATGCAGGTTATAAAGTCATCCAAGTCAGAGTCCAAACCTAGATTTCCAGCTCAGTAACATTTTAACTCAGGAAACTTTGATTCAGATTAGGCTCCATAAATCATTCGCTGACATGAACAAAAATTATTTTCATCTTGGCATCCATAATTTGGAAGGAACCACAGAGATCCTATAACACAATCTTTCTTCTTCTTACATTCTTTTAACCTCAGATGGAACACTTCAGCTGAAAAGTGCTCATTGTTACACAAAGTTGCCCATTCTGGTGAAGGAGAATTTATTTATTGACTTAGTATTTCTTCTCTATATTCCTATAAAATCTTCCTCTCTAAGAATTCTACTCTACCTCTTCCTGACAGCTTTTTAAATATTTTAAAACTTCGAAATAAATAATCTCATTTTTTTTTGTTCCTAGGAAGACTTCTGGTCTAATTACTAGACTTACTGCTTTCTGTGGCACTGTTAGATGTACAATAATATCACAGAACAATGTGGGAACTAGTAAAGGATATTAGATGGAGTAGACATATTATAAACAAACTATATATATTCTATTCTTATTAAAATAAAAATGCAAATAATCTCATATTCATTTCAACATGGTGAGTCTCACCTCAAGTCTCTAAATACTCTGTTAACTCATTTGACACACATTTTGTTAAGGCTCAGACTTTCTTCATTACCATTGTGCTGTGTAATGAATTTACTCACAATGGCCATTCTTTTGGTCATTGCTTGGCTCACTCAACTCCATAAGAACAAAGAGACATTTTGAAAATATTGTGCATGAATATATATTTCTTTCTTATACAGAGGCTGACTGAAGAAAGTAGATGTGCATTTCACCTCTGGGTTCAGCCAGATTAATCAGTAGCATTCATTAATCCGGGTTCCTGAAGTGCCATGCACTCAGTTATCACTCCCTAAACCTTTTTCTCTCAAAAGAGTGTAATTCCATTATATATTCTAGAATTGATAAGTTTTAGTTTATGTTTGGAGATAAATGTTCATAACATATGTTTGCATGCTTTGACTTGGTGTGCATAACATGTTATGAAGAAATAAGAGTCATCGCATAGCTAATGCTTTACACATTTATCTGCCTCCATTTAGTATTCTATTGGTGGAAAGAAAAGAGAATTATTTAAATCAAAATTCCACTCATACATTAAAGTCTCTTAATAGGAAGCAATTCCAGCACTAAAAATGTTCTGAGCATGCTACACTGAATGCTCATTATTTGCTAGGGTACATAGGGCTTAGGGGCTCACAGCCCACAGATGGTCTCCAGGCTAAATAGGACACAGCAAAAGCACAGACTCATAGGAAACTTGCACTTGGATTATTACCTAAACTGTGTTCCTACCAGAATTCATTTTTAATATTTTTTTCAAAAGTTTGTTTTATTGTGGAAAGAACACTTAATGTGAGGTCTACTCTCAAAAAATGTTAAGTGTATAATGCATTATTGTTGACCATACCTAAGTCCAATGTTACATAATAGATCTCTGGAACTTATTCATCTTGCTTAACTAAACTTTATGCATATTGATTAATAGCTCCTCATTTTCCCCTCACCCTGCCTCTGGCAACCACTACTCTACTCTCTGCTTTTATGAGTTTGACTGTTCTAATCTCCATTGCATACCAACTTTTCTTTATTCATTTGTTCATGGACATTCCAGTTGTTTCTACATCTTGGTTATCATGATTAGTGCTGCCATTTCTCCAAAGAAGACATAAATGGTCAACAAGTATATGAAAAAAATGATGACTGTCACTAATCATGAGGTAAGAGTAACCAGAACAAAAATGAGATATCACCTCACACCTGTCAGGATGGTTATTATCTGAAAAACAAAAGAGAGCAAGTGTTGGAGAGGATGTGGAGAAATTGGAACTCTAGCGCAGTGTTGGTGAGATTGCAACTTGGTTCAGTGCTTATGAAAAATAGTATAGTAGTTCCTGAAAAATTTAAAAATACAACTGCAGTACAGCCTAGCAATCCCACTACTGGGTATTTATACAAAAGAACTGAAATTATGATCTCAAAGTATATTAGCAGTATTTATTTTTAATGTTTATCTCTTTGATGTATCTACCTTGGCTCTAGGCATTAGTTTATATCACCTGTATTTTCCAAAAACAAGTGTGCCAATTGTCTAATTATTTAACACCCATGACACCAATAGGTACATTGAGAGACTAAAGAAGATTTATCACACTATGTGTCCCACATGTTTTGTCATATTGTTAAATTCTATACTCTGTTATTCACCAAGTATTTTGTGTATGCAAACTTATTTCTCAAATAAGATTTTAAGCCACTCAGAGATAGGAGCTTTATTATATCCCTTTTATAGTTCCTACTATAGTGCTAGACTATCAATAAAAATTGATATGAGAGTCCTTTCCATAGAACATTGAAAATATAATGGGTATTGTTCCTTAATAGATACTTGGTGAGCTGAAACCGGTTTGGCTCAATGGATAGAGCGTCGGCTTGGGGACTGAAGGGTCCCGGGTTCGATTCCGGTCAAGGGCATGTACCTTGGTTGCGGGCATATCCCCAGTAGGGGGTGTGCAAGAGGCAGCTGATCGATGACTCTTTCTCATCGATGTTTCTAACTCTCTATCTCTCTCCCTTCCTCTCTGTACAAAATCAATAAAATATATATATTTTTAAAAATAGATACTTGGTGAGCTGCAAGTGATAGCTGTTTCTAGAAATCCTCAAAGGAAAGGTTCTGGTTTTTTTTGTTTTGTTTTTGTTTTTTTGTTTTAAATAGTGTGACATCTGGTATGAATTATCTAAAAAATAAAGTAGCTGGCTATGAAGGTCAAGGTAATATTATATTCAAAAAGTGACAATAATGAAAGTCATGCACTAGACAGGATGGCCATCCTGCCGGCATCAACAAGCGACCAGCAGGTAGAGATTCCAACATCAAAAATGCATCAATTGCAAAACTAATTGGTGAGAAAATGAACTTATAGATTTAAGGAGATTTATGCCTAAAAACCAATCTAAATCTCAACCAGCTGCTCAGGGACGTTGGACAATTAAAATGTAAAGTGTGAGATAGAGCCGCTCATGATTGTTTAAACTAATAAACTTTAACATTATTTTTCTTTTGGTTTGTTTGTTTTTTTCTTTCTCTGAGGTTATAATCAGAAGGATGGGCATGTTTATCAGGTGTATTTATTTTAGACTTGCTTTTCATTTGCTAATATGCTTGTAAAGATGACTCTAAGAAGTGATAGAATTAAAATTCTTTTCCCCATATAGGTCTGCTTTTGCTCAGATGGTGTTAATGGTTGACTCATTATCTCAATGGCATGTTTTTCAATGTCACAATGTCTCTCTGAGGGCCGGCCCCATTTTCTTAATTGCTGTAGTCCTGAAGCATCCTGGTTTCTTCTGTGATATATACTGCCCTGAAGATTTGAGCTTCACTGATCTCACAAATCTCACCTCTTAGACCGTTCTTTAACTCACTTTGCCAATGGCTACATTTTTTACCCATAGATAAGCAGTCTTTCAGACTGTTACACAGTAAAAAAAATTCCAGTCTTATGTTCTTTGATATCTTGCAGTTTTCAATTGACATAAGGAATTATAAAGTAAGAGTACTACTGGTGGGGGAATTCCTTTATCTCTGACTCTGATCTCTGTAGCTCCTGGAAAATATGGCAATTGTTGAGTCTCTTGGAAAGAAAATGAGCACAAATTAAATACAGTTGACAGTATTTTAGGATTCTTAGCAAAACTCAGTAGAATGCTTTATGCCTTCAAGGGTGAATGAAAAATATGGGAAAAATCATCAAGTATCGGGTATATTTCTTAGGACTTAAATTGTACTTTGCGGAGGTATTTCCAAAAGAAAATTACATGATATATATTTTGGGTTTTAATTTACTCAAAAAAAAAAATGTTTTTCATTTATTTCCAGCTCTACTGAAAATTGCCCACATGTCACTGATCTCCGTATTGTGTAGATGCTTGGTCATAAGTTACCAGCTCTAATTGATGATAGCATCTTATTAAGGTGCTTAAAAGCACTAGAATAACCTGTACTCAAACTTGGAATTTAAAAGTGTTAGCCATTTGTTCACGTTTGCCCACGTCTAATCTGTGTTCTGCCCTAACTAGCTAGAGGATTCTTTTCAACATCTAAGTCTGTTCATGCCACTTTTTTGCTTAGAACTCTGATGCTTTTCCATTGCTCTTAAAGTAGAGCTCTTAGGACAAGTTGACCTCCCCTTCCCTCTCCAAGCCTATCTTGTATTTTGCTTCCTCCCAATATTGTGCACACTCACCTTCTTTACCACTTTTCCTCAAATAGATCTCTATGATAGCACCTATTTAATGAATATACATCCCAGCTGCTTAATTTTTTAAAAAATATATCACTGCTAATATATTAGTGAGAAGACACCTTCACCAGTGAGCCGTAAGACCTTAATTTAGTTAAAATATAAATTTATAGACAAAGTCCTATCTAAGATTCTAGACCTTTCTACTTAAAGTATAATACATGGAACAGCAATATCAACAGTGATCAGAAATTCAGAATCTCAGGTCCAACCCCACACCTATTGAATCAGAATCTACATATTCAGAAGACTCCTATATAATTTGTATGTGTATTAAAGTTTGAAAGGCACAGTTCATTAATTTATACTGATTTGTAAAGAGGTCATCATATCAGTGTAGATGGAGAGGGATATGCTTATACATGAAAAGAATTAATATGGAAAGAAACCAATTTTTCCTAGAATAACTTATGAATTCATTGATGCTTTTAAGTAGGAGATAATGAGTAGCAACTGTCTACCAGATACTATGTGAGGCACTGGATGCATCAGGATGTTTAAAAACGATGCAGTTATAGCCTCACGCAGCATTCTACCCGCTCAGAAGATGAGCTTAAATAAAACATGCAAAAACTACTGTACACTTAAAATTAAAGCAAAGGCTAACAGAAAATTCTAATAACTTTGGAAGAGGAATTATTCTAAACATCACCAATTGTTAAAATCAGTATATCTAAAATAAACATTATGAATAAAAGCAATGATATTGGGCCTTGTCTGCTTTTATATTAAGTCATATTTTATGTAAAAAAAATAAAATATGATGCCCAAGTAAGAAAAGAAAAACAGCTCAACTGAACATAATAAAATATTTAAAAGCACAACAAATTAATATATTGTAAGCAAAATGTAATAAAAGTGGGATTTTATATTAATCAAAACTGACTAAAATAAATAATATTAAATTCTTGATTAATTCTTTGACAAAAGAAGTTAAATTCCTACCTGGTAACATATACTAAAATAAATGATGTACCTATAATAGAGATAATTATAAAAAAGGAAACTTGTTATAATCAGAAATTTTAAAAGTACATGTGAATGTGTATTTAAAACAAAGAAAGATTTCTTCTGCTTCTATCTCTGACTCAGAATAATCTTTCCAATAAGAACAATTAGAATAGCTAGCTTTAAAAAAATCTGTTTGAAGGCTTCAGAGATACATTAATGGAGTAAGAACTTGAAGAAGCAACATCCCAGTCAAAAATGAAATGCAAAAGAGATCTGAGATTCATCTCTACTTATACTCTTGAGCAATTTTCCATTTCTTAAACTATGGCCAAGAAGTAAAAAATATAAACAAAATTTTTAGTCATTTTATAGACCTGAGAAGAAAATATTGTCTAGGATTGACCAGAAAGAAGGAAAACAACCCAACTGTCAATTTTAATTTCCAAAATGCTGACTCTGTAAATAAAGTAAAAAGAAAATATATATATACATATATGCTTTTAATTTGCTAAATTCCAGATTAGATGAAGGTGATATTTCTGTGGCCTAAGCAACACACACACACACACACACACACACACACACACACACACACAAATCCTATCTGGAAGAGTATATTAATTATACAGAGTCTCCTACACCATTTTTAAAAAAGTATTTCATTGATTTTTTACAGAGAGGAAGGGAGAGGGATAGAGAGTGAGAATCATCGATCCTACTAGGGATGTGCCTGCAACCAAGGTTGCAGCAATCAAAAATTGCTTAGAATAATAAGATACAAGAGATCCATATAAAAGGGTTACCAGACCTGCACATTAAAGCAACTGTGATTGTTTTCCACAAAATGAAAAAAAAAAAGATTAAGAATTTCAGCAGAGAGCAGAAATCTGCTTTAAAAATAGCTAAATAAAAAAATCTAGAACTGAATACAATTAATGAATTGAGGACTGAATACATAGGTTTCATAGAAGGGGACTGGTAAGATAGAAGGTAATTTCATTAAAATATCTAGAATATTTCAAAAATTGAAGAAAAGAACATGTGGGATATAGAAAAAATCTTTAACATTCAAATGAATTAACAAGAGAGAAAAAAATACCTAAGAAGAAAACATCAGGAAGTAATAAAAAAAGACTGAAAAGGTAAATCCAAGTGAATGTTTAATATATAAAACAAAATAATATGTCTAGTGCAGTTTCATTTATATAGAATAAAAATACATATCACAATGAAATATGAGTTAAGCAGATCAATCAATGTAATGAAGTGAGAAATCATCAATATGCACTGTGAAGTCAAAGCACAAGATATTAGTGAAATATATAAGAATCTCAATTTTGTTGAACTAAAACATAACTGAAATGACATATGCAGAATAATAATGATGATTTTTTTCCTGCCTCGTCTGATAATAGGTCTTTATTTTTATTTTTATATCATTTCCTTTTTTAAAAAAATAATGAATTGTGAAAACTTTTCTTTAAAATAAATGTAACATGCTACAGTAAATATAGAAGTTGTCCTACATTCTAGACTCTTTTTCTTCTATATAATATTAGGACTAAAAACTGCCTCTTTAGCCACCACCTTTATTATATTGGTGCTCTCTGACCTCACCACTAGTATAAAATTTTGTTATCATCTTTTATTTCTTTCTGTCTTTATCATCCACATTCTTTTACGATAAATTCAATAAATTTCTCAAGTATAAAATTCTCTAATATAAAATGTTAGTTGTCAGAATAATAAATAGGATTATCAAAGTACCTCAAAACATGTCTGTTGCCCTTATTTATAACAAAAGACAATCTATGGCAGTCCGAAGAGCAGAATGGAGAGAGTATATTTGATAACAGAGAAACCTGGCTTTATGCAGATGCTTGTCTTTTATTTATTATACTTCTTTGGACCACTTAACAGTTGTAAGCACCTATTTCCTCATTTTTATATGGAGGATAATAAGAGAAAAAACCTCATAGGAATGTCTATTAAGTAGGTCATGCATTTAGTATTATTATTATTATTACTGAAAGGGAAGAACCTAGAAATCAGACATTTGCCTAAGGTTCAGAGACATATTTTGAGTTTTAGTTATTCAGCAAAGAGCCACTGAAACTGTTGTGAGTTTGCATATGACTATCAACTGTAACAAACATAAAAGATACTGAAATTACTACACCAGGGATATACAGCGGATCGGATTCTCAAGTACAAGATGTGGTAACCTTACAGCGCTTTCTCTAACCTCTAAATACTGTCCCCTTTGCAGCACTTCCTGAGCCCCCAGTTTTTCCTGCAAACAATCCTTCCCTTTGGTCTCTCTCCATGGATCACCTTGAGAGCCTCTTATCTCTGCCACATTTTCGTTTTTCTTATCTTCTCGTTCAAGGATTGAATGGAATCAATAAAAGAGTGTCACTTTCTAATAAGATGGATGCAAATCAAAGAAAAGGGAAAGGGTGACTTAAGCATTAAATTGTAGCAGAATTTCACAATTCAGGGGCCATCAATACCAATTCACAGGTAGAGCAGCATCAAAAGGCTTTGTCTGTGATGTCAAGAGTTTACTTGGCTGCTTCTCAATGGCATAAGCATGTTTAGATTCCAAATAAAGAAAAGAAAAATCCCAGTTCTCTCTGCAGATAGAAGGTCATACAACAAAGCTCATTTCTAACGAGGAAATGTGAATGCTACAAGAGCCAACCATCTGAACTAGTTATTATGACTCGATGCCAAAGGATTTTTTAATTGCCACTAAAGTTGTTCCTACCCATTAATGTTAATTACCAATAATTTTCAGACCCTGCCAGCTAGAACAGCTTTGCAGGCATATAAATTCAGTAAATATGGTATAAGTAGAAGTGGTAAGTGGTAAGGTTGAGGTCTAAAAACCCTAAAGGAAAAATAAGGCAAATATGAGTGTAGTGTCTATTGTGTCCTGAATTGAGCCTTTCTTGAGCTCTCTGCCACTTACATTCCATAATCAAAATCTGTCCCTCTCTCTTCTCGAGAAAGCTTTCTGCAGTGTGATGGTCACAAACCCTCTACAGTGCTGGGAGATGAGGGATTTGGAACACTCATCTCTTGTCATCTCTGGATGTTTGCCCATAAAACCCTTTCCTTGAGTGAGCTCTCTCTGAAATTGCTAGGCCACAATGAAAACAGGACAGTGTCCCTGGGACTCCTAAAGACTGGAGCCACCCAGCTCACTTTTTAGCTGCAGGAACAGATGTAGGTTTTATAGGATCCGAAGCTTGTACAATTTGGGAGCCCTCTCTGAGAAAAGAAGACAAAGTTACGGATACAAAATCAAGTCCAAGAATGAGTTTCCTATAGAATGAGAAAATAAACAAACACAAATTGCAAGTTTTTAAAGGACAACAAATACAAAAATAGGTAACCCTGTAATAATATTGCCCGAGCCTCTTCTTCCACCCCAAGTTTTAGAAAGTGTCTGTGCAAGAAAGAGGCTCTACTCTTTTAAAGGTAAACCCTCCTCTAACTTGCCAGTTAAAGGTGACCAGACTATTGACATCACTGAACCACAATTCATTATTTGGACCTCAGAAGGTTGTAAGAAATAAGTTTAAAAATAATATATTTAGAAAATGTCTTGAGCAGTTCCTGTAGGTGTTTAAATAATAGCAGGCAATAATTAATGTTATTATAATTTAAATTCTGCCTATTATGTATTGCCTATTACAGAGACTAGTATATATTTGAGACCACAAACATTTTATTAAATAATATTTTAATAAATTATTATCAAATGTCATATAGTATATTTGAGTGTCCTGTGGGGATCAAACTGGTTTTTTTTATTCTTTTAAATATTATGCTAATCTATAGTATAGCATTTTGTTTAAAAATATACTTAAGGATATGTAAAATAAATATTTCTTTTTAAAAATATAAAGGTTGACATTCCACAGGTAATCATTTAGGAAAGATTGTATTGCTGCATTTTGAAAATCTTTTGTAATTTAATGCAAGCATATTTAAATAAGTCAGAGAAATGGAAATGTCTACTCATTGCCTGGGCAGGTGTGGCTTGTTTAGTTGAGTGTTGTTCTGTGCACCTAAGGGTCGCCGGTTTAATTCCCGGTCTGGGCACGTACCCTGGTTGCAGGTTCAATCCCTGGTTGAGGCACATACGGGAGACAACCTATGGGTGTTTGGAAGAATGCCAAGCAGAACAAAAAGCAGAAAATCTTTGCACTAACATGTTGCTGGAAGTCCAGTCTCATTACAATGTGAGATATAAGCAGTGGACATGAGCTTGGAAATCTCTTGTTTACCAGATTTTGCAGAGCCTTAAGGCTGGGCTAATGAGTTTACACTTGAACCTTTAGGTTCTATGGTATGGACAATGGAGAGCCATTACCACAGAGGAATCTTCACTGAGTAGGCAGAAGCCGAAAGTTTACAGGCTGTGGCTCTGGAATGGGGGACAGACGATCCAGGCATTGAGCGGGGCACAATCTGGTTGGGGCTTGGGTTCTGAATTTTTATACTCAAAGGAGAATATTGTATTCAAGAGTTTGCCTTACGCCTCTATGAGGCAGCTAAATGAAATGATATTTATCAAATGTCAAACCAGTGTCAATGGGCATTAATGCTGTGCCATCATGTATCTAACACAGCTCTGCTGAGAACACACCGACTTTACCAAAGACACGAAGGTGAAGATGCACCACTTCCAGAATTCCGATAGTCTTAACAGATTGAGTCACTGGAGTGAAGGGGGCTCATATCAAAGCATGTAGACAGCACTAAGTTATTCAACAAAAGCACGGGACTCATGTATTTCAAAGTCCTTGGTATAAATCTATTATTTACAGAGATTCGATCCCATCTTTTTGAAGATGCTTTCAAAGTATCATAAGCTAAAAAAAAAAAAAAAAAAATATGGGTCCCAGTACTCAACCTGCTCCAAATATCTGTATATCTCTTGCTTTACTGCTGTGATGTTAAACTAACACCTTTTGCTCTTTGCTCACATTTTCAGAGTCGATTGGCAGTTCCAGAGGGTGAGACTCCCTAACTTCTGTAGAACAGTATTATTTCTTTAAGAGTTAACAAGTTTGCTGATGTTTCCAGTCTGATGAGTTTTCCTGTGAGTGCAGGTCTGGAGGCTAATAGCAGATGGAGAGCTCTCGAGCTCTCCGGTCCTGCCTATGGAATGAATTCCTGAAGGCAACAAAGGAACATTTATAGACTTTCGATGGTAAACAGTAGGACTGAAAGTAGTAAATGCTTTTAGTTGCTTTTCTGATGTCCCCAGCACTCATGAAATCGATCTTCAAAATGAGAGGAAACTTAAATGGCCAGCTCCTTTGATAGCCTCTGGTTTGTCCTCAGTGCTGCCTGGTTTCAGCTATAAGACATTCCACACTCCTAGGATAAAACTGTTTACTTTTCAGTTCCAGACATGATTCGGAGCTATACATTGTTTACTAGTAATAATCAAATACTTAATTATTTAAATTGGAAGAAGAAAAGTACAAGAATTTTATAGGCATGAGATTCGGAAGTCAATAAGATATTCCTCTTGCTGAGAAACAGGCTACAGAGCCGGCCTTGTGTTCATTTATTATTCATTGTACTTTGCAGTTTGCTGAATTGTTGTGAAACCCATTTATAGTTTTACATGCCCGTTTAAAAGATGGTCCCATAAAATTTTGGTTGCTTTTTCCTTTCTCAATTGTAATGTTCAGCTTTATAGGTAGATGACTAGAAAATTATAACATATATTGGTTCAAACAAGATGCATTTGGTTGTCACTAAATCTTACTAGGGCAATGAAATACCATCTACAAATATATCTGTAATAATATGTAATCCAAATAAAGATGATTAAAATTTTCCATAGCAGTTTCAATTTTTTTATTCTGTGTTTATCTATTGAACAGATTCCTAAAGGGAGTAGGAGAGTTTATAATAAATAGTTAATTGAGGTTCTTATGATTAAGGGATATTAAATAATAATACCTGTTTTATCTTTTTTGCTCTCTTGGCTTCATTCTTTTCTCCCCTCTCAGTTTTAAAAATAAAATAATATCAATTATTTTGACATTAATTATTAATATGGGATATTTTAATTCTTAACTTTTATAAAGTTATTCTTGTTAGAGCTTACAAAATATTACAGAACTTCTGGAATACTTAATATCACAACTTTGGAGGATTTGCTCATTTCCTGGCTGTGGGCATTTCTAATTAGAGAATCTTTATACTTCCTCCTTTTAGATATTCCCATGGGAAAATATTAAAATCTCAAAAAGGATTTTGTTTTTCAAATTCAAAATGTACTTTTTGCTTAAAATATTATTCCTGTTCTTATTGTTTGCTATCAGAAAATAGCATGTACAATTGCTATTTATAATTCACTGCATTTAAAATGAATTTGATCAGCTGATACTAAGCCATTAAATCACACTTTCATTTTATTATTAAAATTATCTCATTGGATTATGTTACATCTTAGATTAATATTAAGGTGTTAAATACAATTATTGCTCATTCTTTATTTTGAACAAGTTTTGCATATTTATGTTTGTACTCTATTATGCAACGTTTCCAAAGACATACATGTTAAACCTTCAATATCAACATAGAATAATCATCTTTGTATCAATTTTGCCAATAATTTTGATTTGATTTAATAGTGTCACGTTTTCTTTTGGGAAGGCAATTGTATTACTTAGTAAGTAAAAACTCCCATGCATAACAGTGCTATGGGGAGCCATGATGGAGCCTGAGGCACAAAGGAAATGTGTGGACTCTGACTGCAATAAAAGCAAACTCATTCATCTTTTTTTTTTTTTTTCAAAATCTACTTCTTCACCTGACTCTTTTTGAGTTGAGAAAGTTGCAATGTTTGAAACTTTCTCTTGACCATGAGACAATCTATGAAAATTTTAATTAGCTTCAGCTTAACTAAAATTTCCATGTTTTAACGGAAATGATAATAAATCATTTTGTGCCAAATTTTAGCATAAAATAATTAAACATAAATCATTAAAACATTTTTTAGCTAATAGGTTGTTCTGATAAAAATTACCTATTAAAAATTTAAAAGATATAGGTAGGGGTACAAATTTTCTTTTTGCCTCAGACTCTGATACAGCTCAGCATTGCAGGAGTCTTTGTTTAAAAAGTTTTTAAATTTATTTCTTTATTTCAGAAATAGAAAGGTAGAGGTAGAGATAGAAACATCAATGGTGAGAGAGAAGCATTGATTGGCTGCCTCCTACACACTCCAGTAGACCCCACAACCCAAACCTATGCCCAGAATAGCACTGGGCTCCCTGAGTCATGGTGCACATTCAATCACTGAGCCAAATGTTTATTTTATCTTGGATTTTTTTTTCATATTCTTTTTAAAATATTACATTAAAATGTTATTTTATTACTGAGTGTTTTGGCACTGAAATTTTACACTGAGACACATACCTCTCTTGTCATATCCTAGTTTTGGCTTTGATATAGAACAAAATCACCAGTTATTTAAAAAATGTATACTAAAATAAGATAATACTAAAAATAAAATTATTTTTAAATAAAAAAGAATAAGTTTATGTTTAATTAAAATTTATTTATTTTGATTGTAATGAGCAAAAATGAATGTCATATGATGGAGATACTGATTTATGGCTTCTTAGTGATCTTCCAGATAGATTCTCCCAGATAGGAAAAATGAAATATCCATACACATAGCTTAGGGACACATGCTATGACAGACATTCTTAAAACAATCAGTATAAGACCTGAAGGAAAATATCTTTATATTTATAGGTACTGAAAGGGAAAACAGGATGTGTTTTTCATTTTGAAAGTTTACTCTTATACTTGTTTCTTTTTCATTTCAACTTTTAGATTGTTTTATTGTTGTTTGAGGATATTTTTATCATCTCTAAGGAACATTTTGGAAAACAAAGAAAATGAGAATGTCAGTGATAAGCCAGACTATAACTCAAACATCCGTATCCCATAGATGATTATTATGTGTCTCACACCTGCCAAGCCCCGTGCCAGCAGCCAATGAAGCGGACTAGTGCCTTCCTACACCCCAGGGCAGAGCATTTCAACTCTGCTGTTAGGAACCTCTGGGAAACTTCTAAGCAATAATGATACCTGGGTCTTACCCAAGGCCAATTACTGGGCATTTCTAGCAGATGGAGCCCAAGCATCAGCATTGTTTAAAAGCTCCTCAGATAAAGGGCAGCCTGAATTGAAACTCACTAGTACGGTCTACTGGAGAGGAAGGATACAGGCACTCCATATCATCATCCACCCATACATTCAAAATGAGATGAGGCCGGAGGAGAACAAAAGAACGCTGTTTTAGAAAAAAGCATGGGCTGCCTGTCCAGGATGCACACAGACAGACCTTCCTCAGAGGTAACATTTTAACAGAGGTGGAAAATGATGATGCGGCAGTCATGAAAAGGGCAAGAACAGGACATTCCAGGCAGAGAGAAAAACACAAGCCAATGTTCTGAACAGGAAAAAAAAAAACACACACACACACAAACCATGATGAGTGTGCAGGATTGCAGGCATCAAGGCGGGAGGTAGGGTTAGGTGGGAGTGAAATGGGGGCATGGAAAAGGGAGGTGACCAGGAAGTAATAGTTTTGTGTGCCTGTATTTCAAGCCCACTACTCTGCAGAAGCCTTACTCTTTCACAGTTAAGTCACCGAGCAAGTCTTTGAGATCTGGAGTAAGTAAAATGTAAAAGTTCAAGCTATAAAGAAGGATATATTGTAGACTTTACTGGAATTCATGTAGACTATAAAGATAACTTTAAAAGTAAGTTTGTCTCTCTTCCCTATTTGTTCAAGTGTGAATAAACTTATTTTTTAGAATTCCCTTTTTAGGATTAAGATGTGTACAAACATTAATTTCTATATAAACGTTTAAGATATGACAATGTACACTCTGGCTAGGATAGGACTATCCCATAAAGATAAGCTGCACAGTTTGAACTGAGGAATTCTCTATTTGACAAACTATCTTCCCAGCAATTATGACCAAATTGGTTAAAGCTGCTATCATGATAACTATTATGTCAGGTCAAAGCACTTACTGGTTCAATGACTGCCTTCAATATCATAGTGTGCAATAAAATGCCTTTCTCATAACTGTCATTTCCCCTAATCTGATTGAAATAGAGAAGTAGCTTTTACTGGAACAGGATTATGACTCTTAACAACTGCCAGTGCACAGGGTAGATGTCACTTCTGTGACCTCATCCTTGTCCTATCCTATTGAGAAAAGGTTTTGAGGAACTTTTTGAAAGACAGTCCATACTCTTTCTTCTTTATTGGTCAATTGAAAATATAAACATTTTTTTCTCTTTTATCAAACCAAGAAAATTATGTTATCCTCTTAAGAGCCACAGTTTAGTGTCACAGGCCATTTTTAGTCCGGTTTCTATAGTGACATTACTTTAGAAGGTGGAAATGTCATTCTCAGGTGTCATTTTCCTTCAGGCAAGGGGGTTAACCCACAATTTTGAAAAATATAAGAGGTCAAGCCTTTAGAAATCAATAGTAAATGGAGTGAAGATAGCTTTTTATGTATGGAATCTATTCCAACTAAGAAAGCTCTCACCCATTTGGAATAAAGAATGAAAAAAAGATTAGCTTTGGACAAAGCCCACAGAGCAGCCCTGCCAAGCTGAGCTCCAGAGATTTGTATCTGCCTGTATTAAATTCAAAGCTTTGGCTGTTACTAAAATACTGCCAAATTATAAATTTCCTTTTATGTCAAGGGAAATATTATGAAAGTTGTCTAGTTTCATGCAAATAAATAATTAATATATAACAGCAAATATGAACCTAAATACTCAATATGACCACATACTCTTAGAATGGAGAAAAAACAACATTCCACCTTCTGCAGTTCTTAGAGATCAAAGTATTTCTTGAACTAATCTTCCGAGGGATACATTGCTTGTCTAGTAAAACAAACTACAATATATTTTTCTACCTAACTTTTCAAGCTCTAAAAAGTAACTAAACTTGGTGAATATACTAGAATCAAAGAATGCATTCACCTTGTTTCAGTGAATGTGAGGTGGCTATATATTTTGAAAGTGCTTGCTTCTCAAAGTAAAATTTGTATGGCAGAATATTTTAGGGACAATATAAATATATTGGAATGAAGGTAAATCCTCAGTTCGACAACAACACCTTAGTTATCTTTTTCTCAAGCTGTATTTCCTGAGACCTAGGTCTGACTCGTGGCAACAATTTATTCCACTGGCTCTCTGGTATTTTGTTTCCTACTAGAGGATCAGTGCACAAAATTTGTGCACCGGGGGGGGGGGGGGAGAGGGTATTGCCAGTCCCTCCACTTGGCCTGCACCCTCTCCAATCCAGGACATCCCTCTCACAATCTGGGACCGCTGATTCATAACCACTCACCTGCCTGCCTGCCTGCCTGGTCATCCCTAACCACTCTTCCCTGCTGGCCTGATCACCCTTAACAGCCTCTGCCTTGGCCCCTGCCACTGTCTTTGTCTGGTAGGATGACCATAAGATGTCTGCTCTATTCAGTCTAATTAGCATATTACCCTTTTATTAATATAGATGAGGACCTATTGTGATGTTGGTGCTTTCTCTTCAGCTCTACTATTTAAGGAAGTTACTCCAGTATTTCAGGAGATAGAAATTTGAACCTTGCCATGGTGGTTCAGTAATTGAGCATCGACCAATGAACCAGAAGGTCACTGTTCGATTCTTGGTCAGGGCACATTCCAATGGAGGGCATGAAGAAGGCAGCCAATCAATGATTCTCTTTCATTATTGATGTTTCTGTCTCTCTCTCCCTCTCTCCTCCTCTCTGAAATGAATAAAAAAAATATTTAAGAAAAAGAATTTTGAAATAAGCTTGTTTTGCTAAGGACTCTTGTTCTATGGTCTGCTGATTCATCCTGAGAGACCTTTTTTTTTTGGGGGGGGGGGGGATTAGTACACTGAAGGCTAATTTATGCCACTCCCCAAACAACTCATGCTTTTCTAATTCTTCTCCTTAAAAAAACAACAAGTCAACAATTTTCATAAAGAATCTTTTTTTAAAATATACTAAAACTAAACACATATTTGTGCTGACACTCCTAACATTCCTGCTTAGTTGAAATATTCCCTTTTAAAATGTTAGCTGAGTTGAATACAAATATGTTCATATAGTGGGATATTTGGGTAATGTTTCCCTTATCCATTTTTAGTCTCTGAAATTCTTAATGATATTTTCTAAATAACTACATGTTATCTAAGTAGATAGGTATCGGTTAAAATTTAAATGGAATGTTGAAATCATAAGGTCACAGAACTTTTAAATAATTCCTCACTTTTAAAAAAAAGGTGACATTTTTATTATATTTTTGAAAGAAATATAAGAAGGAACATGATTTATATATAAGTGAAAATGTCCACAATGTGTTAGGTATTCATATTCCTTAAAATTGAGGGGAATGTAATTCCAAATAAATTCATACATTAATTCAAATTTATTCAACACTTTTATTATGTAGTAACTGGATGGATCCTGTAATCTAGTAAAGTTAGTAATAACATATACTCTCTACATATTAAAATAAACTCGGGAAACTTAAAGTATCTTGCTCAAAGTTAGCCAGCTAAAAATGTTCAATGTGAGACTAACTTTTGGTCTTGAGTTCAAGATTGGATTGCTGATATATCCAGTCAGAATACTAGCGGTTAAACATAATTAGACACCATGTTATTTTGTTTCTATAATGAAAGAGTGGTGGCTGTGGTGTTATATTTCCCTAATGGAAATTTAGTAGCTTTGCTAGTGACTATCTTTATATTCTGCTCTCCTCATCTAGAAAACAAGAAGAGTAATACTTACAGGATTACTTTTGGAGCATATTAGAAAAAATGTATACAGAACCTGGATGTTATCAGGTTCATGTACCATAATATATGACAGCTGTTACCATGGTTCACAACATTATTACATGCATATTTTTTAAAAAATTCTATAATATATGAGACTTGCAACTCATTAAGGCATCTCTATTTACTACTCTCATGAAAGTTAGATAAATATTTTTGTAGTAATTTATTTCAAAAACTCAGATGAATAATTTCATTTCTTATTTCCCCCAAGATCCCAGTAATTCAGTTTATAGGGCTATTCAAAGAAGTTTTCAATTTGAGATTTTAAAACATGCAGGCATATGAAAGTATCAGTGAGCTGTAGCTAAGAAGACTTGCCATGTTTAACCACTGACTCCATCACTCATTGTTTCCCAGGGTCTCATTTCGCTGCACCTCTTGGCTATCTTCCTAAGCCAGGCTGCAGTTGATTAGTGACTTCCTTTGGGACTTTACAGGGCCACTCTCTTAGTAAGTCATTTACATTAATTGCTGTTGGCCTGCATACATTTCAAGCAAGAGGGAAAAAGTTGACCAACTCTATGCTGTTCTCAGGCCACCTGAAACCAGTCAGATCAATCGCCGCTGGATTTAGATATAGTACTCGAGGTCAGGCACTAAAATTCAAGCTCTATCTCCATTGAAGAGTTTTCCAGTTCGACTGAATATTGGGAATGTTCAGACATAGGGCAGAATACCAATAAGAGAGTTTAATGACTCATGCTGCCTTGCAGAGAGAGTAGCAGGCTGTGATGCCCATTGAATGTGAGGTGCTGAAACTTTCACAAGCTTGAGGAATTGTTCATCACACTGCTCATGAGGGTTGTTAAATAAGTTCATGGCAATCAGAAAAGGGACAGATGGGTTTCTGTTCAAGCACAGAAACTGTGAACATAGTCATAATATTTGAACTGAAATATGCAATATGCTTCTTATTCCAACTTTTCTAACCTCAATGTACCATTATACTACATATCTATTCCAACTTTTCTAACCTCAATGTACCATTATACTACATTTCTTAGAAATATAAATTAACATAATATCTATCACAAGAGTGGGAGTTCAAATTCTAGTTCAGAAGGAGTAATCTACAAAAATTTTAGGATGACTATTACATATTGCAATGATGTGATGAGTTCTAGAATATAAACCTAAGATAAGTAATTGTCTATAAACTTGCTGCATGCCAGAATCCTTAACTAACCTAGACTGTATCCTTAGTCTCAGCAATAATTCTATGACCAGATATTATTCATATTTTATGGATGAAGAAAGCAAGATTCAGTGAGGTGACTATATTTCTCAGGATCATGCAGGTAGCATTTGGACGAAATAAGATATTAAACCAGCTATATTTAAAGTTCATAATTCTTTCATCACAGAATTGTGTTTTCTGTAGATCTCTTGCTGATCATAATAAACTTCAATTAAAGAATACTGGCAAAATAGAAAATATACCAACAATAATCAAGATAATAAAGAGTCTTAAAATGTATAAAGATCTGAAAATGTTTAACCTAGAATTAGTTATCAATTCACTTACCCAATTAAAATTTAATGAGTGCCAAATGTGAGCCAGTCTAGATAATAGAATTCCAGAAAATTATCAAGATTTGTTCTATATCCTCAATAGCCTACTTAGTATTAGAGAAAAAGAAAATAGTTATTTCCACGTGGTGCTAGCTATATGCATAAAGTACTTTGGAAAGACAAAACTGGGTACCTAATCAGTCTCAAACTGGGTGGAGCAGAATAACCTGACCAAGACGGCATTAACTGAACTCCATTATGGGACTCAAAGGAGTTAGCCTGTCAAGTGAAATGGGAAAAGGATGTATGCAGAGCAGTTAGTTGATAGACAATGTGGGAAACTAAATGCTGCTGTATTCTGTCTAAAGGCAGCAATGTTAGGACGTAGTAAATGATACTGGGAAGTAGATGGAAACTGATTCTGAAGGGCATGCTAAATAGTTTGGACTTCATATGGAATATGGTGGCAGGTAAGTGACATTTTTAAAATTAGAGAATAACAGGATAAAATCCACATTTTAGAGAGACCTTATAGCAGCACTACGAAGAACAGATTGAAGGTGAGCATGGCTTCGGATATGGGGACTAGCAAGCTACTGCAGTGGTCCACAGCAAATTATAATGAAGAATTGAAATAAGTTTCAGTGCCGATATGGTACTTACTAACTAGATATGAGGGAAAACAAGAAGTTTAGGAAGACTAGATTTCTAGACTGAATAATTTCATAAATGCTGAGACCAGTAACTAAGCTAGGGAATACAGAAATAGAATCTGATTTGGTGGAGAAGATGAATTCAACCCAATTCAGACATATTGTGCGGAACAAAGACCTAGACATGCTCAGTAGGCAGTTATTTAAATCCATAAATGAGGGTGAAATTGTGAAGGGGTAATACGTTGTTTTAAAGATTTATCACAGAAAAAAAAGATTAAACTTCTAATGTGATTCCATTAAGCATATATAAGACAAATAGCTGTAATATAAAAGTAGATTTTAATTCTGTATAAGGAAGAACTTCTAAAAAGCTATGAAACATGAAGGTGCTATCTCAGAAGAAAAAAATTCTTAGTAATGTTCAAAGAGAAGGAAATAAAAAGTATTATGAATGTGAAATATTAATGAAGTTTACAAACCCATATATCTATACTACCAGGCAGGTAACATACATAACTGGAGAGCCAGCAGTAACATACTATGGAGAACACATGTCCTAACTATAATGGAAAATGAGTTGTTTCCTGATGATGGCTGTAAGAGAACAAACCCACCATTATAGTTCTGATCAGAAGTTCATGAATTCTGGAAATAAGAATTGTGTGGGAAATAAGAAGCTGTCAGATACTGGCAATGAATTCAATATCTTTAAATTTGGCAAGGCCAAAGGGATTGCCATCTCTGTGGATTGAACAATGGATTCTGATAAAATTTCCTCCTATGAGCTTTGTTTTTCTTTCAATTTGTGATCTCCAAATAAATACTACAACTTCTGATTTTGAACATAATAGTTTGATTTACTATATTTGGATCTAATTTTATTATTTGCCATTGACCAACCTATCTTTTGCTTTGAACCTTCTGAAACATCATTGTATTACATTCCCAGACTGTTGACTGCTCTTTGCCTCTTTAAGATCCAACTCATTCCCGGAAATCTTCACAGATAACCTCAGGAAGACCAAACTGAATCCTCATTTTCCTTAAGTCAGTTAACAATTTCTTTTTCATGCTTGTTATATGCTACCATATTTGTGGACTACAAATTCCTTGAGGACACTGATGACTTACACAATGTTATATCTTATATGGTACTCTGTACAGATTTAATGTATAGTGAATATTTCTTCAATAAACAAAGCCTAAGAAAGAGGCATGTGTAATTCCTGTTTTCCAGATATTAATTGAATCCCAAAAATATAATAATTATCACTATTGATCCTTTGGTTTATAAATGCTTCCAAATGTCCTCTCATTAACCTTCACAAGAAGTCTTCAAGATGAGAGAGGAAACTATTGTTAATAACTTGTCAGTTAAAGATCTCTCTGTAGAAAATTCAGGAACCTGCATAATAAGAAGATCAAATTGAAGATCACCCAGTTTCTATACTTAGGTCTCATTCTGGGAATTGAAATGAAATTCCTCCACTAAAAATAACACTAATTAAATGCATGTAAATAAGCACTGCGCAATGACACCTTTCAGTAAACTCCTAAGTGTCTGACACCTGGTGCTGCAGCTATATATTAATTGTATGTTGCCCCAGTTGATCTGGAAGCTGTTGCCTTTTTACTGTATAATCACAATCATTAAATTAGCTTTTGATGGACTCTGATACTTAATATTGTAGGTCTGTTGCTATGTCTGAATCCATGTAACTTTTTTTTTTCAAAAATAAAAATTTGTTGAATATACTTAGATATGATATAATGATTATTTCTCCAGAAAATATTTTCATAAAAACTTACAAATCAGAAAACAGACAACCTGCCTAGATAACATTGATTTGATATTTGGGTCAGAAAATACAGCCACAATAGGAACTTCCGGCTTTAGAGAGCATTTAAACATTGAATCTAAGAAGTGATTTTTTTTCACTCTCAGATTGCATGAGTTGGCAAATCAACAATATTGTATTTCATTTCAGCTTTCACATAATTTATTCACTGCTGCAAGGAGACAAGACCCTCCAGGGAACATCCCAAATCTCTGTAACGCTACCTCTTACTATATTTTCCATTTAGCTACAGCTGACAGATGTGACAAAATTGCAAGTAGCCAGGCAACTCCCCCAAAGGGACCGACAGAAGCAATTCCCACAGCTGCACCGAAGAAAGACTGCAAATTATTCCACACTCAGGTTAAATTATTTCAAGTTAATTTGCACTTGAAGTTCTTTCTCCAAAGACACCTTTATTTCTCAACGTATCATTGAGCTGTTCTGGGATGATTCTATTTCAGTTCAAAACAACACTTGAAATTGGAAATCATCCAACACTGAAGAGGAAGTACAAAGATTAAGGAATTTGCTGATTTCAGAAATGGTAATGTGAAGAGAGAGCAATGTCATTTGTGGAAACTAAAAGATCTAATCATTTTAAATAGGTATTTGAAGTTGAAGAATCAGGTCAGGTTTTGAGTTATTTAGCCCATTTATTTTTCGTGTTTTTATTATTATTATTTTTTTTATTTTTATAAAAGTGACTTAAAAATAAGCATATATTCATGAAGGTGCCCTGAAATGTTACTGGTTCTTTTGATTTTGTATTTAAAATGCTCAGATACCTTAACATTGCTAAAAGTCAGATAACTAATTAAGGGCCAGAAAAGCCCAATACAGCAAATTTGCAGCAAGAAAATAAATGGACTTCTGTCATACTAATGATATAGTGTGACTTCTGTGTTCAGGCTAGTTAGATGCTGACCTTGAGGCATGGAATCCCAGGTTCTATCTAGGCAATAGAGCCTTAATCTTTTGAAAGCATTAACTTTTTAAAACATTATGTCCCCTGGCCATTAAAAAAAAAAAAAGGAAAATGAAGTACATGAATATAGTTTAGACCTATTGCACAAAACCTATATTGCACTAGTATTGCTCTATTTACATTATGCTTTTTATTCCTTCTCTCTGGGGAAAACAAAACAAAACAAAACAAAACACAGACACACACACACACACACACACAAAAAAAAAAACTAGAGAAATTCACTAGAAAATGTCTTTCTAGTAAAAAAAAAATACTAATTTAAGCTTTGTATTTCTCAGGATGCCCAGCTTATTTATTAGCACCAATTCTTAAAACCTTTTTATCAGCTTATTTTTTATCAATTTAATTTTATGACTACAAATCCTTAGCTCAATACACTAAAAGTTGTATTATGCACTCAATCTTGCATAATGCAGAATAATTCTTAAAAACTGAGATCATGCCCTAGCCAGTTTGGCTCAGTGGATAGAGCGTTGGCCTGCGAACTGAAGGATCCTGGGTTCTATTCTGGTCAAAGGCACGTGCCCGGGTTGTGGGCACAATTCCCAGTAGTGGGTGTGCATGAGGCAGCCAATCAATGATTCTCTGTCATCATTAATGTTTCTACCTCTCTCTCCCCCTCCCTTTTTCTCATCTGTAAAAATACATTTCTTTAAAATTTGAGATAATTAATTACTTTAAAGATTAATTATGGAAATAAAAATGTAAACTAAAAAAGATAAATGCTGCATATAATGTTTTTATTTTTAAATTCCCTTCAAACTCGCACTTAAATTCAGAATCTGATAGTTTTGCTATTTGGTGGCACCACTTCCCCAGGGTGAAATATCCACCTACGTAACTGGAGTGTGACAGTTACCGCATAACTGACTTCTTGGGTCTCGTGTAAATAGTGTGTTATAAAAGTGACTATAATTTGCATTGTCGAAGGTGTCAGGAAGGGTACTGAATGTATACACACACACACATACACCTTTACTTTGTCCCAATATAGTGTCCCACACTAGAAAAATCTTGTGGTTCTCTAGTCAAGTCTTTCACTTATTTAGAAGCAGGGCCAGAAGAGTGCATAAGAAGAATACTCTTAATATTATATGAAGGTAGTATTTATTGGTTGAACATTTTATAAACCATATATTTATTTTAACTGTTTGAATTAAATTGCTTCTTTTATAAAGTGTTTTCTTTCTGAAAATCATAAAACGTAACATGCTAAAGATATAAACTGTACTTTATAGGAGGTCTTCTGATTATAGATCAGGTTAAGGAGATATCACTCATTAGATCAATTCCTGGCAGGCTTCCAATTATGAGATAACAGAAGGAAATTGATTAAATAATGTAATCTCTTTTCCTACAGTAAGAGTACGAAAATGACATAGTTAAGGGCATTAATTTCAAATAAAAACTCACTATATGATATTGGAAATATCATAACTTTTGGAAACCAGTTAAGTTTTATGTAATTCTATTTTCCCTACTTAAAAAAATTGACTTAGTAAGGAAAAAGATATTCAAGTCTAACACAAAAGTTATTAACTAAAATAAACAATTAGTACATTTAACGCTTTCAGTGGAAAAAATTAACAGGTTTACTGTATGTATAACCAAATGGCAAAAATCTCACAGATACATTTTTACTAGAAATTACCTTATAACTGGAGTGTTTTTATGATTGCCAGCTTATGTATGGCCCTTCCTGAAAGTAGATGAAAAATTAAATTATCTTCCACAAATATTTCTGAAAATTATAGTGATTTATTTTGATATTAATGGCAATCTCATGTTGAGACTGTTGTGCCTGGATTTCATGGTTGTTTGTTTTCACTGCCTTATCCATCTACTTAGGCAGGGAGAGCAAAAGTATGCCCATATTCATAATAACTTCATAGCCTAGGGGAAAATAACAGACTTCATCTACAAGTTATTTCAGCTTCACACTAAAAAAACTTGGTAATTTTAAGAACTGTTTGTATTTAAATGTAAATGCCTAGATTGTTTGCATTGTCTTCTTTAAAGAAATGCAATCTTTGATTATTGTTTTTATTTTATAAGAACGTGAAAAATATTGTCCCTTTTCATATACTTATTTTTTTAAATATATTTTATTGATTTCTTACAGAGAGAAAGAGAGAGGGATAGAGAGTTAGAAACATCGATGAGAGGGAAACATGGACCAGCTGCCTCCTGCACACCCCCTACTGGGGATGCGCCTACAACCAAGGTGCATGCCCTTAACCGGAATCGAACCAGGGACCTTTCAGTCCACAGGCCGACGCTTTATCCACTGAGCCAAACCGGTTTTGGCCATATACTTATTTTTAAACATTCTTTTGTAATTCTCATTACTTTAAAAATATGTTTGCATAATTTAAAATGGTGATACTTGCTATTCAATTTAAAGATGGAATAATATTTCTTAGGATTCTAGTGCCATGTTTCAAGATATGCATACTACTCAAACCATTAAAAACATACAACACGTGTGCATTTTTCTTTTCTTTTATATGGGATGTCATATAATAAAATAAATTAGATCATGCATGGAGCATATAATAAATGTTATCAGGGCTTTCATATGCAAGTCATACAGATTTTCAATTATGTAAAGCTTTCTTTAAAGATGTGTGCATACCATTTAAAAATTAATGGACACAAGTTATTTATTTTATTTCTTAGTTCAGCAATCTGTTTTTTTCATCTTTAAATCTTCTGAACAGTTTTTCTAATATATATATATATATATATATATATATATATATATATATATAATCATTTCAATTCACTAGGAGGATATTAAAAATAGAAAATAAAGAAGAATCCTTCAAATTCCACAAAGATCTTTTTTCCTTAGCTACACCTATTTGGAGATTGATAGAAACTGTTATACAGAAACTGCTATTATTTTCCTTGTGAAGCACTTCAAAAACTTTAGTATGCAAATAAATCTTTTGGAACCTTGTCAAATGCATATTATGACTTACTAGGTGTAGGGTGGGACCTGACATGCAGCCTTTCTAAAAAGCTCCCAGGTGATGTAGATAATCTTGGTCCCCAAGCCACATGCTCAGTTGCAAGGCTCTAGATGACATGCTCATACTCTTCTTGCCCACTTCCCAAATACCTCTAAGCTGAAAGTGCTCTCTCAAACTATAAGGTTGACTTATCTATAATAATAAAAAAAGTAATATGCTAATTAGACCAGATGTCTTTCGGACATCATTCTGGACATCCTTCCTGACCCATCTGGGGCTTGAGGGAAGCCAGTCCGGGTCCAGGGTGCCTGCAGGCAGCTGGAGGAGGGAAGCAGCCCGATCCTGGGTGCCAGAGGGAAGCCAGTGCCAGCAGCCAGGGAAGGAAGGCCTACAATTGCACAAATTTTCATGCATGGAGCCTCTAGTGTGATAATAAGTGGGTTACAGAGAGATCCTACTTCTGAAACACTCAGTCTATTTATTCTCTCTCTCTTCCTCTCCCTCAATCTCTCTCTCTATGACTATATTTATCTCTCTATCTTGATCTCTATCTCTATATCTACCTTTCTTTCAAGATCTGAGCACACCTAGATCATTTTCTCCTCTGGAGACAATTTCTCATGCCAAGCTATTGGTTGTTCCTTGTAACCTCCAGGCCTTAACTCTGCTAGATGTATATCCTGGGTCTGATGTCTATTTCACGTCTTAATCATATCTTCTGCTTCTGTAGAATTTAGCAGTTAAAAGCATGTGCTCTCAGCAAAATTTAGGACTATATTAGTTTCCTATTGCTATGTAACAAATCATCACAAACACAATAGCTTAAAACAACACCTACTTATTCATTCATACTCCTGTAAGCCAGATATCTAGTATGACTGGTATCATGGGATTGAAATAGAGGTATTGGCTAGATTGGGTGGTTGCCTGTAGAGGCTAAGGGAAATCTACCGGTTGTGAGAGAACCAGATGCCGGTTGTGAGAGAACCAGATGACCCTGGTCCCTGTTTTTGCTGGCTATTGGTAGGGAGTCACTCTCATCAAAGGAGCAATGGCACCTCAAGTCCTTCTCATGGTCTGAATCTCTGACTTCTCCCCCAGCCTAAGAAAACTCTCCACATTGAAGGGTTCTTGTGATTTTTTTCAGGCAGGCCTACCTGGATAACTTTCCATATTTTATAATCACCTGAATAGTCTCGTCACTGCAGTGCCTAGATTAGTGTTTGATTGAATAATCAGGAGCTGGGAAACTTTGGAAACCATCATAAAATTCTGCCTGAGCATATTAAATAGTTGCTTTTTTAATTCATCTGTAAATGAGATTATGAATGCCTGTCTCATATGATCTGTTGGTACTCAATGTCTATTAGCTACAAATATTATTATCAATATTATGGTCACTGACATCTTTTGATTCTCATCCCTGCCTCTGGTTCTAAGCTAGATCAGTGTAATTCTTGTTAGTTTCTTAGACAGACACTTGTAGTCACGTATGCTCAGCCCTTGGGAAACTGTGAAAAAGATACTCTCTTAAACACCTGTTCGAGAATGCGTGCTCGAGGCCAAGTATTTCTGCTCAGGGAAAATGTGCACAACACTCTGAGCTAGCTGCTTTCTCCAGGCAAGATCAGCTCTCTGAATGGCCCCACATCGGTTTCACCCTTCCTACATGAACAAGCATGTGTGTTGCTGAACACCATCATTCAAACTTCCTTCCTGGCAGCACTGAAGTTTCTAAGAGGCTAGAAAAACTTTCCCCAAATGTCTTAACTTGCCTAATTACAGACCTAGGGGCACAACTACAAACTATAATACAAACTGTTGGAAATGACTTCCAATTACACACACACACACACACACACACACACACACACACACACCTACCTGAGCTTGTTATTTATTATTTCTCCTCTGTCAGTTAGAAATCTTAGGACCAAAGAGATTGTATTTCAAAACAAATAATTTTTTACTAAGTGGCATTTGTTTTACTACCCCCAATGAGTGGACTAGGATTAAAACTGGGCCAGGGTAGATCCAATGTCCATAGTTTACCCAGTCATTATACTGCATCTCTCATTAGTCACAACTGAGAAGTTGCTATTCTTCTGGAATTAATACTTGCTCTTTTCTGAAGGCATCCATGGTTCTTAAAAGTTTATGAAACATACTTCTATTTACTAGCAGTGTGCCTGAAGTAAAGGCTTACATGCAATCAACATTTAATACATTTTTGTTCAGAGAATATAAAAATTAAATATACGTTGTGGTCTCTGATTATACTCTGACCTCCTCTTTCCCTTTGATTTCACATATTATATCTTCCTAATGCTCTGATCAAAGAGACTGATGGACAGTAGGACTTATTGAAATTCACTGAACAAATTAACATGCTTCATGTAGCATATCATTTCTGAAAGAGGAGCAAAGCTAGGAGATCAGAGGAGCTTCAATTAAGAGCATCCCTTCTATCCAGGGAAGGGAAGGCAGAAGAAAAATTCCTCACACTGAAACTGGAATTAATTGGGTTTAATTGGCATCAGACACAGACCTGAGCTGAAAACAAAACAGGTTTCAGAATAGATTAGATTATCACTTAGTTAATGGTATCTTTCAACCATAAGCTAATCTTTACACTAATTTTATAAACAGAACAAGTATTTAATTGAGAGGAAGAAACCATAGAAAACTCTCCTTAAGAGTATCTTAACACAGTAGGGAAAATATAGTTTTTACCTAGAACTTTTTATAACTTTTAATTCAACTATAAGGCAAAACTGAAAGCAATGAATCATGGCACAACACTGCTACAAATAACACAAGGCTGCCTGAAGTCCAAAATCCTCAGAATTTTAAAATTAAACGTGGGGATAAAATTATAAATAAAATATTTTTAAGACATAGGAAGTGACCTTAGATAATAATGTATCTTGATATATCTAAAAAGAGGGTGGGGCAAAGTAGGTTTACAGTTGTCCATATGAAAATAATATAAAAATTAATAAATAAATACAATATAGTCTTTGTAGTCACTATAAACATACTTTTACCCTACTCTGGATGTCTTACTAATCATGGAATTCTAATTTTTTTAAATTATGCACAAGGTACAATTTCAGTTACTTAACCTGTGGGGAATAGAGATATAGGTAGAATATCTGTCTTAGAACAATGCCTCCCTCGCTAAATTTATTAGATGGACAAGGAGAAAAAGCAGGAGAGGAGAGCCTTAGGTGCCTCAGTGGTATTGGGATCCTCAGAAAGGTCACCACAAGGCTGGCTCCACCTCTAGCCTTCTATATCTTTCTTACAGGCACCATTTTTCCAATTTTGCTTAAATCAGTTGAGCTATAGTTCATCTAAAAAACATTCCATCTCCATCATCCAATCATCCTGAAGTCACACCTGCAGCAAGAACCAATTCTTCTACAAAATCACCAATTTAGGACTATGCGTTCTGAGCATGATTTCTTTATCCTCAATTGGATTGTTCAATTTCCCCCACTACCAACTTTTTTTTTAACTTCATTAGAATCTTGAGTATATTTACTTCTTTGATGTTCTCACATTTTTTTTTCTTATTTATCTTTTGATACAGTACCCTATGATGTCATTAGTGGGCATGCCAAAACCCTAGTATCTTTCTTTTGCATGCTTCCTCCATTCCCGCACAACAGTTTCTCAGAGCTGGTGGGGGTGGGAGGAAATCTGATCATCAGCCAGATTGTTATAAATTGATGATCATTATCCTCATATAAATTCTGCAAGTCATACCATTTTCTCTGGTCCATTCTAAGACATATTCCATGAAAAAAAGGAAAAGCACTTTAAATATTTTTAAATCAATCTCTCATCAAACTTACCCCTTAGTTCCAGGATATAAACTTGGCTCAGACCTTATCACTGAATAGACCACTGATAAGCATCAACTTTCTGCTATCAAACCTACCAACCCTGCCACTGTTTTAATTTCTGCATAATGATTATATCCTGGGCCAGGGAGGTGGGGTGCTCCATTTATTAACGGGTGGCATTAGGTCTGTTAGTTGTTTTTTATAAGACTCGGTTCCGTTATCTGTGAAATTGGAATTTAAGTCTATTTTATTGACTTGTTGCAGGATTAAATTATCCATATAAGCTGCATAATATGGTGCCTGGCACGTAAGTTTCAATAAATAATAACTATTGCTACATTGCTGTCATTACTTATTTTTAGGACTATTCTCTCTTCTTTACCTTCTATTCCAGTACACATGTTTTTCTTCCATCAAAGACCAAAGCTTCCCACACACCTTTGGACCCTTGCCCATTTCCTTCCACTTTTATGTAGTGTTCACTGTTAAGCAGTAGTTGTGGGAGAAATTCATAAAGGGCAGTTTTTAATCATCTCTTGGAAGCATGTCTACCAATTCAACTGCCCAGAGTGGGGTTTGTGATCTTAGGCTAGCCTTGGGTCCATGAACTATATAGGACTGCTTCTCTTGTATATGTACAATATATGTGCTGCTTCTCTTCCCACACTCTTGCTGGGGAAAAGGTCCACAGTGTACAATCTGTTAATGGTGCATGACCAAGAAAAAGTTGAAACTACTCCTATATCAATTCTGTGAAATTTTGGGGCATATGTAGTAGTTTGGACACCATATTATGGGGTACCATAAAGAAAATCATATAATTTAACATGCTTCATTTAAAATAGCTCTCTAAAGTAAAAGGATACTTACTCCCAGTGGGTGTTTTACCTAATCTAAGTGTAATGGCTGCATTACATTTGAAATGTTAATCATTAATTGACATTTCAGAACTAAATGACTTGAAAAAATACATAGTGACGAATTCCCCATGGCGAGAGAGGAAAAATAAAGCATGCTTGGGTTATTGTGTATAATTTGAAAGTTTCTGTTACTGTTATGCTGACAATTTGAGATAACATCAAAAAATTGACTCCTTAAGTCTACAGATATAGTGAACTAAGTAATATAAAAGGCCTCATCATGATTATGTTTATTCTAATAAGAGTCACAGAAATAGTTAAATAACCTAAAAACGTGTTTCAGCTAATTGGTGAGTAAAAGTCATATACAACGTTCAAAAAAGTACCTTTTACAAATTTTACTAATTCAATATAAAAGTGCCTCCGAATTTTAATAAGCCAGGCCTAGTTCCCTCCTCTGTTTCCGAAAGGTGACCCAGTGATGCTCACTTAATTGGGTGTTTTGTGACTCCAGGAATCCTATTTCCTCTGCAGAGGCACAGGGGACTTGGATTTCCTCTTCACTTTCCTTTCTGAGCCAGCCTGCTGCAGCTGGAGCTTGCACTGTGCCCCACCTTCTTTTATTCCCCCCACAAAAAAAGGACAGGAGGAAAATGCCTTCGAATTGGGGATTGAGAGGAGTAAGAGGATTTTTACCTTTTTACATTTTTATCTGTTAGATTTTATAATACAATTTGTACTCTATTTTAGGTACATTTCCTGCCACTTGATTTAGTAGGCAAGTGATTCCTTTTTTCTTTTTTTAATATATATTTTATTGTTGATAGTATTACAGATATCTACCAATCCCCCACCCTGAGCCCCTACCACTCCTCCCCGCTCAGGTCCTCACTACCTATGACCCAGCAATTCCTTTTTTTCTATGAGAAAATGTTTTTGAAGTATCATAATCCATGACAAATTAATTTCTATAAATTATTTGTGAATATAGTAGGGGTTACCAAAATAAATAATCATCTTTCACAGTTTAAGACATCACCCTCTGTATACCAGTCTTTTTATTACTCAGTGCCTCTAAGAACGCCTATTTACCTTCTATTCCAGTACACATTAAAGCTGGCCTTTAATATAAACTCTTTGAATAAATGAATGAGCACATACTATGTTGCAACATACAAAAGCACACAATTATCAATAGCATTTTTATTATTATAGTTTCCATGCGATACAAATGATTCAGGTTATACTTTTGACTATTATACTTTGAAACCACATTGATCTGGTTCTTACAACACGTTTCAGAATTACCATAATTTTACACTTTAAAATTGATTTAAGAAGGTTGTTCTTAATACCTACATGTAGATAATATCTAAATGTAGTATTGTCAGACATTGCATTTACATTAAAATGCACTGCTCAAAAGGCATTACTTTGTAATTTGTACACATATCTCATTTTGTTACAGCTAGAATATGTGTATTGTGCCAATGTCAACCCAAATGCTATGGTCTTAAATATGAATTCACACTAAATATACATAAAACTAAGTGCTACTTTAAAATTAGATGCAAATGACCATTTCAAAGCAGAAACTGCATATTGGACTTGCTGGTGGGAAAGCACACAATGAGATTTAAGAGGTTATGAGTCCGCAGAAAGTAAAGAAAAACACCAATAATTTACAAAGATATTCTTTATACTTTGGCAGTTATCCAATCTACTTTTATCCACAAAGATAGTCTATTCACACAGGACATGTGTGTTTTGCTTTTGTTCAGGAGTACATTAACATCTACACTTAAACCCTTTTTTAAAATTAAAAATCAAGGGCTTTAAAAATCATCTAAAATGTTTAAAAATTTAAAAACAAAAATATCAACTGCTTAGCAGGAACACATTTGCATCTTAAAACAAGATGCATCTATAAACCAGGTGAACTAGTACAAACCAGAGAAAATGTGTTCCAATTACTTTCAAAGATTAAGCCCAAGCTTAACAGAAAATCATTAAGATACATTTATCAGAGCCTAAAGAACCAACGACTTATTGGTGAATGAGTGATCAGTCATTTTCTTGTCATTATCTGAACATAGTAGATATCAAGCAATCCACTCAGCTCTGAGTCAGGGTTTTCAGCTTTGTCTTTGTACGCAAGAAGAGTCTCTCATCGACATCATCTCCCTCCCTTTTATAAAAGAACATGAATCAAAGAGGCAGAATAGTGCAGTCTAGAGAAAACATTCACAAAATGTTCAACTGGCTTAAACATAAAACGGAATGAATTTCCAAAATGATTTAACCATTAAACTATGTAGGGAGGTGGCACTGAGTTTAGAAAATTAGACAGTCCTTTTTGCAAGTGACGCAGAGTGAACACTTTGAAATAGACCTCTGAATTCTCATCTCTAGCCATGACACCAATAACAGTTCTGATTCCTTCCATGGTTTTCTTTGAATTCATGCCCAAGTAGCTGTAAATCACAGTGACGCCACAGTGGGAAGGTAATCACAGTGTTGTCTTTACAGGAGATTTTTGGCCCTCCTAGTTTGAATGTTGTCTCTTAGTATGAACTATTAATTTTTTACAGACCTTCTGTTTAACCACTACACCCTGCCTCATATGCCAAGTGTGTTGGCAGCTTGATGAACCAGTATATATAATCCTTTTGGGTTCAGGAATCATGGAAAACTCATTTATTATTAAGGGGAGGCCCAACTGACTTTTGTTTTGCTGTTTGTTAGCTAAAAATCAATACATTGTATCATTATAATCTCTGAAAAACCTTAGATGCGTGTGCCTAGCAGGATAAACCATCAGAGAGTCTACAGTCTTCCCTAGCAGTGGTGAAATCTCATTCTTATTTTTAATTAACATAAAATGTGCATTGAAACTAGGGCCTGCAAGACCCAAAGGAATCCACTCTAAAGCCTTCAGCAGCATGTGGTACTCTCT
The DNA here is from genome assembly GCF_964339955.1 of Pipistrellus hanaki. Taxonomy (NCBI): domain Eukaryota; kingdom Metazoa; phylum Chordata; class Mammalia; order Chiroptera; family Vespertilionidae; genus Pipistrellus; species Pipistrellus hanaki. Next base: position 34,621,204 of record NC_140512.1, read on the forward strand.
CCTTCCCATGTCTGCATCCTTCAGTGCTTATTGGATATTCCTTTGAAATTCATTTGTCTTGGGCCAAAATAACTCTTGAAAGTGAAAGGAGCTCATACAAGTAAAATATTTTTTTAAGAATCTCTTTATGTTTTCTACTTATTTTTTCCAGACTGTCAAAAAGTTTGAATATGTGTATTTTCTCTTCCTCTATCCATATTTTCTTAAACCTAAGACAATGAACCAATAAATTGGCTAAGAAAAGAGCATGCAGCTGAATCAGGCCGAGGAATGCCAAGAACTCATTTAAGTATTCCTTAAAATTGCCCCCCAATCTATATTTTTTCACCCCATTTCTCTAGGCCTAATCAAGATTTATTAATCTTCAAAACACCTGCCTCAAAGCCTGGAGTGAAAACAGATGTTATATATGTTACAGAGATAATATAGGGACAATGTTATAATTTATTTCCCAGTATTAAATATTTATAATTATTCCTTCAATGCATGTAGAAATACTCGTTATAAGTCAGTGACACTTTAGCACTATGGGTACTATTAAAGCATATTCATTTTTTAAATAAAATTAAAGGGTCTCTACTCATGTTTTCCATAGATGTGAGAATGTTTCCATATGTCTGAACAAAAAGAATAACCAACAATGAGTGGAAACCATAATTTCTGTTTGCTTTCTAACCATTGCTGTATTACATCTACTGAGGGTGCAAAAGGACCACATCCTTGCACAAAGAACTGCTAATGAAATCTATCAAAGATCAGCAACCCAGGAGAACAAAATTCAAGCCACCATAAAACCTTGAGACTTTTAAAATAAATCACTTAATCTTTCAGAAACTAGGTCTTCTCAGAGTCTTCTGAGTAAATTATCTTTAAATCCCACCCCAGCTCTGGATTGTGCCATAATGTTTTCTCCACTTATTCCAGCCCAGGGATTTATGGATTCTCTGAATTCAAAAGTTTTGGACCCTCAAGCTGACAGTGTTCTGTTAGGTGTCATCTCTTATACTGTGATCTAATATACTGTATGCTAATGTACAATTTCCACAATCATTAACAAAGAGTTATTGTGAGTCAACTAGTTGAGGTGTATAGAATGCTATTTAATGTGGTTGCTAAATGTCTAAATGTCTGTGGGCAAATAAAACACATCAACAAAGGAAACATAATGAAAATTTAAGCAACATATGACTGATGACACATGAATAGTTGAAAAAGTTATTATTAGGAAAATTCAGACAGGGAAGAAATTGAACCACCTTGACTAATTTTAAACTTACTGTATACTAAGCTCTATTTAAGCCCTGAAAAATTAAAAAGTATTAAGCTATAGTAAGCCTGCCCATGGAAAGCATTCAGATAACCTGAGCTAGTCTATACTGAAGACAAGGATGCAGGGTGTCTGAACCATTTGTTCAGAATATTTAAGACCCTGCTTGGTGCAAATCTCTGTTCAAGCTGCATAGGAGCAATGTGAAATGGATCTTTATATTCCCCATAGTGTCTTATTCACAATAGGTAATCAATGGATACCTCTTTAATGATAGATTCTCTTTACCACATGAATTTATACTCCAAACACCCTACTATAGTCCGATCAGCCTGAGATTTAAAAAAAAAAAAAATTCTGCTGGCATGATTTACACACCACCTGAATGTCAGAGCTACTGTGCTTTCTGACTTATCAATGTCATGATTTGGCCTTGTAAGTGAGTTATGATGAGTTGAATCACTTATGAATCAGATTTGAGTCTATGACCATAACTCACAGGTAGGATGGAAGGAACCAGAAGGAGACTCTTGTCTATTTCAACTGCTGTCTCTTTTGGTCTATATTTTAGTCTGTATCTGACATATTGTTAAAAGAAAGAAACAGAATAAGACCTTGACAGACACAGATGAAGTATCTCTGATTATGGAATATTAAATGCTTAAAAGAATCAGAACATGGAAGTTGCAAAAAATGCTCTTTTCCTTACTGGTGGGGAAATAAACATTTAGATTTAGATGATAAATCCTAACAGGGAAGCCACAGAAAGCACAGCAAGTTTGTTTGTCAAGAAATGCCACGGTTCCTTCTAGTTAACGTCTGATTCCTTTCCACGTGAGATGAAAGCTAACGGTACTCTGGCTTCCAACAGTATTCATGCAAATGTGCTTTCTGACCTAGATATGACTTCATGCAGCCAGGCTTGCTGGTCGCTAACACTTAAAAATGGTAAAATACATGCGCCTTCTACATATTTCTTTAAGGACACTGTACTTAGGAGTGCTGTGAATTTTTAGTCCAATTTAGTTTTATGATCTGACTCTATTGAAAACACAAATAATTGAATGAGCACTATTTACAAAATTGAGGGGTCTGTTGTATGCATTAAAGCAGTAGTTTGAGTAGTGAGCATATAGTGCAAGATACAGATCTTGTATCATAGAAATGTACACCTGAAACCTATATGATCCTATTAACCAATGTCATCTCAATAAATTTAATAATAAAAAAATCAGTGGTTTCAAAACGTTACCTAGTATGAGCAAACCATGGAAGCTTGTTTAAACATATTGCTTCGATCTACTCAGAAGCTTCTGATTCAGTAGGTCTGGGGTGAGACCTGAGAATTTGCATTTCTAGCCTGTTCCCAGGTGATGCTGATGGGCCATGGGACAAGCCTTTAGAACCATTGCATCACAGATAAATTAAATGCATCTTACGTTTAAAAAATGGGGTTGGGGGGAGGGGGAGGGGAGAGAATAAAATAAAACATTGATGGAGTTATTGCTCATGGCTTTTCTAATTTCAAATACATGTACTTCCTTGTAATTTATCTGTCTTTCAGACATTTGGGGAACCTGAAATTAATTCCCAGTGTCTCTGATTTTGTTTCATCCACTCATTAAGGCTTACGTCTCAGAAAGGAAATTCAGCAATGGATAGTGTAAGTCTTCATCTACAAAAACAGCAGCAAAAATTTTACCTGCAAGTCCCAAGGGGGTGGAGGCCAGAATTATTGGAGGGTAAAATCCGGAAGAGATATTCCCTGCTGAATTCTCACATGCAGAATTAAAAAGCACTTCTTGAGTTCTAATGAAGAGAGAATCAGAATGCTGACCTACTTCTCAAGAAAGCACGATTGATCAAGTTTGCAAACTGCTCTGAGGAGGATAACTGATTTATCATTTCACCCTATAAGCCAAAAAATTGATTGCATTATTAAATTTCTATTTTTTACATTCCTCTATTTACAGACAATCCTCTGCTTTAGACTAGCAGATTATTATGCAGGTTATATATATACATAAAAAGAGAAGATCTAATTCCTGATATTTGCTATATTTGATAAAATAATGTACTTATTAAATGGTTTGAAGAGACTATCTTAAGTGGCTTTAAGATGTAACTATTAAATAATGTGAACTAAAATTTTTAATTCAACAAACAAATTTATAATTTACTTCCTTTGTAGAAAAGCTTTAGGAATATTCCCAATACTATCTTCTTTTATTCTCCAAGGGACTGCTAAAAATCTTGGTAAATTAAAGAATATAAATCAATCAAATAAGCAAATGTGCTCTACGGATTTAGCTAAATACACAAAGAGCTTCTGATAATTTTGTGCCTCAGTCTTTCAAACCATGGGTTTTGTCTTCCACTCCATGTGCAACAAATGAAGGAACAAAGGGTGTCTACCCTTGAACCACATAGCCCAGAGTTCAAATCTGGTTCCTTCTGATTGGTAGTGTCAATGTTCCCAGGTGTATGTGACATTCCTGGGACTTAGTGAAGATTCTGAAATGTTGCTTAAATCTTAAATCTTGTATTTATTAGCTTATAAAACTACTTAATATCTCCATTGTTGTTTCTTTTCCTTTATATATAAACTAGAGGCCCGGTGCACGAAAATTCATGCACTTGGGGAGGAGGGTCCCTAAGCCTGGCCTGTGCCCTTTTGCAGTCCGGGACTCCCTGGGGGATTGGGCCTAAACTGGCCGTCAGACATCCCTCTGGCAGCCTGGGAACATTCAGGGGATGTCCAACTGTGGCTTAGGCCTGTTCCCCTAAGCCGCAGTCTGATATCCTTAGTGCTGCAGAGGAGGCAGGAAGGCTCCCGCCACCACTGCTGCATTCCCCACTGGTGAGCCCAGCTTCTGGCTGAGCGGTGCTCCCCCTGTGGAAGCGCACTGACCACCAGAGGGCAGCTCCTGCATTGAGTGTCTGCCCCTCTGGTGGTCAGTGTGCATCATAGTGACTGGTCATTCCTCTAATAGGGTGAATTTGCATATTACCCTTTTATTATATACATAGTATTAATTCACACCTGCACTTTCAAGTTTTAGCATCACCAATTTTCTCATGAGGAAGCTACTAGGTAAGAAAGGTATTAGGATTATGTGGAATATTAAACATAAAGCTATAACATATAGTGCAATACAATGGTAATTTCTGTTAAGGAAAAAAGTGCTAACCAGTTACATCCCAGTCAGAACTGGGGGAAGTCTGTAACACCAGGGACAAAGGATAAGTCAGTTGTGCTCTATTTTCATTCTATGGGTAAACACTCTGAACAAAAGAAATGTAGGGAAGACCAACTGATATGTGAATATCCCAGTTAAGATAAGAATTGTCATTTACCATCTTTGTATTCACATCAATAAAAACTGCAAGTCTCTTAGGTGCTCAGTAATTTTATTCAAATTTCCTTTTTTTAGTCATCAGAAAGGGCCTATTTTTTAATAGTTTAGCCTAGCAAACAATGAAAATCTATATTAATAAAAGGGTAATATGTTAATTAGACCAGACATCTTCCAGACATCCTTCTAGACAAAGCTATGGTGGTAGGGGCTGAGGCAGAGGCAGTTAGGGGCAACCAGGCAAGAAGACAGAGCAGTTAGGGGTGATCAGGCTGGCAGGGGAGAGCGGTTAGGGGTGATCAGGCCAGCAGGGGAGAGTGGATAGGAGCATCAGGCAGGCAGGCAAAGGTGGTTAGGAGCAATCAGGCAGCAGGGAGGTGAGCCTGCTGGCCTGATCACCCCTAACCGGTTAGGAGCCAGTGGTCCCAGATTGAGAGAGGGATGTCCGACTAAATCAGCAGTCAGACATCCCCTGAGGGGTCCCGTATTGGAGAGGTTGCAGGCCAGGCCAAAGGACACCTCCCCACATGCACGAATTTCATGCACTGGACCTTTAGTGAATAAATAAAAATGCTCAGCTGAAACTTTCTTCATAGATAAGTCAGCAAATGAAATATTCAAAATACCCCTCATGCAATATATCACATAAATATGGATCTGAAAACTAAAGAATTTGTGTCTATAGTGTCTGTTTCAAGAGTATCTTACAGCTGACTAGCGGGTCTAGTATAAATTGGGAATTTACCTAAAGAGGATGATGAGCCCTAACCGGTTTGGCTCAGTGGATAGAGCACATGTGTCAAACACAAGGCCCGCGGGCCAAATCCAGCCCGCCAGGCCTTGCAATGTGGCCCGCACCGCGCTGTCATCACTGCACTCCGCTGTCAGTTTATGACATTGTCAGTTTATGACTGTTCAGTAAACCATTCGGCCTGCGATTTAGGCTGGATTTTAGATTTTGGCCCCTTCTCTGATTGAGTTCGACACCCCTAGGATAGAGCATCGTCCTATGGACTAAAGGGTCCCAGGTTTGATCAAGGGCATGTACCTTGGTTGCGGGCACATCCTCAGTAGGGGGTGTGCAGGAGGCAGCTGATCAATGTTTCTCTCTCAATGATGTTTCTGGCTCTCTATCCCTCTCCCTTCTTCTCTGTAAAAAAAAAAATCAATAAAATATATATATTTTTAAAGATATAGAGAGAAAATGATGACAGCATCATACAAAAAGACCGGTCCATTTACTACCCTATATTCCCGGGTCATGAGCTGTCTCTATATACTCAACACTAACATTACAATTCATAGTCTACTGCTGTAGATAGAGATTAGTCATTATTGCTTGGGCTTGTAAAACAGAAATATATCATCACAAATCAAGGCAAAGAATACATAACTTTTTCCTCTCATCACATAAAAACCCACTTGCTTTTGAGTTTACAGATTGTACAGAAGTGACCTAATCTTTACTGAAATCTAAAAAAAAGTCAACATTTTGATATAGCACAAATTATTAATTTAGGTAGTATGTTTTAGGTATTCCCCTCGCTCCCAAATATCAGCATTTATTTTTACTTCCTATGGGCACAGCTATTTGCAAGATCCTAGGTTTCCATGACCTGGATGAACTTGATACCCAGTGACCCTCTAAGAGCATCAGATTTGCTTCCTTAGCCTTATACTCTGCATGAGGGGGGAGGGAGGGGTCTCTCAGCTCGGCCTGCATCTCTCTAATCCGAGACCCCTCAGGCCACTCTCCTCCACTGGCCTGATCACCCCTAACCACTCTGCCTGCGTGCCCGATCATCCCTAACTGCCTCTGCCTCAGCCCCCACCACCGTGGCTTTGTCCAGAAGACTCCTGGAAGGACATCCAGAAGATGTCCAGTCTATCTGGTCTAATTAGTATATTATCCTTTTATTAGTATAGATTGTAGGAATCAAACTCTTTTTGTTTCCTATGTAGAAATCATCAATTTCCCAATGAGGTTTCTTAAAGTGTATGTCAAGGCAAAGGGCATAACTCATATAGAGTAGACACTAATCCTGGAACTTGATAAATTAATGTTCCTTCCAACTTGAACATTCTAAACCCAGTATCAAATTTCTCCTTCCTTTGAACTTCCACAGTGTTATATCTCTACTTGCCTCTCATCCATTATTGTATGCCCATGCGTATGTAAAGAGTGACTGAGTGGACAGATAATGTCATAGCTCTTCCAAACACAGGATGCCTTAATCTTTAGCTCCATTGCTATGTCGCATCTATTAACCCTGTTCTGCATAGCACATGCTGCTAAACCAGTGAGAAGCCCGGGTACATCATGTATAACTCAACTCCTGAGGCACTTGTTTTCCTCCCACCCATCATAGGGGAAGGACAGGAAGAAACTAATAAATATGCTAAAAAAAAAAAAAAAAAAGTCCTGAAAAAGTCCTGATGTCACTTTACTGGGCTCACATTTATGCTTATAATCTTTTCCTCTCTAAATGTCTTTTTAAGCTTGTCTAAATCAACCAAAGAACTTGTATGTATACCGTATTTTCCGGCGTATAAGACGACCCCCTAATTTTACAGTTAAAACATAGGTTTAGGCCTATATTCGCTGTATAAGACTACCCCCCACTTCCGAGGCAACACCAGTTCTTTTTTTAATAGACCGCCTCTCTGACTCTGGCCAATCTGAGCAGGCTTTTTTTCGTTTCAAAAGTCGTCTTATGGTCACAGAAAACTGTGGTAGAGGCCTGGGGTGGGGAGTGGGGGAAGGCTAGAAGAGGTCAATGGGGGGGACAAAAGGGACATACATAATACTTTCAACAATAAAGAATTTAAAAAATATATTAGAAAAAAAGAAACTAAAAAACTAATTAAAAAATAAAACATGCTGTGTTGCAAAGGTTTAAAAGAAATGAGACGATTGCTAATCTATCATAATTGGACTGCCTGCTCACCCTTGCTCTGAGAATGAGGGGTGAATTTACTGTCATTCTGCCCCTTCAGCAGATGACTCATGTGGGCCTATGTAAGTATACACAGAATGTAGGGAAACTTCTAGGACAGAGTAATAGACAAAAGCTTACTATAAGTCTCTGGAAGCAAGTTAAAGTATATCTCATGCATAAGTTCTTTTTCTTATGGCTGAAGGAAAATTTACATCTCCACCGATATTATAGAAGTCAGAAAGTCATATTTCTGAGTCTAGAAAAAAACCTATACAAATTCAGTAGGTACAGTGAAACTATATATTCCCTTGTCACTTAAACACTGTCATTCTTATCAGTGGGTCCTAAACTTTTCACATGCCTCACATTTTATAAATGGATTGCTGGTAATATAGTCTTTGTTTTCAAATGGTGGACCAAGGACAATCCTCTTAAAAGCGAACAGAACAGAACAGAATAGAACAGGGAAAATAAAACAGGAAAATAAAGAAAGGAGAGAAAAAAAAAACACACGCACACACACAAAAACGAGTGCACCATGTAAAATAATGTTATTTCTTGGAAACTTTTAAGTTATATGTGTGTATATTATCCTAGTTTTAAAACTATTATTTATGATAGTCACAATCAAAAAAGTTTAGAAAGTACTGACATCATAAATCCTGCAGTGCTGAAATTTCCAAATATATTAATAAAATATCAGCATAATAATATTTTAAAGTGTGTTTTCTGTGCAATGCAACATTCATTGTGATTTACAAGTATTTTCTCAAGTAATCCTCACGTTGACCTTATGAGGTAGGTATTTTTAGTTCCCACTTTGTACAGACTGAACTGAGACCATTATGAGAGGCCCTTCTAATAGCATTTTGATTGAATTGATGTCAAACAACATATGTTTTCATAATAAGAGATTAACTCTTAATCTATTACAACTTCTTGACAGAGTTAAAAGCGCCTCTCCCAGTCTCTGCCCTGTTTTTGTTGTGTGTTTTTTTATTAGCAAATACATGAAAATGTTTTTTTTTATTAAGGTATTATATGTGTACATATCTTACCAATTCCACATGAAAATGTTTTCTTAATAAAAAAAATTTCACAAAAGAAAAAAAAGCCATTTATCTAGAATTTTTCACAAAGTATAGAAATATTTGGAGGTGAGAGACACTATTTGATTTAAATATACCGGAAAAGAGATTTAAATTTACCATTAAAGAGCATACATCAAGTACTCTGCATAATTATTCTTTCTCTTTGATGCCCCTCTTCATACTTGGATCTTCTCAATCAAGTTCAAAGAATTCTAAGCTTGTCTGGCTGGAGTGGCTCAGTGTTTGAGCATTCACCTATGAACCAGGAGGTCACGGTTCGATTCCTGGTCAGGGCACATGCCCAGATTGCCAGCTTGATCCCCAGTGTTGGAGGCAACCAATGAAAGATTTTCTCTCATCATTAATATTTCTATCTATCTCTCCCTCTCACTTCCTCTCTGAAATCAGTAAAAAAATGTATTTAAAAAAAAAGAATTCCAAGCTTGAAAACCACAGCAGATTGTTAATGTGGTCACTGGTATGTCCAAGTTCACTGAGAGAATCCAGGAATAATCATATGATAAAGAGGGTCCAGATGAGGACACTATTATCATTTTCACTTATGTTTGGCTGTGCAAGTCTGGCCTACACTTCTCTCATTCCTCATAGTAAAGATAATTAGGTAAAATAACTAGACTCTTATAAGTCAATAGAACTTGGGTCACTAATCAGAAGTATTCATTGTTCAAGAAAAAAAAAAAAAGAATAAACTGTGCTTCATGTACTCACAGGTGTAAAACTATTTTTACCCCCGACTCTCTCTCTCTCTCTCTCTCTCTCTCTCTCTCTCTCTCTCTCTCTCTCTCTCTCTCTCTTATATATATATATATATATATATATATATATATATATATATATATATATACATATATATATACACACACACATATATATAATAAGAACGCATTTATGTTCTATATACATTAATGAAAGATTTTGAGCTATAAAGGATCTAAGAAATCATCTATTTATATATTCTCACTTTAAATATGTGAATGATTTTATCCAGAAAAATGTCAGTAATTTGCACAAGGTCACAGAGTTGATTTATTTGTTTTCTTGCCAATTTACATTTCCAAGTAGCATATCTCTCTTTTCTTGCTTGCTTCCTTTATTTCTTTATGTAAGCCATTTAGATGTGCTTTTCTTTCATATGACTTTGAAAGCTTGAAGCAGCTACTCATTTGGTATTTAGATATACAAATAATCTGAATATAAAATACTAGCCTGGAAAAACAAATGTATGTTGTTAGTATGCTAAACCTCCCTTCTAATATCCATATAACTGTTATTTTTATCATGTCTCCAAAACATCCTGTTAAAATTTTTGATCATGTACAAAACAAATGCAGCAATGGAGTCAATATGTTTTCCATTCCTATGAACTATCTTTTTGAAATAAATTGATTAATTCCTTCAACAAACGTTGATTGATTGCCTACTAGGTTTCAGGGCTGTTCAAAGTACTTTGCACATGGAAATGAAGAAAAGAAAAAGTCCCTGCCCTAACAGAGTCTGCACTCTAGTTTAGGAGATAGAAAAATAAAGTAGATAAATAAGTAAATTACATTGTATGTTAAATAATATTAAGTACTAAGAAGATAAAGAAAGCAGATGAGGCAAATTGGAAATGTTGCTATTGCTTACTTGTTAGTGGTTGATTGATTTTTTTCACTTTTATTTGGAGCTACAGTCAGGGGGTTCTCACTTGAGTGGAGATGAAGTGGATAAGAGTTAAACATCTATGTGGAAAAATAACACTTCAGCAGAGGGAACAGCAAGTTCACAGGATATGAGAGATAAACATGAACTAGTATGTCCAATTATAATAAGGATGTCAGTAGTACTGGAGCAGAATGAGCAAGGAGATTAGTAGTCTGTAAGGTCAGACAGGAGGTAACTGGGCCAGACCATATAGGGCATCATGACTTTGGCTATAATCTGAATAAAGCAGGAAGTATGGGTAATGTACACTCTAGCTACTGAATTGAGAATAGACCCAAACATATCAAGGTGGGATCAAAGATACCAGTTTGGAAGCTACTGCAATAATCCAGGCAAGAGATGATGGTGACTTGAATCAAAATAATAGGCATGAAGATGGTGATATTGGGATGTACTGTGAAAACTGAGCGCATGTATCTCGTTAATAGATTAAATGCGTGGTACAGGGGTAAGAGAGGGATCACAGCAGACACTAGACTTTTTTGCCTAAGTATATGGAATGAAGTTTCCATTTAATGACATATAATATTATTCAGAATCTTAGACTGAATACTGTTCTGGAGCCAAACTATCATATTTTTTTAGTCTAGAATTCAATATAGGACAAAACCTTAGGCTAGCTCAATTCTTGGCATATGCAATAGAAGCATCTCTTTATTAAACACTTTCAAGTTACTCCTCTGATCTGACTCTGTGGTACTGACAGCAGAGCTCTTATTGATTTTACTACTACAACCAGTCATGTGAAATATTACTGTGGCTCAAAACCTAGGTAAAAATGTAATTAAGAGAAAAATGTGTATTTATAGTATGTATACATATAAGTGTACATACATATAAACGTACACATTTTAATATAATGTATATTATTCCCCACTCTAAGAATGTACTTAAGCCTAAATTTTGATATTTTGACACTACACAGATTTTTTAAAAATAACTTTCAGTTTATTTTCAACTTCCTGTGAACTTTTAAGGAAGCCAAGTTTTTACATGAGAAAATATTTTTTTAGGTTAAAGAATATAGCTATTTTATTTTCAGTCCACTGTTATATATATATTTACCCAAATTAGCATATGAACACAAGGAGAAACATGCATAAGTATGTATAATAGCTAAAATCATTGATAAAGCCTGCTTCTTGTGTAAGCTGTGAGTGCAATAATCAAAAAAGTAAATGCTACTAGGAATTTCCCCCAGATCAGACAAGGGAAACACTTTTTGCTTTAAACCCCTAAACACAAATTTTTAGTGTGTTTAGTAAGGCCTATGACAAGAACAATGCATAAATTAATGAAATTCCTCAAAATTAAAGGCAGCAGAGAAGCCATTTAACTGATGAATATTTTTTTTTTTGCAAAATTTAAAATTCTACTAAAACATCATTCATGAAAAAATAATATATTTTTAACTTAAGTTTTAATATAAGTCCTTTGTACTTTAACTAAAAAAATGCTGATTTTTTAACATGAAAAACACTAATAAAAATAAAGCCTACTTTCTAAATCCTAGGGAGGCCTGATACTGTTTGTTAATTTACTCACACATACAATGAAGTAGAATTAACAAGATTAATTTTATATTTTTAAACCCGAGATGTTCTCATCAGAAACTGCACATAGGAACTGAGGTAGCTTAAGCATTGAAGAGTTTGTAGGATTAAGACTTGTACTAGGCATCTTCAAATAAATTGTTTTCTGCAATGTTTTCATTGTTCAAGTTGTGAAAGACATGCTTAGGTGCTTGACTTTGAATGACAGTGGATCTACTAAAATTCACTATTTTCTCACTCTATAAAGTAAACATTAATTTAGAATCCAGCTTGGAAAGTGAAATGTCAGTAGGGTCATATAAAAACAGAAAATGATTTTAATATTAAATTTTATGTGGTTAATGAGTTTTTAAAATGAACTACTTCATTATTTAAAATGGACTTTTATTTGTGCATGCTGAGGTGTTTACAGTATTTTTACTATTTATCTAGCTATCTATCAATACATACATGCATTCATACATACATATAAACATCTATAAGCATTTGTGTGACTTTTGGTACAAATCTCTTGATTTCTTGAACCTTAATTATCAAGATTGTTAGGTTAGATTCACAATTTGGTAAATTATAGACTTAATACTTATTTCCTGGAAGTCCTTAAGGGAATTATTTACCCTCTGTGAGTCTCTATTTTTTCACCTATAAAAGAGATAATAATACTAAATTCTACAATACATGTATAATATAAATGCATTGAAAGTGATTTAGAAAACTCAATTATTTCAACAGAAACAAGACACACTAATTTGAATTGTTCTTTCATTATGGTTATCACACTTAAGTTTAATTACATTTTAAATTATTTAGAAAAATTGCTTTATGGAGAAACAAGATGGTGTGAAGCAGTTTTCATGAGGCAGAATAAAAAGTAATTTAATGTGTGTACTGCCAAAGGCTCTACATCTTCCAGCGAAGCTGTGCAGTCTGGGAATGATAGAATTCATTTTGGCAGCGGGAGCCAGAGCCCAAAAGAGAGATGTGAATAAAATATCGTGTTTTTTATTTCTAATATATAATGAACTTTTCTATTAATAATGTGACAATGACAATCCATCATCCCTCACCTCATCTAAAACTTCTGCCACTCACCACAGTTTTGGGTCTGGGAAACCACGATCAGGTTCAGCAGTAAAAAACACTGATTCAAAGTGAAAGGTTCATTAGTCACATAATAGGAGCAGCGCCACGAACTGCACAATGAAATCTGGGATTTCCCTTTTGCCTACTTTTCGGTACTCAATCTGTTTTGGCCTGAGGTCTGCAAGCAGACAGATGCCCGGAATTGATTTTTTTTTCCTTCCCTTTTTGGTGCCCTAATGACTCCCTTTCTCCTCTATGCATTAAACTGAATGAGATGGACAATGACCGTACTGATATTCTAAATGGATTGTGACTCCCTCATGGCATACCTGAATGAAGGAGAAAGGCAATTTGGACCGGTATTTTTTTCCACATTAGCTGTTTTATCTGTGAGTGCCATATGAATCCCCACCAGTGTAGGAGTGGTGCCGAAATGAACTTATGTCCCCTTATATTTTCTTCCATCGTCTGAAGAAAATAACACTGACTTGGGAATCATAAAATAAAAATGCCCTATGCCTGGTGGGCCTCATGCTTTCTAGATTACCTTTCCAACTGCCTGAAAGTGATTCCTCATGTCTACCCCAGTCTCTCTATTGTAAAAAACCATATAAGTTTGGAGCACAGCTCTTGACAAAGCTATTGGAGCTCTATAAGAGCCACATGATACACCAACACCGGCTGGATGACAAGGGTTCTCAAGCACACTTCAGAGGCATCCAAATCATTATTTGAATTTAATCTTGAACCCCAAATGCTGATATTATACCACATTATATAGCTATTATCTTTTGAATGAAAATGTAGGCTACAACTGATGGGGGCAGGAGGTGTGTGTGTGGGGGGGAGAAATCTGTAATCTGTCCTTGTACCAGGAATGCAGCAGGTTATAGATACATATTTGTGAAGTACAGCCATTGAAATTGACCAGATATTCACTTTCAACTCTCTTAAACGCTTCATTCATTCCTTTTCCAATATCTCCTTTATTGATATTTCCTCATTGACCTTCTTCTTTCCTAGGTCATCATATTTTCATTCTAATTACAACAATCTCCCTCCCCCCTCTCTCTTGCCCTACCATGAGAATGTGAAATCTCAAAATGATAACACCTATAATAAGGGGAGGAACAATTCAAAACAAAGAGATGATGGTAGAATAAGTTAATAAATATATCACCTATAGAAATGCCTATTAGAAGGGATACTTTCATTTATTACACCTTTTATAAATTCATTTAGGGATCACAATGTTGAAATAATTGATAAACACTGTTACCAATTTAGCACAATGGGTAGATGTGCAACACCAGTAAGGGTTTCATGTTTTTAAAAAGTGAAAGACCTCAATATATTCTTTATACTTTTCTAGTAAAGTTAGAAGATTTGATACTTCTAGTGTTTTAAATAAATGACAGAAGAGAACCTCAAAACAATACTTAAGGGAATTCCAATCTCAGTAGGATGTGTTCATTTATAATAGTAGAATTTACATTTCTCTCGGGATATATTTATTATTTTCCATTTCTAATAACAATACTAAACCTTTTCCCTCAGTACTGCAAAAGTTTACAAATTGGTATCTCTTTTTATTTTATATTTTATTTTGACTCTTAGAAAATCATTAAATAACTAGAGGACTGTTGCACAAATTCATGCCCAAGTGGGGTCCCTCTGGTGGCCTACCGGTATTGGGTCGAAACATACAGTCCAACGCCACCTGCAGCTCCTACCTGTTGCTCCTACTCATCCACCCCACTGTGCCTGCCGCGGGCTTGTGCCCAATCAGCCCCTATCTGGAGAGGCTCGTGCTGCTGAAACAGTGCTCTCACCAGCCATGAGCCTATATCTGGTGCCCTTCCAAGGGGATCAGGCTGAAACCAGCTCTCTGACATCCCCCGAGGGGTCCTGGATTGGGAGAGGGCACAGGCTAGGATGAGAGACCCCACCGGTGCACGATTGGGCTGGGAGGGACTGTGAGAGGGCTCCAGGGCATGTCTAGCCCATCTCCCTCAGTTCTGATTGATCAGAATCCAGCAGGAAGCTAGCATACCTGTCAGACAATCTGCCCCTGGTGGTCAGTTCACATCTGGTCTACCGGTCAACTGTCTGTCTCTTGGTGGCCAGTGCATGACATAGTGACTGGTCGACCAGTTGACTATCTGCCCTCTGGTGATCACTGCACATCATAGCAAGCGGTTGATCAGCCTTAGCATATAATTAGCATATTATGCTTTGATTGGTTGTTCGGTTGTTCTGCCATTTGGTCTATTTGCATATTACCCCTTTATTATGTAGGATGCCCCATTTTCTATAGCTGTTTTCCAATTAGAAGCAAATTCCCTATGATCTTTGTAAAAAAAAAAAAAAGAATGCACTGAAGTGTTATAGGATCTTGTTTTCCTAAATGTGGTCCACGGGCCAGCAACCTGAGTTACCTGGGAACTTGTTAAAATGCAAACTCTCGGATTTCCCCCAGACCTACTTTATTAGAACCTACAAAAATTTCACCATGTGTTTCAGTAACTCTTACTAATATATCTTACCTATAAAATAGGAAACATATTAAGTATTACTAACATTTAGGGTACAAAATGGATGCTGGCAACCCCACCCATCCTTTTGCTGCATATGCTATTCTGAGAGGAAGGCAGAATTTGATCTAGCAAAGGCATGATATATCTTTTCTTTCATTTTCACTTGTTTAATGAGTTGAAGTTTCCTTCTACATTAATTGAGAAATTAAAGGATTATATAATCAAGAGTAGCATAAATGAACCTTCCCAAAATGGCTTGAAAAGTGTAAACATGAGTTGAAGGTAGGACAAAGTACGCAGAAACAAGTGAACAAGAAACTGGCAAAGATGATTTTTCTTTTTCTATTATAAATGAATATACATAAAAAATATTGTGTATTACAATGAAAACAATATGAACAGAAAAATGGAACCAATACTACCTGATTTCTTACAATCAAATGGCAGTATGTTGGTTCATGTGTTATATTAATCATATTTAAATATGTTGTTTTAAACATTCACATGCTTAAAGTCCCCCAAAGCATTTTTACATTCCTAATTTACAACACATTTGCAGATTAATATCAAGGTGATGAAGTATCAAATAATGTTTATTGACATTGAGTGGATGCATTTCTAAAGATGAATACATAAGTAGTAAATTAAGATAGCACTTTGCTGAAGTTATAAATACATCTAAAATGATGAATCTCAGAGGGAAAGTGGGGGGTGGGGGAGAGAGAACAACTAAAAGAACTTATATGCATATATGCATAACCCATGGGCATAGACAATAGCATGGTGAATGCCTGGGGGGGGGGGGCGCAGTGCAGGTGGAGGGGGTCAATGAGGGGAAAGGGGAATATCGGTAATATTTCCAATAATAAAGATAAATATTGAAAGATATATTTTGAATAATAGCAATAATACTACTAAACTAGGTCCATATGATAGGAGCTAGAGCCAGCTCTGCATATTTCATAATATTTAATATATCTGACATAGTAAACGTAGAATTTAATTAGGCTTTCATTTCGAGGGCTGTTCAAAGCTAGTGTAAGACTGTGATAAGAAAGCTCTAAATACTGTTTTTATTCTTTTGGCAGCAAAATCATAAAGGTGTTGATATTCAAAAGAGAGAGCAAAGTATAATCCCCCTATATGCAAACAGAAAACTTAATGGTAAAGGGGGAAAAAAGACATTCTAGGACTTCAAAGAAGGCAAATAAAAACCCTTTGAAAATATTTTGGCATTTCTTTCATTTTGCTGACTTAATGAGGAGACTGTTTTATATGCCAGAAAGTGAGAACACTGGGAAGGTCAGATCAGACTGAGAGGGGAGGCTAGCTGGGAAGACAGAAGCTGTTTTTTGTGTGGCGGTTGTGGTAGGGGATAGAATTGGTTGCACTTCTTTGGGGCTCTGTGCAAGTGGGGCAGGGAGCCCCCCAAAAAGAGCATTTGCAGGAAGTTTAAATTCATTACTTTATTTTAAAGAAAAGTGCTGCTGAAGGTTATTGTATACTTCGGGAAGCTTATGATGTACATGCTCCATCTCAAGATACTTGTGAACACTGGTTTTAAAAGTGATGATTTCGTTGTGAAAGACCAAGAACGTCCAGGTCAACCAAAAAAGTTTGGAGACCAACAATTACAAGCATTATTGGATGGAGATGTATGTCAAACTCAAAAACAACTTGCAGAAAGATTCAACATTACTCAGAAAACAATTTCTGATCATGTACAAGCAA
The DNA here is from genome assembly GCF_964339955.1 of Pipistrellus hanaki. Taxonomy (NCBI): domain Eukaryota; kingdom Metazoa; phylum Chordata; class Mammalia; order Chiroptera; family Vespertilionidae; genus Pipistrellus; species Pipistrellus hanaki. Next base: position 34,638,486 of record NC_140512.1, read on the forward strand.
TGGGAACGATTTTAAAGGAAGGAAAATGGATGCCACATAAACTGAACGAAAGACAAATGGAAAACGGGAAAGTCGTCAGTAAAATGTTGCTTTAACTGCACAAAATTGTGACTGGAGATAAAAATCGCATCAAATTGTGACTGGAGATAAAAAGTGGATTTATTTTGAGAGTCCCAAATGCATAAAATCATTTGGGATCTGATGGTTGATCAGATCAGCCATCATCATTGATTGCAAGGCCAAATGGCTTCAGAAAGAAGACAATGCTCTGCGTTTGGTGGGATCAGGAAGGTGGGGTGTATTATGAGCTTCTAAAGCCAGGTGAAACCATTAACACTTATTGTTACTGACAACAAATAATCAATTTGAACCACACTTTGATTGTAAAATGGTCAGAATGTGCCAGAAAACACAGCAAAGTAATTTTGCTTCATGATGACAAACTATCATACACTTCAAAACCAGTTGAAGAAACATTAAAAGATCTTGCCTGGGAAGTATTAACCCACCCGCTTATATTCACCAGACTTTGCTCCTTCAGATGACCAATTGTTTCTATCAATGGCACACGCACTTTCTGAGCAGCACTTCAAAACATACGTAGAAGTAGAAAATTGGGTCTCTGAATGGTTTGCCTCAAAACAAGAAAAGTTCTATTGGGACTGTATCCACAAATTACCTGAAAGATGGAGAAATGTGTAGCTAGTGATGGACATTACTTTGAATAAAGCTCTTTTGATGTTTCTTTTGAAATTATTGTGTTTTCTTTGATTATAAAATCTGCCATAATTAACTGGTACACCTAGTACACATACACAATCCTTATGTTAGATAATGCAGCATAGCTTTTTTCATTTTAAAGATGTGGATGTTAATTTTAAAGAATAAGTGACATGTCCAAGGTCACATAGAGCTCAATCTAGAACTTAAACACAGTCTTCCCAAGTTCACATGTCTCCTGTTCCTTCAAGCAAATCTTCAACTTTTAACTTTAGGAGTACTAAAACGTAAGTACAATAAAAATTGAACCTCCCTGCTTCTTGTTTATTGTCTAGCTGTGATTTTCAGAGGAAGCTGGCAATCAGAGGCAGTATAAAAACAACTGGACTTAAAATGATCAGAGTCAACAGTCTTTGATGTAACAAACAGGATAGGGCAAGAAAAACAACTAACCAAGTTTGTTTGTTTTTTTAGTTGTCATTTAAAAGTTTGATTCCTCTTTTAAAGTGATTACCTCAGTAAAAATTAGATCCTTTGCCTATTGCCTCAATTTTATTCCCAGTAAAGGGAAACAAAGTTAAATAGTATTTAATGAATATATTGCTTCCAGACTATACCTACCTATACTAATAAAAGGGTAATATGCTAATTAGACTGGACGTCTTCCAGATATCCATCCGGACAAAGCCACAGCGGCTGTGAAGGCTGAGGGACACGGGAGGGGTGGGGCGGCGTGGTCCCTTTCACAGGGGCTGTGCGAAAGAGGTGGTGGTGCTGGAGAAGCCACGGGAGAGGGGGCTGCGTGGTCCCGGTCCCCAGTGCTGCCCCTTCCACAGAGGCCTGGTCCTGGTGCCATGCCTCTGCACAGGCTGGAAGGGGTGCGACCTGCTGTGCCTCAACCTCCCACAGCCCCTCCCACAGCCAGCCTGGCCCCAGATCACCCCCAGTGGGCGGGGGGCGGGGACAGCACTAAGAAGGGAGGGCCAAGGGTGAGCGGGCCTAAGCCTTCAGTAGGACATCTCCTGAGGGCTCTCAGACTGTGAGAGGAGGCAGGCTGGGCTGAGGGACTGCCCTCACCAGTGCACAAATTTTTGTGCACCGGGCCTCTAGGTATAATTCTCAATCCAAATCATTATAATGAGGTTTGATGGAGCACATTCTATGAACTCCTATACTGTCTAACAGATGAAGTGCTTAGATGCACAACCCAGAAGTTCTATCTCCTTTTCTACAAAGCTCTCATAGAAAATTCACACCCCTTCGGCTGAGAAGGAAAGCCTCTGTGCATGGCACTTGCTCTTGCAGAGTCTGCCAGAGACTTGGATGTTGCTGTTCATAAGGATCCCTGCTGCTGCTGCACATTTATCACCTGCACATCTGAGTGGGAGGGGTCCGATCAGATAGAAGAAGCCCCTCATTCAGAGGTGGCATTTCCCCTCCACGGCCAGGACTTTAAAACACAGCACTAGATGTCTGATTAATGGCTGTCTTTGTGTCATTATGATTTTTGTTCCTCAAGGTTTACATAATTCCTTAATGATATCAGCATCACAGTCAGAAATGTACCTCTGCAATTAGGAGTCCCCACTCCTCTTCCTTACTGAAGAAATCAGCTACAATGATAAGGTTGAAGGATGAAGATCAAGAAATTTTATGACTTAAAACACCTTGCTATATATTGTTGCTTTTCCAAATTCTAATTTATGGCCAGTGACATTTGTTTACCTAGTCTCTTTCATTAACATTTATGAAAGCATATAAATATTTTATAACCCTAATAGATGAGATACTTAGCAATGCTTTATTGATTTTCATTATCTTTACAAGGCAGCTCAATAATAAATAGTTGAGGTGTTTAGAATAAAACACCAAACCCAGTTTTACTGGTACTGTGTTTCCTTATCTCTTAGACCTGAAATTTATAGCAACTGGAAATAAATTTATCACCCACCGGGAACATGCACCTAAGTCTCAGAGATCAAATTTATCTTCTGCATGTTCTGTAAGTATCTCATCAATTTCAGGATGAGTTCAATGGAGAGCAATGCTTCTTTGACAACATCAAATAATTAAGAATAAATATTGCACTCCTTTTGTAATCTAACGCTATTCATTCTGGTTTCAGATTTTATTTTCAGTTATTGCATTTTAACATATTCCTCTTGGTGTATAATATGTTTCCTTGAGGATATAATTCCTCTTGGAAACTGTCATTTCACTATAGACACAAACTACAACATGGTCATACGAAGACTAAGTACAAAGTGATGTGCAAACTCATTATCTCCTACAATACATTCAGAGTTGTATTAGCAGACAACTAATCCTATGCTATGGTTACCAACGAATATCCCTACATTGCATTTAGGGATCTCTTCAAAAACACCTCTGGCTTATTCTGTGATATTCAAGCTGCCTATTAAAAAATAACAAGGGTCTGGATTTTTAAATAGTCAAGCTTAAGATAAAAATAACGTGTGACAGAATATTCCATCATTAAATAAACTTTGAGCACATAGCTAACTTGGATGGCACCTATTACATTCTGCCCCAGGCAACCACTTTAAATGTAAACCAGTTGTCAGATACTTAATGCTAGATTGACATGGCCTGACACTACTGCTTCAGAGGCTCTTACGACTAGTTACTTCTAGGGGTGCCCTGTTGTTTGTTTTATAGGAACCCAAAACTAATCCACACAGCTCTCATAAATTAATATCTCATGGTTTTTCAGATACCAGATTAGATATTGCCAAAACCAAATATATTGGGGGTTTTGGTGTGATTTTTGTTAATCCTCACCCAAGGACATTTTCCCATTGATTTTTTTAGAGACAGTGGAAGGGAAGGAGGGGGAGGGAGGGAGAGAAACATCAAAGTGAAAGAGATTCATCGATTGGTTGTCTTCACACACACACCTGGACCAGGACTGGAGATCAAACCTGAAACCCTAGTATGAGCCCTTGACTGGGAATTGAACCTACAATTCTTCAGTGCATAGGCCGACACTCCTATCACTGGTCAGGGCTGCAGATAAATGTTTTTAATATAATAACTGTCCTCTTAACAATAAACTAGATCTCTTTTTTACTTTAATATAACTGTTTTGTTAGATTAAAACTAGGCCCTGCATTCATTGTGACCAATGTACCAAAACATGTGGCAATAAACATAAGCCAAACCTTTAGCTGACATCAAAAGACTAAGTAATGGCCCGGCAGGTGTGGCTCAGTGGTTAAGCATGGACCTATGAACCAGGAGGTCATGGTTCGATTCCAGTTAGGGCACACGCCCAGGTTGGGAGCTCTCCCCAGTGCAGGGCGCATAGGAGGCAGCCGATCAATTATTCTCTCTCATCATTGATGTTTCTATCTCTCTCTCCCTCTCCCTGCCTCTCTGAAATCAATAAAATTCTATTAAAAAAAAAAAAAACCTTTTAAAAAATTCTTAGTAATGAATACACATTTATTTGTTTTCAATTAAAATAAGTAGATTAATGTGTTTGCATTATATTTGTACCATGATTAATTGACCTTTTAATGAATTTAAAACTGTATTCACTTGATATTATTAATTGTTGCATTTGCCCTTATATTTTATATATGTGTAAACATTCATTTTGAAATAATTTAAAAATTACAGAAAAATTGCAAAGATTATATAATGAGTTTTGAGATAAGCTTTCCAACGGCCCCCTCAATATTAACATCTTTGATTACTATGGCACATTTGTCAAAATGAAAATCCAACATTAGTATGCTATTATTAACTGAATTCTAGATTTATTTGGATTTTACCAGTTTTTTCCACTAATAACCTTTTTAAGATCAATTTAGAATTTCTTCATTGCATTTAGTTACTATGTCTCCTTAGGATACTCAGGCTAGACTGTACGGTTCCTCAGACTTTTTTTTTTAAATGACCTTGACAATTTTGAGGAACTAGACACATAATCTGTAGAATGTTCCCTAATTTAGGTTCATCTGATGCTTTTCTTATTATTAACCTGTGGTTATTTGTTTTATGAACAAATATCTCATCGATGGAATGCCTTTCTCATCCCAATATGTAAAGGTTATATAATTTCAACATTACATCACTAGGGATATTAACCTTGAGCATTTGGTTAGGATAGTTTTTTCCAGGATTCTCAATTGTAAAGTGATAATTTCCTTATTAAAAATGTATTATTTGGAAATAAGTCATTAAATTCACCCCACACTCTGCAGGGTAGTGTTAAACTTTACTATTTGGAGGAGGGAGGTGACAATCTAATAAGTTACAAGAAATATTTGTTCCTTCCCTCTTACCTTTATTTTTTTAATGTATTTTTATTGATTTCAGAGAGAAGAGAGAGGGAGAGAGGGAGAGAAACATCAATAATGAGAGAGAATCATCAATCAGCTGCATCCTGAACGAGCCCACAACCCGGGCATGTGCCCTGACTGGGAATCAAACCGTGACCTCCAGGTTCACAGGTCAATGCTCAACCACTGAGCCATGCCAGCCAGGCCTGCCTTTATTTTTAAAATATGATGACAGATTATCATCACTGCCTCACGCCAATAGTGTCTGCTTTCCAGAAATGAATAACACTCACTTACCTAGAGTTTAATCTAGGTACAAAGTATTTGAGTGAAAGATATTTTGATGGTTGTATCAATTATTAACTGCTTTAGCTTTTCAGAAAAGAAAATATATTTTCTCTTTTAAAATTACTAGTTTTTATAATTTAATGAAAACATTATACACAAAAGTGAGAATCTTAAATATTAATAGACTTGATAACTTGCAATGAGTTAGCACATTATACTTATTAAATATTTTATAGTGCTTTGTACCTTTAATATTTATCATGTTATCAATTCTTCTATAAAAATACCATGAAATAGCTCTAGTTATGAATACAATGATGGGCACTTGACCTGCTTCTCTAATGAGTTTAATTGTGATTCTAATAACTTCAATACTTCTTCCTTTTGAAATTTTAAATTAAAAATATTGTAAATTTAGGAATACTGAAATACAGAAAAATTTAATCAAATTGTTATACTGATACAAATATGTTTATTATTAGAATCCAAATTATTTTTACCAAGTTGGCTTCATTTTTCTTTCCATGAGTTTTTAGTCTAGCACATTACAAGCCCTATGTCAGGTGCTAGAAATGCATATCAGAAAGACAGTCTCTGCCTGTAAAAATAAATGATTACCTAGTAAGTATTGATAGGTAAACACAATACTTATCTTTTGGAGAACAAGAAGAAAAATACTAACTTTAGAATTTGTTAAATATTTCTGATATTGCTGAATAGTTATCAAGTGTAAAACTTTCAAGCTAGAAGATCAAAAACAATTAACTGAATGATGTTTGAGGAGACTTGGAGGTGATAAGAAGAGTTTAAGTGCATGTGCACAGAGGAAAAAAACAAATACGATGTGTTGAAAATAATATTTACTGAATAGTCACTTCAAAAATATTAAGATAGCTGAATCTGTAGTGGGAAACACAGAGAATATAATTTTCATTTATATAAAAAAGACAGTGATGCAAGCTTAGGTTGCTGTTCCCCATTATGTGGATGTTGCTAACACAGAGTATCAGTCAACAAACGCAAACGTTGTGAAATCCAATCTTCTTGTTCACTGAGTTTCCAGGAACAAGTGCAGAACTCCAGCCTCACAGGAGGCCAATTATTGCAATGTAGCCTCTAGGCTCACATAATCACAACATCTGTAAAAGTCCCCTTCATGGATGGTTTACAGTAGATTTTATTACAGCTTTCATGTTGTATCAGAGGTTTTAGCACATACTGTGCTAATAATATCAGCAAACAACCAATTAAAAACAGATAATCAAAATTATTGCTGCTAACTAGAAATAATTTATGAGGTTTATACTTGTTTTGATCTGATACTAATGATTTCTATTTTTTAATGAAGTACTTAAGAGCTAATTGTCCACTAACTTTACATATTTCAAAATACAAATAAAACCATATTATAGTATTCTACCTGGCAATTTTTTAAAATGTTTTGTGGGGGCCTTTTGTTTATTTATATAAATATTTTAACTGATTTCAGAGAGAAAGAGAGAGAGATAGAAACACCAATAATGAGGGAGGTAGGGGGCAGGTTGAAGGAATAAATGGGGGTAAAAGGGAAATTATATAATACTTTCAAAATAAATATATAAAGATCAGTGATGAGAAAGCTGAGCCACACCTGCCGGCTGTAATTCTAATACAAGCCTGTCATACTCTTAAGATGTTGATAAGCTACAAACCTGTCTAACACAGCCCAGCCAGTGCTGCTCAATGGTTGATCATCACCCTATGAACCAGGAAACTGGGGTTTAATTCCTGATCAGGGCACACATCCAGGTTGCAAGCTTGATCCCCAGTGTGGGTTGCATAGGAAGCAGCCAATCAATTAGTCTCTTTTATCATTGATACGGTTATCTCTCTCTCCTTCTCACTTCCTCTCTGAAGTCAGTAAAAACATACTTAAAAAAAACAACAACATGTCAAATAAAAAATTATAAATATGTCAAACAAAAAAGAAACTATTTGAGTAATGACTAAAACTTTAATTGCTGTTTCTAAAACTTGAGGAAAAACTTCAATGACATAAAATGCTTTTTAAGATTTGTATAGTTAATTCCTAAAAAGTAAGCCTATTTCTAAATATAAAATCTTTTAAATTTCTTTATTTATTAAAGAAACATATTACATATGTTTCCTTATACCCTTATTGCCACTCCCACTCATGCCCTCACTCCCCTGTTGTCTTTGTCCATTGGTTAGGCTTATATGCATGCATACAAGTCCTTTAGTTCATCTCTTACCCCCACCCACCCCTACCTTCCCTCTGAGGTTTGATGGTCTGACCTATGCTTCTCTGTCTCTGGATCTGTTTTTGTTTATCATTTTATGTTCATTATACTCCACAAATGAGTGAGATCATGTGATATTCATCTTTCTCTGACTGGCTTATTTCCCTTAGCATAATGCTCTCCAGTTCCATCCATGCTGTTGCAAAGGTAAGAACTCCTTTTTTACCATAGCGAAGTATTCCATTGTGTAGATGTACCACAATTTTTTAATCCACTCATCTGCTGATGGGCACTTAGGCTGTTTCCAAATCTTAGCTATGGTGAATTGTGCCACTCTAAACATAGGGGTGCATATATCCTTTCTGATTGGGCCCTGGGTTTTCATTAATATAAAGCATTTCATTAATGGTGAACAAGATATAAAAATGAATACTTGTTTCGTGGAGAAGGAAAACCTAAAATCTTTTTATCTAAAGTTGAAAAAGATTACCATATGGTTAATATATAACATCTTTGGAGATACAAGGACACACTGTTTTAGAGCTTATTTTAGGAAGATGCTTTTAGCATGGATTTTTTTTTATAAAGAGCAAATATCTTGGATATATAAAGTGTGTCTCTGAAGAGACTTATTAACAAGTGAATGGGAAGTAATACCATATAAAGGAGCTGCAAAATGACAAATTCTATAAAAGCCTTTAATGTTGCCACAGACGACACCCTTCAAACCCTTCTCCACTTGGATATCACAATCGCCTCTCTAGTATTTTCCCCTTGTTCAAAGTTCTTTATTGTGTCCCTATCTCCGGCCAAAACAACAAATAAAAAATAAATAAAAAGCACTTTGGTCCGAAGCCGGTTTGGCTCAGTGGTAGAGCATCGGTCTGCGAACTGAAAGGTCCCAGGTTCGATTCCGGGCAAGGGCATGTATGTTGGTTGCGGGCACATTCCCGGTGGGGGGTGTGCAAGAGGCAGCTGGTCGATGTTTCTCTCTCATCGACGTTTCTAGCTCTCTATCTCTCTCCCTTCCTCCTCTCTGTAAAAATACCAATAAAATATATAAAAAAATAAAAAGCACTTTGGTATAATTGGTGAGTCCACTCTGAATTGTTTATCTTCCTTTACAACTATTCCTTCAAAACCAATTATACTCCTACCTCATTTATTAGCAAATCTTCCCACAGTCAGATACATGCACATGCTGCTATCTATCTCTGTCTCAGGTGCCTTCTCCCATCTCTGTTCTCATCTACCTTACCAACTCCATTCAACTTTCAAGTATTGGCTGAAACCTCACATTCTGGGTATTTCTTGGCTTCCCGTATCTCCATTAGACTGAGTTTAAAATATATTTGGTTTGTATAATCATTTCTAGAGAAAGAACTTAAGCTACTGTCAACTTAAAAACATTTTTAAACTATATTTTCTTAATTTATTTTAGTCACATACTCTATCACAAAGTGAGATTGCTATACACATTTCACCTGCTTTGATTTCCCTTGAGTAGTTTAATTCAATACATGGCAGCAGTCTTTCATTTTATCCCCACACTGGTAATGACTCTATGGTTCTGTCCCTTCTAGCCTGTGTGGACACCAAAGGTGTATGACACTATAAGGAAATAAATCCAAGTTTCCTTAGTAAGCCATCAGAACCTGAGCAACTTAACTGAATAATAATGATCTGAGCCTGAGTTCCATCTCAAAGAATAAACAAAGATTATTTTTGTTATCCCAGACAGAAATCTAAGTAGTAGTTTGACTTTGTAATGATCTAGCAAAATATATTCTAACAATTGAGTGTCATAGTGTATATTCAGTGACACTTGACTCTGAGTAAATAGATAAAAGTTTAAAAAAAATTCAACTACTTATGTGTGGAAGGACAATGAATTTTAAAAGAAAGTTTATGAAATTTCATGCCCCTTGACCTTCTCTTATTACTATTGCCCAGTGAACCTTTTCAAGATGAATGGTGTATATCTTCATCTATGACATTCCATTTAGCAATCACAATATTTCCTATAAGTTAGATAAATTGTCCAGTCACTTAACAAAAAGAAAGGCCAACATCAATTACAGCAAAGGTCACTCAATCCAGTTTTGTTCTATATTAAATTGTCATCAGACCTGACCAGCAATTTCATCAATTCACCTCTAACCAGAACGTTTCAAAATTTAGAAATCAACGGCCTGCCCTATGGGAAAAGTAAAATAGGTAAATAAGATACAACTTTCCAAGGCAAACTCACAAGGTATTGAACCCAAGATCATACTCTCCCAAGAGTCTCATTTATCTTTTAAGCTAAACATGACTCTTAAAAATAACTCTGTTGATTCAATGTCTGTCCTTATAGATATTACACAAGTGAATGTCATATGGTCTTTAAAAATACAAGTTTGACTTTCTCTGCCAAACTATCCAAGCAATTAATACAAAAAGAAGCAAAGTATATTCGGATACTATGACCTGAATCCAATTATGAGGAGCCTGTCACACAAATCCAGAATGAAGAGTGATCTACAGGAAAACTGACCTGAATTCTTCCAAAAATTAAATACCATGAAGAATAAAGGCAGGCAAAGGACTCAGATTGTGGGAAATTAAAGAGACAACTCAGCCAATGCAATGAGTGAGGCTTGGTTTATTCAGAATTAAAGAGCAACCACACAGCTAAAAAGGTCATTAAAAAAAAAAAAAAACTGGAGAAATTTGAAAATGTGGCAAATTTGCAATTGCTATTTTTTGTCTTAGGTGTGATCATGGGTTGTAGCTGTATAGGATAAGGTTTTTGTTCTTGGGAAATGCAAACTGGAATGTTTAAGAGGAAGTGTTGTGAAGTTTGTAGTGAACTTTTAATGACTTGGCAAAGTGGGGTGTGTGTGTGTGTGTGTGTGTGTGTGTGTGTATGTAGAATAAGCAACTGAAGAAAGAAATCAAGTTTATGAATCTAGGGGAAATGGATAGACTGAATATTATATCAACATCTCTGTGGGTTTAAGATAAATTTTAAAAATCAGATCATGTTATTCCTCTGCTCAAAACTCTATACTGTATGTATACTGGTATGCCATTTTGTTCTGAATTAGGCCATTCTTTACAATGACCTATAAGACCCACCTTGATCTGATCTTTCTGCATATAATTCTTCCCCTTTTGTTAATTCACTTCAGCCACACTGGCATATTTGCTGTTTCTCAAACATATCAGGCATGCCTTTGCACCGCCTATTCCTTCAGCCTGGAATATCATTTCTTGAGATGTATTAACTCCTTATTTAAAGACACTTCAATGAGCCCTCGTCCAACTACCTTATTTAAAATTGCAACTCAACTGCAACACACATTAACCTTCAGGGCATTTTCTGTTTCTTGAAATGCTATATATTTTCTTAGATAGTATTTTCGCTTTTCTTGTATGCATTATCTCAAAATAAGCTCTAAGAGGGATTTTTGCTCGATGAAAAACATAGAAGAGTTTCTGGCACGTAATTGATTCTTAATTAATTCTTTTTGAAATTGTAATGAATGAAGAACAGCTTTATGGCTTTCTTTGGAGTTAGAAAATAAAAGATCAGCATGAGATTGTGTGGTGGAAAGATAAAAGCCCAAAGAGGAACAAGCTGAGCATAGGAAGACAGAAGTGTGAGAGGAGATCCAAGGAATGAGTAGGAATGAAAGGTGACCTCAAGATTCCTTAGATATTTGCTCATTATTACAACATGAATGAAGAGCTGAAATGGGACTGAAATAAATATATTAACTATTCTCTAAAGATTTTGTAATGTAAGTAAGCTCATTTATAATCAAAGGATCTAGCATAAATGTAATCGAGAGAGATGTGGATGAAATATCTGATAAGTAATGTGCAAGAAATTTTCAACCAAAATTTAAATAAAGAGACCATACTTGTCAGACTACTTAGTATCATAATCTAGTGATGGTATTTATGTTAATGTTGAGATTGTGTGTTACCTGCTTTCAAAGCTCATCTGCAAAGGAACCAGGGTCCTACAAGGTACCAAGGGATACTGGCAATTGGAACCATGAACTTGCCATGAGGCAAAACCACCTCGTTAGTTCTCCATATTTCAAGTGCTCAGTAAACCAGCTGCAATCATAAACTGGCTTGACACCAGGATATATACAACCAATGCCATGCAATGCATACTCATGGTAACATGGAGTCATTTAAACATTTCTGAGCGTGGCGAGAGATGGTTAGAAGTCTTGAGATGGTTAGGAATCTTTAGGTTGGAAGGCATGACACTCAAAGCCTCTTCTCTGGCATGACAATGTGTTACATTGTCACTTTTCTCTTCCTGGGTACTAGTGGTACTTTTTAGGAAACTAGTGATGAATACGACCAAAAATGATTCCAACTCCATTATACAATTCTGCGCTCAAGAACAGATTTCTTGAAAAAAGGACACTGAAATAATGGCTTCATTATTAAAAAGGTGTTGGGAACTCAGCCAGTGTTGCTCAGTGGTTGAGTATCAACCCGTGAACCAGGAGGTCACGGTTCAATTCCTGGTCAGGGCACATGCCCAGGTTATGAGCATGATCCCAGGTGTGGAACATGCAGGAGGCAACTGCTCAGTGATTCTCCCTCACCATCAATGTTTCTCTACTTCTCTCCATCTCCCTTCCTCTCTCTGAAATCAATAAAAACATATTTTCAAAAATAGTGTTGGGAGATTTTCCATGTGTTTAATACATATATCTTAATTTTTTAATAAGATAAAATTAAGGACAACTTCTTGTGCATTATTCATTTATAATGTACAATACTTTGTTCTTCAAGCCTTATCTAATATTTAAGTGAAAATATATATTTTGAATTACAATCACTTGCTTTGCAAATTTTGTGGCTCATAGTCAAACTCACCATCCCAAGATAACAATGCTTCATACTTTTAAACACATGGCCTATCATAATACATTTAATGGATTTTAAGATAATCACTTACGGAGCAGTCTATTCTGAAAAATTGATTTCAAATACATTTGTAACCAAACAATAGTTAATTATTAAGTAATCAATGTAGTGGCCCCTTAGTTGGGACTTAAGAAAGTGTGTACATAGGTTATCATTAGGTATCCATTTAACATTAGCTTGTGATGATAAGTAAGTTTAACTAGAAATTTATCTTTTTGTATAAATCTATTCCTCAAGAACTAGTCTGTAGGAAAACATACTTTTCTAAGCAAAATTCTATTGATTATGTATAGTTACAAACACTTTTGATATTTACACATAGGCATTTACTACACCCCATGTAATCCTCCCTCACCTTACTTATTCATTTTAGTAAACAGTTATACACTCACTACTATTTACTATCTGCAGCTTTTCTTTCCAAATATTTATATAAAATATTTTTAATTACCAATTTATTTATATCAAGTTGATTTATTTATATCTAACTGTCTGTATATTTAATTTTACTCACTAGTAGTTTAATTGTAAATGAAAATTACCAAAGGGAGTCCTCCTGTTAATCTAATCTAAAAATATCTTATGGTTACCTACAATACATAGCAATTATTAGCTCAGGCACCTTAAAAATTAAATAGTATAAATAAACAACATTTTCGCAAACCAGGTATTTCTTTCCTATTATTCTAATCTTGAATTCCATTTCCTTGTCACTATTGCATTTCATGCTAATATGAAATATTATGAGATATGTCAAAAGACAAACGTTAAAATATGACTGTAAATAGTGGTTTTCTAAACATTCATACCATTATACCACCTGTTCATTTTTTCTTTTACACAGTGAATTGAATATTCTGAGATCTTTATGTAAAATTAAAAAAACACATAGAATTAAAAATACTTGAAGAAAAAATAACATTGAGTTATCATAAATGCTTTTATTAAATTATTTTATTTTTCACTCATTTGAATATTATTTAATTGCACTCAAACACTTCTAATAAATAAAAGAATCGGGTTAAATCAGTGTTAATTTTAAGAAATTAGTATTTAAATAATTAATGTTGCATTCAGAAGCCAAGCCAAATATTTATTTTGCTAATGAGAATAATAACATTCCAAGAATTATATTTTAACTGCAACTGCAAAAATCTGGTTTAATCTCAGATTTACGCAATGTCCAATTGTAATGAAGTTATTACATACATGAAATTACAAAACCTAGCTTCTATTTTTCTAAAGTTAAAAGTATACTTGAAAGAGCAAGCTTAGTCCTAATAAAGAGCCACATTTACCAGTGTTTTCCATGAAAAGAAAAAAAAGAAAAAATACTACTACTATTACCATCTGGATACTGCCAAATGATACTTTCAATCTGACTTTTGTAATTTATCATTGCTCAGATCTTCCTATAAATCTCTAATCTACTCCAAATATTAAATTCAGTATGAAAAATGAATCTTAAATAGAATTATCCCAGATAATTCTAGATTGTGTGGTTTAAATAATTTGCTTTAAACATCCAATATTTTGAGAAAAAATATACATAACATCACTACCTTTTTAAAATATAGTGAATATTTTACAACAAAAAATACTAAAAGCAAGGTCAATATTTATGAATTAATATTCTATCTCCAAATATATTGAAATATGTCAAGAGCTCTTGAATAAATAAAATTATTTATGGTATAGTAACAATCAGCATTTTGTAACATTTATATATTTTTAAAAACACACACACAAGGTAATAGTTACATGTGAAAGAAAAACTGCACTTGTATAAATTTACCTAATAAATATTGGAATATTTTAAATGTTTGTATTTTTGTATATATAGAAGACTTACAAAGAGTATATAATTTCTTCATACCGGTATCCCACAACACCCTTCCTTTTTAATTCCCCCCCTCCCCAAAGGCTAATTTGTCAAGGCTGGAAAAGATACATATATTAACAGAGACCATTAAGGATTCTTATAATTAATATTACAAGACATCTTTATGACATAATTTATAAGCCCATAAATATATTAACTCTTTCACGCCAATTATAAAAATCAACAATAGAATTTTCTAACTAGGTACAATTTGGATACTAATTACATTCTAGGCACTTCTAATTATAAAGATGAATAAATGAACACACCAATCAAAGAGTTTTAATTTAATGCTCATTAGAAAAAAATACATAAAAACAAGATAGAATGTTAAGCCGTTGAAGATATTATATAGAGAAAAACACAGCATGTGTACATTTATAATTCAATATGTAAGTAGAAATTAAATATAGAAAAAATGTGAAATGGCTCATTTAAAACATTGATAAATGAAGTGGCAAAATATTTCAATCTTTATTGAATTGCTATTATAAAGATAACAGTTATTCTCAGATTACTCTATGCAATTCCAATCAATATTCCAGTAATACTTTTTTACTGGAGTTTGAAAAAGTGACTCTAAAATTCATCTTGGAGAAGAATATTCCAACAGCCAAGACAATCTGGAAGAAATGTAGATATGAGGCCAAATTGTATTTTATAAGAAATGTTTTTTACAACTATAATAATCACACTGATACTCATGATGAAATAAAATCAAGAACCTAAATAAGATTCAGTACACCTAAGAATTTAACTATTAATAAAGGCTCCTTTATGTTTGCTGGGAACAAAAGGATAAATATTTTCGGGGCATTAAAAGTCAACAGTAATGAAAATAAAAAAATTATTTTTAAAATGGTGAAAATTATACATTTTGTTATGCATATTTTACCACAATTTTAAAAACTCAGAGTAAACAAACTAAATGTCCCATAGGTTATTTAAAAAATATTCAAATAATAAAGTAGCTACCTAGTTTCTAAATTTCCCCCCAAAATGCCTCCACTTCAATGAAGTAAACTGAAAATGATTCTCTGGATAGCTTCATTTGGTGGGGGTTGGATGGGGGTGGGATTGCCTCTTTCCAGACCACCAAAGATCTGAAACATGAAAGTGAGGGCATGTGTTTTATTTTTGCCTCCAGGGCAGCTAACAAATTTGCAGAAGAAGCTGTTCTAACCTCACATATGAAAGTTTTCCCCAGAGACAGAATCTGCATATGAAAAATCAAGTCCAATAATGGAACACATCAAGCTGCTGTGACTACAATGCCTGGAAGCAAAATGTTGAAGGCTTTATAATTTTTCAGAATTCTCTAGAGAGAGAAAAGGAAATTTAAAAAAAAAAAAAAAAAAAAAAAACCCTCCCTTAATTATTTGGTCACTATTCACAACCTTATTTGCTAATAGAGAGGGTGGTCCATTATGATCAGGTCTCATTTTGTTTAATGACTTTATACAGAAACTACTTTAAATTCATATCATGGTGGATAAAGCATCACGTCTTTGTTTTAATGTTTGCTGTGTTGTGTAAAACTTGAGGTTCATCAACCCATTTTTTATACCCGATTTGTAAAATTTTTAAAAATTAGCTTCTGGAAATGTGGACATTTTATGTATTGAATGAACTGACAAAACATTACAGAAGTGTTCGGAAAGAGCCAAAGGCACATCCGGATAATTAATAAAACTGTTTTCATATAAAAATTCCTAACATCATAGAATTTGAAAGCAGCTATTTAAAATGTAAAGCGCCAATTATTAACGATTCTCTCTCATCAAGCCAAATTTAAATTTAAGGCATTTCAGCCATCAGTACCAACCACTAATAACTTTCCAAACACTGCAATAGATCTTGCAATTGATTTATCATCAAGAAGTGTAACTATCCTACATTTGCTCAGTTAGGTATCCATTCTGTGTTATAGTCTCAATTGTTAAAAAAGCATTAATGATATAATTTACAATTCTGAGGACAGAATAGAAAGTGCTGCTTATTTTGCATGACAGCAAATGACCAGACACAATGTCCAAGGGATGAAAATGTAAAAAAAAAAAAAAAAAAAAAGTAATAATAATAATATAAATTACTCAGCTCAATATATATAAAGCCCATGTTCTTCACAGGATTCAAACTTATAGTTGTCCCTATCAGCCCAGAAGGAGAACATTTGGTGCCATTTGATATCATCAGTAAGAGATTTACTAACTGTTTTATCACAAGGAGTCCTAAATTTAATAAAGAGAATACTCACATGTCCAACAACACAAAGAATATTAGAGGCAATAGACCCAATAAACTGACAGAAAAGGACATCAAAGTTTCCAACCCCTTCTTAGATATATTCATCTGAATTTATGTGTCTGATGAATAAAGGTCATTAGGATCAAAACTAGATTCATTATGGAAAGTACTTTTTACCTTTGTTTTGCCTTCTTAATTAAGGTCATATTCTTTTTGTGCAAAGGCAAAAATTCTCAGAATCATCTGCAGTTAAAGCTTCTAATTTACACCTAAGCTTATTTAGTCAACCTTACATCTTCCTATTATTCTCCTACCACTCGATGTTTATTTCTGCTTCTGCAGGCCGCGCCCTCATCCTCCTTTGAATGAACTGTTATATTAACTTGCTTAGTGATTTACCTACTTCCTTTGCTTTTCAAGTCATCAATCAATTGGGTGGCAGGATTAATATGAAGCACAACTAAATAATTTATGAATATACTCTATGACATATAAAAGGAAGTAAAAACTTTGGCCACGTCCAGCCAGTGGTTGAAACTGGACCCATTAACTAGGAGGTCACTGCTCTATTCCTGGTCAGGGTACATGCCCGAATTGGGGGCTCAATCCCAGGTGAGGGCATGCAGGAGGCAGCCGATGGATGATTCTCTCTCATTACTGATGTTTCTATCTCTCCCTGCCTCTCCCTTCCTTTCTCTGAAATGAATAAAAACATATATAAAACCTTTGGCCAATTTTAGAACATTTTACCAAATATATCAGGAGTATGTGAACTAGAATCACAGATACCCCCAATGATCTGTGTCTGTGTTTTGTATAGTTTCCTCCCACACCGCAAAGGATAACCTATGTAATTGATCAAATCCATGATTATTAAAATAATATTCTAGTAAGCATTTTGAATTCACTCACATATATTCTCTATATTTTATATCACGATCTGCTTTTTCAATTATAAACACTGAATACATCCTAGCCTCAACTGAACTTCACAATAGTTGCAATCAGTTTGCCAAGCCTCAATAAAAATTTAAAAAGTAATATGCTAAAATTTTTCTCTACAAAATAACTCTCTCAATATTCAGATGGGCTATTGGGCCAATTTGTAATCTCTCATTCATCTTTCTAAATCTTTGAAACCTTTTTGTGCTTCCCCCTGGATTTCATTTTCCCTTTTAATCTGAAATGATAGCCTTTCAACTGGTTTGTCCATCACAGAGTATCTCTGCATGTTAATCCATTTCTTTCTCCCTTCTCTTCTCAAATAATAACTTTTCACTTACTATTTCTCATTTTGAATCTTCAATTGCTCCTTCTCCACCAAGTCCTTTATCCCATTATAAAATATTTTAATTTTCTATATTCAATCCTGTCCTATAACTACATTGTGACAAGCACTGGACCAACCACACAAAAGCCATCATGGGCCCTATTTTCCCTTACCCTCCTATATAAGGAAGGCAAGTACACCGAATTAATTTCACATCCTCCCTTGTAGTCACGAATAGCCACCGTACATGGTTATGTAGCTAGAAATGTAGCTAGAAAACCCTGGGGAGAAATTTCCTCATTATACAGAAAGGCAAAGTCTTGACAGGAGAAATAACTTCTCTTCCTGGGCCTCCCCCACTCTTTCTGCCTGGAGCGTGGTTGTTAAGTCTAGCGGTGCAGTAGCTGCGCTGCAATCGTAAGTCATCACCTTACAAAGAAGATGCTAAGAAAGGTGAAGTAGAAAAGCAGAAAGCACCTGGGACCCTGATATATAATATTTTTCAGCTACAAAACTCCCTGGATGCCTCACTCCACAGTTCTTGCTAATGGAATAATAAATAACCAATAAAACAAAACACAAGAACAAAAATTATTGTAGTTTTATTTTCGTTACTGGCAAGCCACTATGATGTTAACAGATATCTAACTTTCTTTGATCTCTCTCCCTATTTCCACACCCAACTGACAAAAAATTAAAGTGATAACTGAACTCTATATGCTTACTATCTCTATTTTGTCACCAATCATTCATTACAGTGCAATGGTTACAAACTGTTGGCCCTCAGGCATATTAATGCCAGGAGTTATTATGCTTCGCTCTAAAGAGTTTATATAAATTTTAAATTACCAACACGTAAGCATTAGAAAAATGTTAGTTTTTTTAGATGTTTAGGTTCACCAAAACAAACAAAAAAAAAGGGTCAAGTAACATTGTACCAACCCGTACACCCTGAAGCCTCACAGAGGCAATTGGTTAATGGCTGCTTTTGAGACTGAAGCAAACAATACAATAGAGAAGATTTACTTTCAACAATGGTGCTGGACATCCACCTGGCAAGAGGAAATGAGTCTAGACACGGATCTTATACCCTTCACAGAATTTAACTCAAAATGAATCACGGATCTAGATGTGAAACACAAAAGTATAAAACTGCCTTCCACTAGGCAAGAGACCATACTCCCTTGTCTTCTTTTCCAAGTAGACACGCCTTGATCTTTTCAGGGCCAACTCCAAAAGTGCTATTGTTTCAGAGACTGGGCTGATCCTCCTTTAAAAGGCCATTTACCTGCACTTTCCTAATGGCACTTGGTGTATAAGTATTCACGTGTATCCCAAAAGCTCCCTGTGGGCAGGGTTTATGTGAAATGGACTTCTGGGCCTCCAACTGTGTGTCATAAATATTTGCTGAAGAAAGCAACTTCGTATACCTAATTTTATATATCTAGAATGGGAAGTTAAATGCTATAAAATATGAATAACAAAATCTTTGCACGGCACTGATACGTTTCTTTCAATATCTGCTCGAATGCTAAATCTTATGGAGATACAAATGAGAAGAGACAAGGAGATACACAATGTGTGTTGAAATAGAATATTAAAAAAAAAAAAAAAAGGTAAAGAGACTCACTTTTTGAAGTCAGAAAGGGGCAAATTAAATATTTATTGACTTCTCAATCAAAGTCCAAATAAAGCCATGCATGATTGAGCCACAAATGCTGAGTGTTCCCAGGCAACCAAACTGCTTGGGCTGAAAATCAAATTAAAGAGCTCAGATCCTGCTATACTGCACAGAAAATGAAAATGAATAAAACAGAAAGGGGATGGTGTTGACTGACATGTAAATAAGCAACATTATTGAGAAACTAAAATACACTCTATTTAAGGGATCTTAGGTGTAAAATGATATCCTCTGACTGGACTAGCAACATTTGCACTGAAGGAACGGCGAGAACAACTGTCCAGAGAATTGGGAGAGCTTTGGCAAAAAGCACCCTGTGCCTCACTTTGTGATAGAATCGTTTCATACTCAAACCCTTCAAACTCTTACATGCCGATTCATTAACTGTTTTAGCACAACAGGCAGGATTAAGATTTATAAAATACTGTCCAAATGAGAGATGAAAGGAACATTTCTGTAGAAGCAAATTAAAAATTACATTAAAAATTGATATTTTTCTACTTAAAGATTTCCCTAAAATTATAATTTGTTTTTGGATGAAGAACATTATGCTGACAAATACTGATGTCTAGAAAAGCTTTTACCAAATGATTATTTCAAAAATTTAAGATTCCAGTGTATACATATATGTATATATAAATGCCACACATATATATTATTACAACTTTATAAAAATAGTATACATAGAAGGACTGGCAGCCTTAGTTGGTTTGGCTCAGTAGACAGAGAATCAGCCTGTGGACTAAAGGGTCCTGGATTCAATTCTGGTCAAGGGCACATGCCCAGGTTTCGGGCCTGATCCCCAGTAGGGCCATGCAGGAGGCAGCCGATCAATGATTCTCTCATCATTGATATATATTTTTTTAAATATATTTTATTGATTTTTTACAGAGAGGAAGAGAGAGGGATAGAGAGTTAGAAACATTGATGAGAGAGAATCATTGATCGGCTGCTTCTTGCACACCCCCTACTGGGGATGTGCCCGCAACCAAGGTACATGCCCTTCACCGGAATCGAACCCGGGACCTTTCAGTCCACAGACCGACGCTCTATCCACTGAGCCAAACCAGTTTCGGCCATCATTGATATTTTTATCTCTCTCTCCGTCTCCCTTCTAGAGAGAAAAAATATTTTAATCATTTAAAAAAAAATTTTTTAAGGACTGGCAAACACTCATTCTGATAAGACAGTGATACAATTAAGTGATTTTTAACATTTTTATGTATCTTGCATGAAAAATACAACTTTTTTTTAACTTTATTTACTACTCATACAACTTCTCCCTGCCTTTCCCATTTTTTTTTATGAACAAAACCCATTTTTAAAAATATTTTTTTTATTGATTTCAGATAGAGGAAAGAAGAGGGGGAGAGAGAGAGACACATCACTGATGAGACAGAATCATTGATCTGCTGCCTCCTACACACCCCCTACTGGGATCAAGCTTACAACCTTGGCCCTAACCAGAAATCAAACCCTGACCTCCTAGCTCATGGGTCAATGCTCAACCATTGAGCTACACTAGCCGGGCAAAGAACAAAACCCATTTTATACATTCCTCCACATTCTACTATTATCTGTAATCAGGTTTTTCAATATTATGAAGGCTGAAAAATGTCAGAAAGGTCGGAAATCAAGCCCTGAATAATTTTCTTATCTACTATAAATTCACAAAATGAAAGTAAAAGAAAATTACATTTAAATTTTATTTATTTTATATCTACGGACAACTTTAATAATATGTGCTTTACTGGCCTGCTGGAACACAGATTAGTCAATACATAAAGATAGTTTGAGATGACAGCCTAAAATCTTTTAGTCTGCGTGTCTCAGCAGCTAACTCTGCTGGATCTGCTCTGATTAACACCCAGAGCCCTTCCTTCGATTTCTTTGGCAATTGGTATTGGTTATCTCTTATTATAGACAACTATGGAAATTTTATTAGACTGCTTCTCTTTCGTACTGATAAAAATGTTATCTCCCCCACCACCACCACCACCACCGCCAAGCCCATGTTCTCCTTTTCCTCCAAAGTTTTATAGTATAAAGTGGTAAGATCAGATTTGTTTACCCTCTGTTAAGATTAGGAAACATTTGTGGTTTCCCAAAGTTGAGTTGATTATGATGGTTGAGGTTTTTCTGCAAAATGCATTACATGGTAAGGTTTTATCTGCTGATAGGAACAAAGTTTCACAGACTGAATTCCATAGCAAACAATGGCAGCCTGGGTATATCTCCTCTTGTCTTCCTTTTAAGAAGATTTTTGGAAATAAGGAGGGCATTACCTATAGAGTTTAGCTCTTTAAATTTCAAATTTTTATACTAAAGGTTAATTTTTGTTTCACATAAGCAAATAAAAATAATTTCTACTTTTGAAGTTCATAGAGTTTACAGGAAATGAGGGGAGCATATAAAGTAATGGTGCAATGCATCATGTCCTCTCTGGATGGCTCATCCTGTTCATTTTTGCTGCTTCCTCTTCCTTGCCCACCCATTACTTTGGGGCACTTCCTGGTGATATGCCCAAAGGCTTTCCCTAATTTTACTCTTGTTTATTAGTGGTCTACCATTTTATAACTTTACCTGAGTACCCTCAGACCCCTTCAACTCCATATGTCTACAAAGTGAGCCATTAGTTCCTAGTAAAACCACTCTTCCCTGGGCATTTCCTACCATAAACACAGTCACCCAGACCAGGACCCCTGGAGTGGTCTACCCCTCTCCTGTTCACTCTTGCCATCTTATCTATTATTGCTTTTTACTCCCTTCACATCACTCTATTACTTCTCCATCGTTATTGCTTGGCTGAAGTTTTTTCCTACCCTTCCTGGCTTGGATTATTCTGACTTATACCTGATCATTCTCTTGTAATGTAAAAGCTTTTCCATTTTACAACAGAGCTTTTCCACAGTCAGCAGTGATCTGCCTGCCCTACAGCATAAATCTGAATGTCATTTTCCTGCTGAGAAGTTCTTGATGGCTGCCCACTGCAAACTACTCTTCATGGTATATGAGTCCTTAATAATCTGACTCTTAACTCCAAGCTCTATCATCCTAAATTTATGACCATCTCTGCTCTCCCCCGACTCTATCCTGTAGCAAGTCTTGTAGTGGTGACAATATACTAAAAGATTCACCAGCAAAGTTATGTACTCAAATACAAATCCCAAGGGTAGCATACCTGAATAGACTAGCTACAGTTATGTATCTGGCCCATGGAGTAAATGCAATATCTCCCAAAACTATCCAGTGAGGAATCTGTAAATTCCAATAATAAATCCTGAAAGCTCTTAGAGGGTGGAAATGGGTGGGTAGCCTAAAGTAAACATAGCAAAAGAAATTTAACACATTTTTAAATCTCCACTATACTGTAGGCCAGCAGACATGTTCTGTAAAGGGCCAGATAATAAATAGTTGATGATGTTTTGGTCCATACAGTCCTTTTGTCATGACTGTTCACATCTCTATTGTGGCCCAGATGCAACCAGAGACAATGGGTAAAGGACTGGATGTGGCTGTGTGGCAGTAAAACTTTATATACAATAACAGGTTGTGGTTAAGATTTGGCCTTGGGAGTTGTAGTTTTTTAATCCTGGCAATGCATCATAGCATCGTGATTTCAAAGTTAGATAACCATGGATCAAATTAAGATTTTGTTGTGTGTTTGATGTTATGGTTGGAAATAGGAAAAAGATTACATAAATCCATTTGGTCTCCAAATGAATAAAAGAATTACACAATCTCTATGAAACAGAAAAGGACAACCACTGGAAAATTTAAACTAAGAGGATGAGATGGGAAGACAATAAGAAGGAATAAAAAAAAAGAGATTAAGGAAGTAAGAAATGTTTTAAGACATCAAAAATGGCTGAATTAGCCGAAACCGGTTTGGCTCAGTGGTAGAGCGTCAGTCTGCGGACTGAAGGGTCCCGGGTTCGATTCTGGTCAAGGGCATGTACCTTGGTTGCGGGCACATCCCCGGTAGGGGGTGTGCAAGAGGCAACTGGTCGATGTTTCTCTCTCATCAACATTTCTAGCTCTCTATCTCTCTCTCCTCCTCTCTGTAAAAAATCAATAAAATATATTTTTTTAAAAATGGCTGAATTAATACTTACTTTATAAACAAGACAAAACATAATTAACAATAAAAAGACAATGACCATAGAGAAAAACTTATTCTTCTAATATGTAAGGTAAAAACATAAAGCCATGACAAAGAGAGCTATGGCATACACGAACTATAAAGTGAATTTGGGGGGGGGAAATCTGCCTTTGAGGAATAAATCAGAAAAGTTTTCATAGAAATTAAATTTAGACTTACAAAATAAATAAAAATTTAAGAACTGGAGAAATCATAATAATACAAGGTACAGTATTTTTTCTTCTAAAAATCTAAACTAAGGAAATATATTAAAATGAAATAATTCTGACTATAACTTGTTTTAATACAAAAAATGAGAAAACAAGTGTTAAAAATTACAAGGTGATCAAAACTGGATATTATATAGTAATTAAATAAGATACTGATGTTTTTATTTATTTTTTAAATATATATTTTATTGATTTTTTACAGAGAGGAAGAGAGGGATAGAGAGTTAGAAACATCAATGAGAGAGAATCATCGATCAACTGCCTCTTACACACCCTCTTCTGGGGATATGCCAGCAATGCTCTTGACTGGAATCAAACCAGGGACCTTTCAATTCTCAGGCTGATGCTCTATCCACTGAGTCAAACCAGTTTTAGCAAGATACTGATCCTTTAAAAAAGTTATGTGGAAATGCTGCATATACTTTTCAAATTTAAAAAGTCAGATATAAAAATTTATAAACAGCCCATTCAAACTATCTATCTATATATATAAAAGCCTAATTTGCAAATTATCTCCACAGGAGTTCCACTGGGAGACTTACAGTTTGCTATGATGTGTGCTGACCACCAGGGGACAGTGCAGAATTAAGGAAGGCCCCCCCCCCCCCCACCAGCTGTCAGCTGGGGAAAAGAGGCCCACGCTGACAATCAGAAGGAAGGCTCTGGCCAGCAGCTGAAAGGCCCTGATCGGCCTTGATCACTGGCCAGGCCTAGGGACTCTATTCATGCACAAATTTCATGTACCAGGTCTCTAGTTTTTTTTAAATAACTGAATAAGAAAAATGAAAAGATTTATGCTTAATTTTAAACATGTCTTGGACTTCTAATATTCAATTTTTTTCTGCTTTCTTATATATTCCTTTCTTCAATTTTTTTAAGAACAAGAACAGAAGTAAATAAAAATCAAATATGTAAATGTATTATCAATCTATTGATCACATAATCAAATGTAAAATGATTTTTAAAAAATTTGGAGAGTTTTGGAAGTACAACAGAATGAATTTTAGGTTCCACTTTCAACACCTAATATAAGAATGGGATAAAACAGGAATTTTCAAGTGCATAAAGATCGCCTTGTTATATTTTCATTTAATTGTGTTATAATGTTATTTCATTTCCATTAAAATCAGTAAAATACAATGGGTAAAAGAAAAGTTTGTGGGCTCAAAATATATAGGTATACTTTCTACACTTTCTTTTTAAAATATAAAAATCAAGGATGTAATACACAGATGCATAACAATTTTACTCAGAACCTGAAAAATTACAGCCAGTACTTCAGAGCTCATACAGTACACTGTTTCCCTGCATAATTTAATTGAGAATTTCTTATTAAGCCAAATTTATAGCTCCCTCTTGGCCTAGATCATATCCATATCAAACTTCTGCTCAGGAATTAAAGATCATTAGTGGTGTCTTTCAGACCAGATATAAAGGAAAGTGGAAATCTCTTCTTTTCTACAATCCACTTCCTTCTCCGCCAACTCAACACAGTTCTTTTGTATCAGGCAACATGACATATGGATTTAATTCAGGTCAATCTTTTTCTAATTCATGATATGAATGGGGAAAGCAGCAATGCTGAAGGGTCTGTAGCTGTATTTAAGCTTGCTTAATTTTCTTTCTTTTTTTTAATTTATTTTATTGATTTTTTACAGAGAGGAAGGGAGAGAGATGGAGAGTTAGAAACATCGATGAGAGAGAAACATCGACCAGCTGCCTCTTGCACACCCCCTACCGGGGATGAGCCCGCAACAAACATACATGCCCCTGACCGGAATCGAACCTGGGACCTTTCAGTCCACAGACCGACACTCTACCGCTGAGCCAAACTGGTTTCGGCAAGCTTGCTTAATTTTCCAGTGAGCTTTGTATCATTGCCTAAGACCTAAGAATCAATAATGAGGTGCTTATGTTCATAAAGTCACTTGGAACACAAGTATTTTTGCCAATGAAATATTTTTCAACATCTCTCCCACATTTTAAAAAGCATTATTTTCAGTTATGTTCAAATTTCAATTTATGCAATAAATTCTAAATTTTTTGCATTTTTTATTTCAGGAAAAAAATTTTTTAATATATCTAAATTGAAATAACTCCCTAAATTAATCTCAAAATTTATGTTATTGGATTTATTTGGTTGATATTGGTTTAATTAAATTATATAGGTTTCAGAAAATTTTTAAAAAATAAAGTCATATAGGTTTCAAGTATACAAGTCTACAACATGTGTATATCATTTGTATATCTTTAGCATTTTTTCTAAGGAAAAATAGGCTGAAATATAATAAGTATCTATCACTCTGGGTCAAGTTTCCTCCCTTACGGAAAGTAAGTCTCCAGGAATTAAAACATTCACTATGCAAATCATAGACCTTTTGGAACTATACAGTTCATCTTCCCATGATTAATGAGAAATGGTTAAAAGAAAATTTATTAGGATTTATAAATAGGAGACTTCAATTTTAGTCCACAGAGTTCAGACATGGTTGCTGTCATTCAGAACCTCACGGTAAATAAGCAGGAAAAGCTGATGGGCCCTGGTGGTGAGCAGAGAGCTGGTGGAGAGGTGTTGGGTATGCAGCTAAGAGAATGCAGATGCCAGCCCCGAAGGACCCTCCTTTTGGCTGTGTATTTGTGTCTTGCTTAAGCTTTCTATTTTTCCCATGCAATCGCCTTGGAACTTTGTGTTTCTCCTCTACTGGCATCTAAGACCTCTGAAATAATGCCTCACCTGCACAAAATATTCGATGCGGCATGATTATTTTTATAGACTGAAATCAATTAATCTTCTTTCCTCCCTCTTCCCCACTGCCTCTCTCTCTTTCTTACTCTTGCTCTCATTCTCACTCCCTTACATGCTCTCTTCCTTCCTGGGGCTTTTAAATTTGTTTTAAAGTTTTATGTTGATATGGCATAGACCCAAGCAATCATTACTAGTTGCCTTTGTACCCTGAAGAATTTTGGTAAAAATCATGTTCCCTAGGTCAGTGGTCGGTAAACTCATTAGTCAACAGAGCCAAATATCAACAGTACAATGATTGAAATTTCTTTTGAAAGCCAAATTTTTTAAACTTAAACTTTTTCTAATTTCATTTCTTCAAAATGGACTCACCCAGGCATTGGTATTTTCTGGAAGAGCCACACTCAAGGAGCCAAAGAGCTGCATGTGGCACGTGAGCCAAGCTTGCTGACCATTGCCCTAAGTGTATCTTTTGCATTTTTTCTAAGGAAAGTTTATAGATTCTGCTACACCTTTAGGCCTTCTAAATTACACGCGGTAACTGGCTGTAGCCATATGGATAGATGCCACATGACACAGGAACTGTGTGGAAGTGGATTTGGAAAAGATCTACACAGTATCTTATTTGCATAAATATTTCAAACTGGCATTAACTACCAGTCAGGAAAATAGCCTGAAGTAAGCATTTAAGACACAGGTATTCCCACCTACTACTTATTTTGTGTATTAGGAGAGACTGTAATTACTTACTATATTTTGAATAAAGCAAAAGTCTGCTTTCTTTCGTATATAGATGATATGAAAAAATAATAAAAGAAAATAAAAGCATAAGACAAGTTACTGATTTTACAATCCATTTCATTTGAATATTTATATATCGATAAACCTAACTGGAATAACATTAAATATCGCAACTTTTAGCCCCAACCGAAGCCAAACGTATTTTGAATAAACTATTTAAATGTAATCTGAATTATTTGTAGCATTAATTTATTACTGTAAATTAATACAGTATGCTTTTCATTTATTAAGAAAAAATTTAAAACACCTAAGGAGAGGTCTGAACAGTTTACTCCCTGTAATAAAATCATCTAATACAAATTTTAAATCAATTGCTACAATTACAATACATAGGCCTGAATTCACTTCAACTTTGCAAAAAATAAATAAATAAATAAAAAGGGGGGCACCTAGTCTTCTGCAAGGCTGCGTCTGCACTCTGAAGCATTTTGGTAAAAACCACATTCCCTAGGTGTATCTTTTACATTTCAGAGCTAACTTTCCCCCCCAGTTCATAACTAGGATCAATAATTCTAAATTAAGTGATGCCAAAATGAACGATAACCAATAAATCAAACACTGTCAGAACACTGTTGATATCCACCCCATGCCTCTCTTCTACATGCGACCCATTGTTCTCAGTCCCAAGTGCCCCAGGGGACCCCTCACTTCTATCCACACACTTCTATCCACACTCTTCTATCTACTCACATTCTCCCTGCTGAGCTGTTGTGGTGATGCCAAACTGGGCACCTCCAGGCCCCAGCTCCATCCTCTTCAGGGTAGTTTAGAAAGAGACAAAAATAAATAAATAAACAAACAAACAAACAAACCAAACTACCAAAAATATATCTTTTCCATATATATAACAAATGGAAAATATATATTTTAATCATATTTAAAAGTTGAAACTTAAAATTAATAATATGGAGATAGAAGACTTGAGATTTGTCATATTGGCAAATGTTTTTAAACCTTTCTGCCCAGTTTTGGTCATGTGGAATGTACACCTTTATTCCCTTCTAGTAGGTATAAAAATTTAACAATCTATGTCAAGCATCTTAAAAATGTTCATCCCTTAAAATGAATAACTGCATCATTAAAAAAAACACTTAGAAATGTGCAAAAATATATACTTACAACATAGTTCATAGCATCTTTCCCATAATAAAAAAAGAAAGAAAGAAACAACCTATATAATAAAAGCCTAAGCAACTATTATTGCAGAACAACCAGAACAACCGGTCATTATGATGCGCACTGACCACTAGGGGACAGACACTCAATGCAGAAGCTGCCTCCTGGTGCTCAGTACACTCCCTTAGGGGGAGAGCCGCTTAGCCAGAAGCTGAGTTCACGGCTGGCAAGTGCAGTGGTGGTCACAGGAGCCTCTCCTGCCTCTGTAGCAGCACTAAGGAGCAGCAAGCCAAGCAGTAAGGAACAGAAAGCTCGTGGACAGTAAGGAGTGAGGGGCCTCAGACTGTGAGAGGGTGCAAGTTGGGCTGAGGGAAACCCCCCCATCCAGTGCATAAATTTTGTGCACCAGGCCTCTAGTATTACATAATAGAAAATATACTCCTTTAAAAGGTATCAAATTTTTAAAGAATATTTAAGAAAATTATCACGAATGTTACAAAGCAAAATAGCATGTGATATAAAATTATGTAATCTAAAATATGGTTCAGTAATGTCTTTATTATCAATCATGTTGATATTTAGTATGATATAGATGCTGAGGAACAAAGATAACTAAGATAGCCCCTGCCTGAATGAGTTCACATTTAGAATCACCAAATTAAAAAAAAAATAAAAATAAAAAAAAAAATACAGGTATTTCTGTGGAGGCACATATCATAAACATATGGGTGCCAAAAAAAGAAAAAGAAAAAAATCAAGTATTGTCATTAAAGTGGTACCACAAATCAAGAAGGAAGATCACACAAGGTTCACAGAGGAATTGGTATTTGAGCTGAGTCTTGACAAAGGGCAATTTTTAAATCTGTAAGCTTACACTCTTAGAGTCACAGCTGTCTATAGGTTAGACACCAGAAACTTCAAAGAAGACACTACATTTTACCACCCACACTATCCCTCCCTTCCTGCAGTTGCCTATTAGTGTAAGAAAACCATAGTCCACTTATTGGATGTTCACAGCTTTGTGAATGCATCAAATTATATTTTATGTGGAGAGGAGCAATAACAATTAACTATGCTAAATATTACAGTGAGTATTATTATATCATCAAGACCAGGCTAAGACATTTTTTAAACTTGAATAAACTATTACTTGCTTAATTCCTGGGTCTAATGGAGATACATTTCTCATAAGCAGACCTTAATTGGTTTTCCCACTAAAGCCCCCAAATGGGTCTCATAAGTACCAAAGCATAAGTGGTATGAAACAAGGTAACTACAACTGCAAGTTGTATCTAATATCCAACTTTAGTGGTTTGGTATTTCTGGGCTCACATTGAATGAAGTTCGGGGTCCTGAAACAGAGGGCTTGACAAGGAAGTTGAACTGAACTGACCATTTGGTTAAATAACATGAAACTGAAGAACTTGGACAAGTAATCAACCAGGAATAAAGTCAGAACATGGAAGTCGAGCAGACAATCCCATGGAGGCATGACAAGAAGATTAAACCGGCAAGTAGAAACCAGGTAGACAGCTGTGGCTGCTTCCTAAAGCTGCCAAGCTTGGGAGGGAGAACAAGAGGCAGACAGACAGGTCACTGAGGTTGCTGCGGAGACCCACAGGGAGTTGCTGTAGGGTCCAGCGGTAGGAACAGAGCTATTTAGCATATAAAAGCCATTTAGATTGTTAATTCACACCTTTGTGTCTTTACCATGTGCATCCTGTCATCTCTCTCATCTCCCAGATCCTCACTCATGCTTTCAAGCCTAACATGACTGTCAACACCTCTGGCAGGCCTTTCCCAGTCTTGGCCTTTCCCAGCCTGGGTGGATTGATCACTCTCTCTTCAGTGTCCTTAGAGCACTTCCCACGTGCCTCTTCCAAAGCCCCAATTACACTGATTTATGGCTATCGATCTTCATCTCATTCAAAGGTAGGAGCTTGTCAGTGACCAGTGTCTATATTTCCCCACAGAAGAGGATCTGGCCCAGGGGTCAGGAAAGTGTTGGGGCAGTAAATAAAGAGGCTCAAAGGGCACCACACCTTCTGCTGGCATCACTAACATGTTTGTAATATATTAAAAACAGGGAAAGGTGGAAAATAGCTTTCCTTGAAAAATAAAATATCAAACACTTTGTCTTCATCTCAAGTTTATCTTTCCATTCTAGATGCATTAATATTATGCAAAAAGATATGATAAACACACACTTACATGTAGGGAAAATCATTGAAGATATTAGCATTGCCTTAGAATGGTTTAATTCCAACTCTCAAAGGAATGGATGTGAGTAGAATGATATGGGTCTCTACAATCCTGACTGTGGAGAGTCATTCAGAAAAATACTGGTACTTTTAAATATGCTCTGAAACTACACAATTAAATGAGAAAAACTGAAAGACTCCTCCAATGTGGCTTAATCATGATACCAACCAGAAATTTCTCACAGAACTTCCTCACAGTTCTATTACAGCAATAAATTTCTGTTCATAATGAAGATTCTGGTGCACTTCAGCCTTCTAATGGCATTTACACATCACAATAAACTACAGACTAAATTATGTGCAGTATAATGTTAGTGTTAAGTACATTTTATTGGTTTATAATATTTTAAAACTCGGTGATTTGTGTATAATGTCTCTTCTGTCCATTAAGCAGACTTTAAGATCCAAATTTCCTGTGTGCAATGGCCAAGAGAATTATCAGCTGCACAAAACAGAGAGAGAGAGAGAGAGAGAGAGAGAGAGAGAGAGAGAGAGAGAGAGAGAGAGAGAGAGAGAGAGAGAGAGAGGAAAGAGAGAGAGAGAGAGAGAGAGAGCTTAAAAGAAAGATATGAACTATACAAAAGTTTTGTAAAGATCTTCAAATGGAAAGAATACTCCAACTTTTCCTCTGGGGTAAATTTGTAATATATACTTAAAGAGAAAATAGTTCTAGAATGTGCTCATGATGCATTTAGAGGTGGCTAGTCATCTACTTCATCAAGCGGAACTTTTGATATTGTTCCAATATTTAGAAAGAGACCAGCATAGATCTGAATTCAAATTTAAAATCCCATCACACTGTTGGAAAGAGAACCCTACACCACATAAATCCCTGAATGCTGACAATCCTAATGTTCATCTCTTTTATCACATGTCCTTAAGATAAGTAGAATCTTGAGAAAAGTCATTTTTAAAGTACAAGAGACAGAATGAGAATATTTCCAAAGCCTATTTACTGTAGTATTTGCAAGGGATTTCATTTGAATAAATTTACACTAGTTCTCTCACTTCCAATAATAAATCCTAGCCCATTTCACAGCTGTATCACATCCAGCAGTCAACACTGAAATTTTGGCTGCCTGTAAACAAGGTTTTCATTCTGTCTCTTTCAGGGGAAAAAAGGAAATGAAAACTACAGCTGGATTGCAAGTCTCCCTGTGCAGAACACTGCAAAAGTTAGCATTTCTATTGTCCATAATACTTCTACTCATGAACTTTTATCAGCAGAGATACTTGGAAAATGATTTCCTGAAATTATAGGTAGAAGGCATATTGTACCCAAACACAACACAGATGTTCAGACATAGAAGGTAAGAGAGAAAGAAAAGAAAGAGCTTATTAGTAAGGAGAATTTTCATGAGAGAATGAATGGAACCTGAGACTGCATAAGACAGGTAAAGGAGATTATTACAAGTTAGAGTGTGTTTGTGGTGGAAAGTAGGATGCCATGGGAGGGTCAGAGAGAAGCTCTGTAGGTATTTGGGAAATGTAAAGTGGGATTTAGGATGCTTGTTGTATGGGGCTCAGTATAAATTCCTATGTTAAACTGTCAAGAAAATCCAGGTTAAATCTACATTACATTGTTTTTAAAAAATGGTAACATCAATAGATTGAAATTAAATACTGAATTATGCCTGGAAGCAGCACTTTATAATTTTCTATGTTAAGATTCATTGCATCACAAAAAACAAACAAACATATGAGCATATGTTTCTATTTATTATAGGGCAATTAACTATTTAGATTAAATATGTTATTATTCAATGTAACAAATTGAAGATTGTTCTGAAAAATAAATGTTAAAGTCTCAAGAACACTGTAAAATTCTCAGTTAAGATACTGAATAGTTAAAACACAAATGTGTTATCATTTCCCATATTTTCCTATGCTTGTCTAAAAGTATTAAACCTAAATTTCTGTTATTGCCTATTATTTATACCATAAATATTTTGAGTTTACCCTTCACACAAGTGAAGATTATTTCTTCTAGTATAAAAATAGTAGAAGTATGTTTCCAAGTGCTTTGTATAAAATTATTATTTTGTGTATGCTGTAGCATAAAGGAAACCAAAAGCATTGCGCTGACTGCTAATCTTATAGTAAAAGTGTGGCTTAGGTCAAATCAACTGACCTCAGGTACCCAGGTTACTTTTTCATTAGAGGAGAGCCTTCGTTCCCGCCCTACAAGAATGAGGAAATTGTGAGAACCTAGTGAAAGAACGTATGTGCTTAGGGAACTGTGGAGAACCAAGAGAACTCTAGCAGGTATTGTTAGTATACTCACTAAGCTGTAAAATCCAACTGCAACTTCTAAATTGCACTGACACTTAAATTTTTTCATTAGTTTCGCTTAGATTTCTCTATGCATTTAATTTTTTTAAATTTATCTTTATTGTTGAAAGTATTACAGATGTCTCCCTTTTTTCCCCATTGAGCCCTTCTAGCCTACACTTGCACCCTGAACCCCGGTCTTCACCACCCTATTGTCTGTGTCCAGGGGTTATGCATATATATATACATACTAGTACAAGTTCTTTGGTTAATATATCTTCCTAACCACCCCCACACACCTTCCCTTTGAGATTCAACAGTCTGCATTTTAAATAGGTGTTATTAAGTCATCCTGTCTTGGTTTAAGTCATCACAGTATAACTCATCCCACCTACATTATTTTTCTTTATTGAAGCCTTCACTATATGATCAGATGAAAAACCCAAAAGGAGTTTCTTTTAGGCATCCTATCAAGTGTGCTCATGGTTACTTCAGATTTTCCTCCTAAATGTCCTTTTATTCTTACTTTTATTTATAAATATACTTTTACTTTTCTACTACTTACTTTCTAATTACACAATGTACCTTTATTGGATCTTTAATGTATTTTCTCAAATGACCACTATACCACTGAAGTTCCTAGAAAACATAATCTCAAATAGTCTGGCAATTCCTTAAGATTCCTTAAGATCTCTTAAAATCCTGGAGTTTCCTTAAGATTAAACATAGACCTAGCAAAGAAAAGTTAAAATATATAAAAATTTGTATGCAAATGTTCATAGGAGAATTATAGCCAAAAAGTGGAAACAACTCAAATGTTCACCAACTGAGGAGTGGGTAATAAAATGTGATCTATGCAATGGAATATTATTCAGCAGTAAAAAGAAATGGGGTACTGATACATGCTACAACATGGATGAACCTTGATTAAGTAAAAGACTCCAGTCACATAAGACCACAGACAGCCTGATCCTTTTATGGGAAATGTCCAGAATAGGCCAATCTATAGATTAGTACTGAGCTGACACAGAGGAATGAGGTGATAGCTTCCTAAAGCAATCAAAATGTTCTAAAATTGATTGTGATCGGGAACACACAATTGTGTGAATATACTAAAAGCCATTGAACTTTACTCATTAAGCAGGTGAACTGCATGGAATCTAAATGATATCCAAAAAGCAGTTCAAAACTGGGTCTGTGACAGCAATTCCAATATTTTGCATATGGCCAACAAAGCAGATTCCCCTTATATATAACTAGAGGCCCGGTGCATGAGTTCATGCATGGATGGGGTCTCAAAGGGAAGGGGAGTGGGATGTCCTTGCCAGCCCAGGATCCTGATCTGTCCTGCTGACATTTGCACTGGTTATTGGGAGCCACCTGACAGTCGCTTTTATATTGTTTCTTCCTTGTGGAGCTTCTAGGGAGAAGCAGCTGTGGTGTTTGAGGCTGACTTCCAGGAGGCCAGCAGCACTGTCAGGATCATGCTGGCAGCACTGGTCCATCAGTGCCTGGCCCGTTCTCTGGAGACTGGACCTGCAAGACTACTGAGGGAGTGAGTGGCTGCGGACTGGGCAGGTCAGCTGAGTGGTGCTCCTGCTGTGGGAGCGCACTGACCATCGGGGGTAGCTCCTGCATTGAGCGTCTGCTCCCTGGTGGTCAGTGTGTATCATAGCAACCGGTCATTTAGATCACTTAGGCTTTTATATAGAGAAATGACATGGTACAATAATCTCTTCTTCCCCCAATTTTCACATGTTCATTAAATAACCAAATTCACTTAGTCTTTAGATGAATCTCTCAAGAGAGAGAATAACTTTGAGGAGAATTAACTTGAAAGCTCTGAAACTTTCATTATCCTTTGGGACATCACGGGGTTCACAGTGAGGCGGCACTTGATCAACCAAGGTTGGAAGACCACCTTGTCTGCTCTGTAATATTTATTCTCTTCTGGCATTTTCCCAGCGGAAGCAGTTCAAAGCCAGCTGTCTTATAAAGCAAGCCAAGGGAACTGAAGGAGTTACACTAAATCTTGCAGTAAAAGACAGGAAGAGAAATTTCTCTCCGCAGCAGTCAAAGCTTTCCTTGTGAATTATTGGATTCCATAAATCCCAACCCATTTTGATAACTCTCCCATTAGAGGTGTGGAGTCACCGCTGCAAGCTGTCAGGAGAAGCTGTGTTACAGAATGATTGGCCCCTATGATCTTTGCTGCATTTCTGTGATTACACACACCAGCTCAAGGCCGCGGGTGCCTCGCTCCTCCTAGCTCCTTTCATTCCACAGGGCCCGTCAACTAATGAGAACTAATGAAGCACAGCGTGTAGAGAAGTGCAGGGAAATGTTGTTGTTGGCTGACAACAGGGCTGCTCAGGCACTTTAATTTGATTTTGGTGATCCGTGTATCCTCATGTAGTCATACTCTAAAACTCAAATAAAAAGTATCTTTCAAATATCTTTTTCATGTCCCTATATATTTAAGCTTTCGATTTAGAATTACCTGATATGATTGCCAAAGGCAAAGGTTGTAAACTAGTAAGTACCCCCTAATCTAACTTGGGCTCCCCGGATGATGATGGCGGAGAAACGGCACACAGATTTAAGGTGTATTCATTTCAACACTGGTCTAATCAAAATTATAAAGTATTAAATAGCTCATATATATAAAAGCCAGACAGGATGCTCCACTATTGAAATAACTGTTTAATTAGCATTACCTAAAGGTAGCACCTCTCATAGTTTGTAAGGAGAAATACAATAGTTCGTTTATAAAATTAACAATCTTCTAAAACTCATAAATCCACATAGGACTTAACATTTGCAAATATATTCTTGTATTCCTGGTAATACTGTATCAGTCCAAATAGACTTGGCTCCTGGATTCCAGGATTTGAACAACAGCAAACTAAGGCCGAGCTCCTGATTATGGTTCTGTGTAGTCCGCACACTCCCTTCTTCCCACCCCAGCTCATTCCGAGCTTTTTATGCCTCTGAACTTGCTGTTCCTGGACATGTGCCATTTCATTTCTTCCCAATTGCTCCTCTTTGTCTGGAATTCTGAAATTCTCCCTTTGTCCATTTTGTAAATTATTTATTTTTCAAACTTGTGTTTTATGAAATCCTCCCTTTCCTGTGTCCTTCTGCAAGATAATCACCCTCCTGTTTTTTGTTTTGTTTTTTGTTTGTTTGTTTTGTGTGTGTGTGTGTATGTGTTTGTGTATGTATATGCTTCTGTTTTTACAGAAAGTTTCTTAGACAAGGATTACTTATTTACACAAAGGGAACTTGGGAGGGAGGTGTCCACATAATATTCATATTTGCTCCAAGCACAGAATTTGGCATAAAATAGACACTAAATGTCTGCAAGTTTTATTTAATCAAACCTGATCCACACAAGCTGATGGAGAAAAAGGTCATCTAATTCTAACTGTCTGGAGTCCCTGAAGTTGTGCAATGCAATGGCTCTAAATGAGCTTAATGTTTATAAGAATATATATATACATTATTGTACACACACACACACACACAGTAAAAAATAATAGCTAATCCATATTATTCCACCAGGTCTGTTACCAGTCCTGGCTTAAGGATATCAAATCAATGTAAAATATTTATAAATAATAGTTCATATAAATGATGGGCATTGCTATGCAACAGGCAGATGCTCTTGGAAAAGTTACTTCTTGGACATTTGTGCCAACATTGCAGTTTGAAGACACTGCTCAGGCACCAGAGTGACAAACACAGGAAGATGGTTAGACATAAAAGAATCTTAAAATGAAAGCTGTGTTAGTGGGAGGTCAGGCAAGGGCTTGTACAATAAGATTTTTTATATGAGCAGGTTCCTGGTGAACATACGGTTGGAACAAAGTTTTCTAAAATATATTTTCACAAAAATTCTTGTGTAATTAAGATTTTACTGAAAAGGATTCATAATTGTACATATTTTAGCCTGAGTCAGTTTGGCTCAGTGGATAGAGCATTGGCCTGCAGACTGAAAGGTCCTGGGTTCAATTCGGGTTAAGGACACATGACCCGGTTGAGAGCTCAATTCCCAGTAGGGGGCATGCAAGAGGCAGCCAATCAATGATTCTCATCATTGCTTTTCTGTCACTCTCTCCCTTCCTCTCTGAAATCAATAAAAATATATTTAAAAATAATAATAATAAATATACATGTAGGCACATACACATATTTATATACACAGAGGGGAGAGGGAGAGACAGAGAGACAGAGAGAGAGAGAGAGAGAGAGAGAGAGAGAGAGAGAGAGAGAGATCCTTTAAGGAGAGAAAAGAAGACTTTGGGAGAGGATCATAGTAGACTTCCTATGCCCTTTCATTCAAAGGGTCACAGATCACAAATGTCTTGCCAAGAATATTCTTCAGTGTTTCCACACAAAGGACTTTGGAATGCACAGTCCCACTTAAAAAGTTACACCTTCAGTATTTCCTGTATGGCAAAGACATGCATGATTTCATGTAAAAATAAAACACTAAGGCAGACTGTCTCTGTGTTTTAAAACTACACTTTGAATAACTCTGATAGCAAGGCTGAGGGCTGTGCAACTGTACTCTCAGAGCAGGTAGAAGAGGCGTTTGGGATACATATGCAGCTTCAAAAAAGAATCAAAAAGAAGGAAAGAGTGCAGACAGATGCAGGAGACAAACTCTATCTCAGGGAGAAGGCTCTTCCAGCTCACACCAGGATCACAATACGTGAGGGAAAACACTGAGCACTGACACGGGCCAGGCCCCATCTAAGTGGCCTCTGTGTTTATCTCAAGTTATCTGTAAAATAACCTGGGGAGGTAGATACTGATACTGTATCTATTGTATGGTTGAGGAATAAGAGACACAGGGAAATTACAGGCCTTAATCTTAATAAATTACAAAATTAGGTCAATACTCATTTCTGTCTGGCTCAAAAGTTTATTCTTGAACATCTAATTTTAGTTATTACACACATACAAATGTGCACAAATACGTGTTTGTTTAACTACTTGGTAATCAGTGCTTCTTTGATTTTGGGATATGGGTTCAATTCTTTACAACTAATTACTTTTATTGTCAATGAGAAGTACCTGAATACAATAGATCCCTCTGCCACTTACAGTTGCACTCTCTGGTTTTAGTAGAGAAAACAAAAACAATAATTTAAATAGTGCAACCCCAAATAGGCACTATC
Source organism: Pipistrellus hanaki (assembly GCF_964339955.1). Taxonomy (NCBI): domain Eukaryota; kingdom Metazoa; phylum Chordata; class Mammalia; order Chiroptera; family Vespertilionidae; genus Pipistrellus; species Pipistrellus hanaki. Next base: position 34,676,811 of record NC_140512.1, read on the forward strand.
TGTGTTCTGACGCCATTCTTTAGGAGACATATTACTACTTGTAAACACATCCATCTATGATACGCAGAATGTCCTGTTATTGCTTCTGCTATTATAATCCAAGGGACAACTTTTAATGCAGAATATGTACACAATTTGAAAGCCCTACATTGGCCATATATCATAAGTTAAATTATTCAAATTACATAGTCAATGCCTGTGCTTAATACATTTGTTTGGGAAAATTAATTTTCCATCAAGCATTCTCTATAGTTCTAGGTTAACTACTTCAATACTGTCTTGTACATCTACCCCTATGTACACACACAAACTACTTCTGAGTCACTGTTCTACCACCACCATTCTGTGTGTGCTCAACACTCTGTGTCCGTGGGAAGCTCTGTGGGAGCAATCAAAGTAGCAGGATAGTTCCCAGACAGCTTACCAGGGCCTAAGGACAGTGGACTTCCACGGCTTCCCAAAAGTTCAGAAGGATATTGTATGGCAGCCTTATACCAGCCTATTGCTTCCTCCATGCAAGAGCGAGAAGGAGTGCATATACAGCTAGATGATTTATAAACCAGACCACAGTTAGCAATACAGCACGCGTGTTGTACGCTTGAAAATCTCACATTCGCAAGCTCAAATTAACCTTTAATATAGCAGACCATTTTCTTACCTTTCAAGGGACTGTTCATCACGCCCAAACTCTATCACAATGTATCCCCCTAATGATGAAACAAACTAGACCAGTTTAGGCCCAATTCCATGTATTCTTTACTTAACTTCCATGTGTGCCTTCTCTTTATAAAACAATTGTCTTTAGTGTAGTTCATACTATCAGGGCAAGAAGTACATGTGCAGCACAGTGGACTGAGACTCCGAACTATCACATGAATTCCCCCTGTTCATGCTACTCATCTTCATATTTTAATAAGAATGCAGACCCCTTCACCAGAGAAGAAACATTGAAGGGTAATTACACAGATGAAAAGATGATGCTCAACATCTTATGTCATTAGGGAATAGCAAATTGAAACGACAATACACACCTATTAAAATAACTAAAATTCAAAACACTGACAACACTGGTGAGGAGAATGTGGAACAACAGAAACTTTCACTCGTTGCTGGTGAGAATACAAAACGATGCCTCCACTTTGGAAGACAGTTTGGTAGTTCCTTACAAAACTAAGCATATTCTCCCCATATGATCCGGTGGCCGTGCCCCTGGGTATTTACCCAATGGAGTTGAAAACCTGCACATGGATGTCCATAGCAGCTTTATTCATAATTTCTGAAACTTGGAAGCACTAAGATGTCCTTCAGCAGGTCAATGGATAAATTGTGCTACATCCATACAATGAAATATGATTCAGTAATTAAAAGAAATGAGTTATCAAGCCAATAAAAGGCATGAAGAAAAATTAAATGTACGTTACTAGGTGAATGAAACCCATCTGAAAACGCTCAACTGGATTATATCAACTACATGACATTCTTAAAAAAGCTTAAGTATGGAGAAAGAAAAAAGATAAGTGGTTACCATGGATGTAGGGGGAGGGAGAGAGATGAAGGGATGAATAGGTGAAGCACAGAGGCTTTTTAGGTCACTGAAACTACTCTCTATGATACTTAATGGTGGATACATGTCATTATATATTTGTCCAAGCCATAAAATGTACATTAGGTGAACCCTATCATAAACCATCGACTTCAAATATAATTTTTAAAGAATGACGATGATTTGCCTGTTTTATCTTTTCTCTCCTTGTTTTGTTGCTTGCTTACAATGTCTCACTATCCCCCAGGTTTCAGCAGTCATGCATAGCTTCTCCTAAATTTACTGATGTTGCTTAGTAAATTCCACGTGACCCATCTCTATGATGTCTCCTGGGGCCTAAAGCCATTTGAACATTATTGTCCATATAAAGGAGCACATTTATGCTTTAGTCCTTATTTCATTTATTTCCTCATAATATTATATTAATATAATAATATGGGAACAATAAGAGTGATAAAAAAAGATTATGATTTCACATACTTTCTACTATGCTTCCCCCACTCCTTGCCAATGTGTTTAATTGTGATATCATTTCCTCTAAATACCACTTTTCTTTCTGCTTGGGTACCTGGACATTAAATGTAACTTCCTTTATCATTCATCATTTTAATGCATTCTAAAATTATCAAGAGTAAAAAAGTTAGAAAAAAGTCTCTACCTTAAGACTCATTAGCACCTCTACCCACACTCTGTGATGGCCTTGTGATAGGAAAGCTGTATTTTCCCCAATGCTTCTTCCTCAATGCTTCTTTGTTAAGGACCACTCTAAAGTGCCTTTATATTAATTCCAAGCACCTCCTAGACTGAGAGGCCTCCACCCTCCCCTTCCCACAGAGATCCCGCTGCACAGTGTCACCATTCCAACCTATGTCACCATGATGGCTTCACGGCCTCCTAAAAGGTTCCAAAGCACATCACACTTCCCCAGCACCCTAGTCAGAATGTCAGCATCTCACCCCGCCAACATCAAGCCAGTTTCTACAGAGCAACAATCCCTAGAAAAAGTCAGGGTGTGTGCTGCTCTACAGCACTCCTCATATCAGTCCTGGCTGGGGCTTCCATCACTTTCCAAACCAGGCACCTACCTGCAGTTTCCATAAGGAGTGACCTGAGTTACCACAGTCCATTGAGAAAATCACCTGAACATCTGACTTTGTGATCCAAATAATTAATGAATTTTGAGCACTAACTGTGTTATGTATGCTAAGAAAGAAGGGTAGGAAAACAAGGCAAAAACTGTAATATTTAAAACATGTATTTTTTTTTTTCCCCCGAAACCGGTTTGTCTCGGTGGATAGAGCATTGGTCTGCGGACTGAAGGGTCCCAGGTTCTATTCCGGTCAGGGGCATGTACATTGGTTGCGGGCACATCTCCAGTAGGGGGTGTGCAGGAGGCAGCTGGTCGATGTTTATCTCTCATCAATGTTTCTGACTCTCTATCCCTCTCCCTTCCTCTCTGTAAAAAAATCAATAAAATATAATTTAAAAAAATTATTAAAAAAAACATGTATTTTTTATTAATTTCAGAGAGAAAGGAAGAGAGAGAGAGAGAGAGAGAGAGAGAGAGAGAGAGAGAGAGAGAGAGAGAGAAACATCAATGCTGAGAGAGAATCATTGATCTGCTGCCTCCTGCTCATCCCCCACTGGGGATGGAGCCTGAAACGCCCTGATCGGAATCAAACAGCAACCTCCTGGTTCATAGGTCTATGCTCAATCACTGAGCCAGCTGGCCAGGCAGTATTTTTTATGTTTATTTAAATAATCATCTAACAAATAAATCAAAATAATGCATAAACTACAAACAATTCTACTGTAACATAATTTAACTTGAAGGCATATGTGACTATGTCAATTACAAGAATGTGAAATGTCAGATTCTTGAGAAATCCCCTGAGACAGAACACAAAACCAAGTATTAAAAAACTCTAATAAAATAATTCAGCCTGAATTTTCTGCTTAAAATAATTTTGTGGTCTTTAGTCCATGCTGTATACAGATGTGCCAAAGGGGGGGGAGGGGGGGAAGACAAGCCTATAATAAAATAACTTCTTTCCAGATTTGTTTTGTTTTCCATGGTGTACTTTAGTTGGAGAACACAAATAAATGTGTTGGATCATATAATTCTACAAGTATCCTTTTTAGGGGATAAAAAGATAAAGAATGCAAAGAGAACTAGCATTTAGAATGTTCACTATATTTAAGGCATTGTGCTAGATACTTGCTAGTTACTACCTATTAAATCACCACAAATGCCCTCTCACTCCAGAACTTCTGCACCATTCCAAGGTAAGGAAATGAAGTCAGAGAGTTTTAGTAACTTGACCATCAGGAAAAAGCAAGTTTTAAACAGAGGCTCGTCTGAACATGGATTATGTTCATTCCATCTCACCATACTGTCTCCTTTATAATGTGCTGGAGTACCTACCACTCTAACTGTATCAATTTGTCATTTCTAGTGCATTTACAAAAATCTATGCTTTAGAGAAAGTTAATGCACATTACTGGACCTGCTCCAGGTCATAAAATTAAGTAGCCAATGCTTTCTATAACAGAAGAACAGCAAAAATAAAACTACCATTTACTAGAGTCCTAGTATGTTTCAAGCATTCTACTAGGACATTACATGTTACCATATTTAATCCTCAGAAAACCTCTATGGAATACATAATGGAGATAGAAAAAAAAAGAGTTCAGGAGGTGAAATAATTTTATAGGTAACAAGGGTATATTTCTATCCATGTTGCTCTGGATTAACTGACATTGATACCCACAATCTTTCCACTCTGCTCCATGCCTATCCTCACTTAATGAGCAAACTGTGTCATATTCCAAATTAAGGCAAACTGAAAGCACAATTGAAGTGCAAATCATTTTTATTAAGATAATGCCACTCTCATGTTACTATGACCTGAATGGCATCCCTTTCTCCTTTGTTATTTAATGAATAGTAAGATTAAGACTGATATTTTTCCATAAACACTGCAAAACATTTTATATTAGTACAAGTACATGAAAGAAAAAAAAAGGATATTACTTTTTTACATTCCACTGAAGCATGGAATTCTTTTATGCACAATCAAGGAGGTAAAAGACAGTGATTGTCATTAATAGTATTATCTTGTATTGGCTGAACCTTCTTCAGAAGCATTTAATGTGACAAAGAATTTCCTTGAGAGAAACTCACACCTTTAAATACCCTCACCACCTGAATTCTGAGCAACAGCTAGCATGTACCTATTTATTGAATTTCAATGTAATTTCATTATTAAAACAGTTAATTCAATCACTTCAAGACCTTTTAAATATACATCTCTATGACAAAAATTGATAGAGATTGAATGTATTCTCTATTTTCTGCCTTACTCCTGTTAAGTCAACCACATTTTGTTCCATGCACTGATACTCTTAATTTAGAATTGCAGATGAACAGAATTAGCCATAATTATTATTGAAACAATTCCATATTCTAGAATATTAAGAAGGAAATAAGTAGCTTATCAGAAAAACTAATTATTCACCTCCCAATAATAAAAATGTGCTTTACCTCCATGTTTAAATGTTTTCAATTATTCTCATAAAGACAATTTGAAAGTTACCTTTCAAATGACTCTGACAAAAAAGCTGTGGTACATGTATACAATGGAATACTACTCTACCGTAAAAAAAAAAAAAAAAAAAAAAAAAAAAAAAAAAAAAGGGAGAAAATTTTACCCTTTGCAATAGCATAGATGGATTTACAGAACATGATGCTAAGTGAAATAAGCCAGTCATAGAAAGACAAGTATCATATGGTTTCATTCATATGTGGAATTTAATTAACAAATCTAGCTCATCCTTCAAAATCCAGATCAATATTAGCTTTTCTTTTAAAGCCTCCACAACCCCCTTTATCAACTACACAACCTCTCTGCTCTAATAATGTTTTATTATAACTACTAGAGGCCCAGTGCATGAAATTCATGCGTTGGGGGGGAGGGATCTTAGCCCAGCCTGCACCCTCTCCAATGTGGGATCCCTCTCACAATCTAGGACTGCTGGCTCCCAACTGCTCGCCTGCCTGAGTTCCTGATTGCCCCTAAGCACTTCTGCCTGCCAGCCTGAACACTCCCTAACCACTGCCATGCCAGCCTGATTGATGTCTAACTGCTCCCCTGCCAGCCTGTTTGCCCCCAACTTCCCTCCTCTGCTGGCCTGTGAACCCCTAACTGCCCTCACCTGCAGGCTTGATTACCCACAACTGTCCTCCCTTGCAGGCCTGGTCCCTCCCAACAGCCCCCCCCTGCTGGCCATCTTGGGATGGCCATCTTGTGTCCACCTGGGGATAGCCATTTTGTGTGTTGGAATGATGGTCAATCTGCATATTACTCTTTTATTAGATAGGAGAGAGGCCTGGTACAGGGGTGGGGGCCAGCCAGTTTGCCCTGAAGGGTGTACGGGATCAGGGTGAGGTTCCCTTGGGGTGTGGGGCAGCCTGTGCAAGGGGCCTGAGGAGGCCAGCCATGCTGACCCCGCCCCCTCAGCAACCCAAGGTATCTGGAATTTATTTATCTTCTACAATTGAAACTCTGTAGCCTGGAGCTGAGCCAAGCCTTCTGCTCACTCGTGGTGGCAGCCATTTCTGTTGAGATTTATTTATCTTTTATAATTGAAACTTTGTAGCCTTAAGTGGCGGCCTGGGCCAGCAGGGTGTGCAGAAAGCTTGGCTTCCTCCATCACAGGGGAAACCCAAGTCTCTCTCCTGCTCTCTCTGTGGTGGCAGCCATCTTGGTTGGGTCAATTTGCATACTCACTCCTGATTGGCTGGTGGATGTTGCTTGTGGGTGTAGCAGAGTGGTGGTTAATTTGCATATTACTCTTTTATTAGATAGGATAGTATGCCATGTTGTAATTATTGTATATGTACAGCATTATTCAATTGTGAGTTTCTTGAGAGTAGGGATGACAATAGCCTAGACAGCTTCTACTGCAACAGTGACTTCATAAAAGTCACACAGGGAGTCATCAATAATTCTTTGTTGTGGGTTGACAATAAAACTTTCATTTAATATACAATTTACATTAAATTTTCATATAATATGTAGTATATAGTATATGTGTCATAAACTTCATGTACTATGTTCATATATCAATATATATATATATACACATATATATACTCTATCTATGCATGTCAATACACTAAGTATGTATATATATGAATATATGCATGTTTATGGTATATGTACATGTACATACATTTGTAGCACTTTCAGGCTGACAAGGCCCTTGGGTATTATCTTTTCTAATGAATGAATATTACAAAATAGGAAACCAAGAACCAAATTACTTTGGCATTCAATGACTTTGCCAATGTTCTATAGCTTGTTTTTGTAAACACAGTGTTAGAGTTCTTGTCCCAGTTTCTCATCCTATGTACTTTTCACTGTATCACTTCAAAAATCTCACCAAAAATGTGACCCCCCCATAATATGCTATACCAAGACCAACCTTTCCCCAATGGAATGCATATCCTGGACTGTCTCACTTCATTTTCTCCCCCAATTCCCTTTCTGGGTCTTCATTTTCATCAAATGAGAAACACTCATGATTCTGTCACCTCGGTGTTTTCATTTACAATGTATCCCTCACCTTTAAATATTCCCTAGTTGCTCTGATAACTACTCTCAATTCCTTTATAGATATGGTAATGTCTCTTTTCCCTCTCAAAAATAAGAAAGAGGTCATTATTTTGCCCTCCAGTTTAATTCAGCATTTTTTTTTTTTTTACCAAACCGAGGATCAACAATAAAAAGATGTCTTTATCATTCTCTTCATACCAGCTTATTTATGTCTGAACATGAACATAACTTTGGAGTTTACAGATTACTTCCCATAACTCACTCATTTGCTCTTCATAACACTATGAATAGTCAGAGAAGGTATCATCATATTTATATGCAGCTGAAAACACCAAGGGTCAAAAGTAAACTGCCAACGTTCCTACAGCTAGCAAGAGCTGAAACTGGTGCTGGAACCAAGGTCTCCATATCCTTGCTCCTGACAGCTTTCCACTATTTTAAACTGTTTATTTGGCTTGGGTTGCCACCATGACATTTATGTTGACATATATTGGCACCTCCGTTCCTGCACTCGAATGTTGCCTGGACTCTTCCTCTATCTGAATGACTACTTCGCTCTTGTTATTTTAATAGCACACATTTCAACCAGCCAAGTACTATTTTGAGCATCCAAATAATACTATTTAATGGAAATTATAGTTTGGTTATTGCTTGTTATGACTGAGCTTTTGAAAAGTAAAGCCATGACTTTAGCTAAATTAGAGATCTTCAACCATTGGTTTTAAATTGAAATTAATTAATCTGATTTTATCTACATCCACTCATCAACTGATCTGTAAACTGCAAGCATGAAGGAGAATGGCTAACACTCATCCAAATGGCTTTTCTAAAAATGTGTGTGTTTGTGTGTGTGTTTCATGCACGATTGTAAGGCAAATTGTGTACATTAGCTTTAAGTCCATTTCTGTCCAAACCCACTAAGTTGTTGGATAGCTGAAACTTCTTTACGAATTTGGTATAACTATAGAGCAGACTGATCTGTGTAGCAGAGGGCTACAGACCGCTGAAGTAACTTGTTTGCAATCCCAGGTTGAAAACATACATACCCTCCTCCCCCTCTCTACTGCATCCTTCTCTTAATATTTAGGCATCATTGCTTAACATGGATCCATGGCCTTAAGCGGTAAGCACAATGTTTCTCACTTCACTCCGATAAGCATCGCAAGTTTCAAGTCTGCTCCAGAATTCTCAGTGTCCTCTGGAGGAGGGCGGAGCCGCTGGAGAGGGGGTAGTCTTCCCTCACTCCATTGTTTTCCTGCCTGTCACTGCCCTGCCAGGTCCTCTAGTCAGCACTCTGCCAGGAGGTTCAGAGGAACGATTCATTCCTTGCTGCTTTTGTGGGTTCAAAACAAGGCAAGAGAATCCTCCAGACGGAAAAAGTTTAAACATCCTAACAATTGTGCCCTTTAAAATTCGCCGGTGGAGGACTGAGCTGCACCTGGTCTCTGCGAGTTCACTGGAGCCACGTCTGCGGGTCAACTGTCAGAACTGCCCTTGTCTGGCCCGTTCCCACGTGTCCCTCGGATCACAAAGCTATACTTAGCACATTCGATCCTACAAGCGCCCCTCCGCATCATGGCACTGAGCAAAGAGTTTGCCTCAAGACAGCACAGAGAGACTGGGGCTACCCTGTGTGCGGGCTCTCTGCTAGACACAGATTGAAGAAAGTCACATCAGAATGAGAATCCAGAGGTGAACAGCACTGCACTTCATCTCCAAAGTGCAGCGCAGCCGGCTGCCCTTCCTAACTGCGGAGCTGCCAGAGAGAGAGAGAGAGAGAGAGCTCATTCCAGCGGCTCAGGGATGCCTCGGAGTTGTTAGGTTTCTCTTTCCCAATAGCCTGGGACATGACCCAATTCCCTTCCTACGCATCACACTTTTCTCTTTAGGAGCCCAGCACAGCCGGACCCTCGTGGACGAGCACAGGGTCCCTCCTGAAGCCCGCAGTGAAAAGGTGTGAATGGGGGGGGAGAAGGGGCCGAGCTCGGTCCCACTTACCAGTCTTCCACAGATAGAGGGTGGGCGCGTCCGCCTCGCCCGGCGCCGCAGCCCCAGCCCCGCGGGCGCCCGGGCACCGCAGCAGCAGCAGCAGCAGCAGCAGCGGGAGCAGCGGGAGCAGCGGGAGCAGCTGCCGGACGCCCCGGCCCCCGCCCCGGCCCGCGGCTCCCGGGCTCCGGGGCGCAGAGCGCCTTGTTGGCAGCCCCATGCCGCCTGCAGCCGCTCCAGGGTCCGGATCCCGAGAACACGGACGGCAGGGGATTTTTTTCTGCGCCCTCCGAGCGTCTTCCCCAAGGAGTGCAGAAAGCAGAGCTGTGCCCCGCTATTGTTCGTTTCCCGAGGAAAAGCAGGGAAAAAGCTCTTTTAACACCGGGGAACAATAGCGTCCGCGGTGGCCCTGGCTGCCTCCGCCGCCGCCGCCGGCGGGGATGCTGCTGCGGCTGCCATTCCGCGCTCAGTGGCAAGTCCTAGTGGCGAGGGAGCGAGCGAGCGAGCGGGCAGCCGTCTGCAGGGGGCCCGGCTGGCGGAGCGGGTCCTCCAGTCCGCGAGCTGCGCAGCGCCCGCCGCCAGCTGGAGGGGGTGGAGGGGGTGGAGGGGTGGGGGGTGGAGGGGTGGGGGGTGGAGGGAACGTGAGCCCGAAGAGGGAGAGGGGGCTGGAGGCGGGGGTGGGGGGCGAGAGCCAGAGGGCGAGCAAGGAAGCCAGCGAGCGGGACCCAGAGGGGGGCGACCAGATGCGACACGCCAGCCCAAAGAACTCCCATGCACATGGTGCGATGAAATATGTTTGGGAGGCTGCACCAATGAAAAGAATCATCATCCGCCAGGCTCTCGCTCGTGACAAATAGCAGGCACTGAGATGCCCCCTCGTCACCCAGCGAGTCCAACGCTGGGTGGAGAGGCATGCTCTTCTCTATGTGTACACAAAGCATCATCCGCGTTTGCCATTTATTGTAACCGCTATCTTCCGGGTCATTTTTTGAGGGAGCAGTACTCAGGATCAGATTGGGGGGGGGGGGGGGGAACACAGTAAAACATCTGAAGGTGTTTACTTGCTGCTGAAATGTGCTTAACCACTTTTTAAAATGTTTTTTAAAACAATTTGTTCTCAATAAAATTGTAATATTGATCACCTCTGACACATCAAAGTACATTGTGTTTTAATAAGATTTTTTTTAAAAAAAAATAGAATTAGTATGCAGTGAGTATTCACAATGCTATCTAGTTATATAGTTTTACAAAAAGTAATCAAAAATAGTATTTCAGATAAAGAGTCAATAAAAGTGCTAGTCCTTTATCTACTTCTTTTTGTCCAAAATAGGCTTGTGAATAAAATTAAAGGGAAAACTAAGTTTCTTTTTTTTTTTTTTTTTTATAGCTCTAAATTCTTTACTTAAAAATCCCTGGCTCTAATTTGTCTGAACTCTTAGTGTAGAAAAATATAATCTAAAATACCTCATGGGTTTGGGTCTTTTGTTCTTTGTGTTTTCACTTTCTTAAACTAGTAGTAACAGAGGGATGTGTGTGAAATCTGATAATGCTTGGCCCTTTCTCTTTCTCTCCCCCCCTCCCAATTATGACCTTTTACTAACTCATTTCCTAGTAAAGCTAAAATAATAGCAAAGCATTTAGCCCATTAAAAACTTTGCAAAGAGAAAGCTATTCGCATCGGGTCAACATCAATGTTTGGCCAAATAAAATAAAATTTAAAAAGCAGGAAAAATACTTTTATGAATGTACTCCATCTGCAGAGCCAACCGAAGAGTTTACATTGTGGAAGCTACTGTTTCTGAAAAAGGAAACCTTCCATAAAGCTCTCCTGGGACGCCTGTCATTTTGCAGATCATTCCAGACACAGCCCTTCTGCGTGCATTAGATTAAGAGCAGGTTTGATCAAATAATCTCCAGATCCTGCCTGTTTAAGTATTCTGACATGAGAGGAAATTAGTAACGTTGAAGGTTGCAAATTCCTTCTTTGTTTATTTTCCACTCTGTTAGGCCTGTAAGAGGGAATTAAAAGCTCAGAGAGCCCTAGCTATGTGAGTCTGTGATTAGGAGAGATAAGCTAGTGTGGATTACTGTTTCTTCACTGGTGAGAAACAGGCAACAATCAAAAGATTATGGGTTGATCTTAACTAACGTGTGGCTCCCTGAAGGAGTACACCAACCCAGAAACAGTTACTACACCAAAGAAAAATAGGACCTGCTTGGCTCTGTCCTCTTTGGGAAAACTGCCGTGCCACTAATGGCAGTGTTTTCCTATCCTGCTTGTTTTCATTTCTCAGCTAGCAAGGGCCCTAAACCCTAAAATCCAGTAACTGGCACAGGGAGGATTTCATACCACAAGTACTCTGTTAATATCATCCCGTGCTAAGCATTCTTGGGAAGTCCAAATCAATTCACCAAGTAGAAACTCATTAATAAGAACGGAAGACAGAGAACTAAGGAGCCTAGTTAGTACAATTTAATATACAGGGTAATTACTGAGCCATTTGAAAAGTCATCAGAAGCCATACCTAATAGCTTAATGTCAAAAGAAAATTTAAGATTCTAGTCTTTATATTTACCCATGGTTGTATAATAATGGCTCAACTGGGGAAAAGGTTTAAACATGATAGCCACAATTTCAAGCATTCGATTTAAGAGCCAGGGGCCACTTCTGAGTCAAAATTTGCTGCCATCTAAAAATACACAACCAGAGTGAATATTCTGCAATACTGTTTGAAAATAGCCAACAACTGGTTTCCTTCTTCTAATTCCAATTTATTCAAGGCTTACGGATCACACACAAACATGCAATACACAATCAGTCAGCGGGAAAGACATCTCTGGACAAGGTTACAGAAACTAAGTCATATAAACATCTGTCTCCACCACTGCCACATATCTGTTCCATAACAATGTCATTATTGCACTTGAGGACAGAAATGTATGGGTCTCTGAGGAGACACAAGCGATATATATATTCAGATGCATGCTCCTTTGTGAAAGCTGTAGTGTCCAGCTGGGTAAATCCTATCAATAAAACTGATAGACGGCAAAAGAGAGCAAGACATCGCATTCTTTGTTTTCTAGAGTATGATATAAATAACGTACAAATGCTTAATGACATGATGTCAAAATTTAGTCATGAGAAGTCTCAAGGATGCAGATTAAATTGACCATCTGTACAGCCTGCCATGAAGTAAATCGTTCATCATTTTTCATGAAGAACTGTTCACGTATTAATGAGCCAGGGCTATAAAAGTTTTCCAAACCAATGGATGAAAAATGCAAAGCATATTTTTTAATGCTTAGAAGTGAGACAATTCTGAACCTATCACCTCTCATGTGGTATCCTTTCATCTGTCTTTATTATTTTTCTATCATTTCCAAACTCCAGAGAGTGGGGGAGGGTAGGAACATATCTATGTATGTGTTTTTTATTAGGGAACAGGAACATATCAACATATTTTGTAACTTGTAAGACATGGATAATGACTTTCAATGATTGGTACTAACATTTAAAATCAATCATCAAAAATTCAATTACTTGACAGGGAAAGAGCTTTTGATATCATCAGTTTTTATGAATAAAAACAATAACTAAGTGAAGAAATATAGTTATTCATAGATAGAGTGTTATATAGGGTAGTGTCGAACAATGTCCATTTTGAAACAAACATTTTAAATATTTTTCCCTACATAAATGCATCTTGCCCTATTTAAGGAATTCTGTTTGTGTGGCCTCTAGGTGTCATACTTGACCAAGATTTAGGGTAGACAAAATTTATTTTGGGCTTCTTTCTATTCCCCACTTCTTGCCACACCCACCAAATTTTTAAAAGATAAAACATTTAACTTTTTAGCTTTGTAATAAGTAGCCATAGATTTTCTTTTCTCTCCCAAATCTGACTAAAAGTCACCTTCTATATTCCTCTTAATTTATTTTACTTTATAATGACTTTTGTTTGTTAGTTAGTTGGATGGTTGAATGGTTTGCTAGTTTGTAGGGATGTGTAGTGAAGGGAGAGTAGATGCTAAATTTCAGATAGTTTCACAAAATTAAACCTGCTTGGAAACAATAAGAATCTACTATAAATAGTGGGACCCCTTGTTTTGAATATCAGGTAAAAATGTAGAATACTTTGATTCAGATCCCTCTAAGGCTGGAGGAATGATCACTTACCGTAAACCTTACAATGAGGATCCCATCATATATGGTACTGAGACTTTAGCAGCCCCCAGTACAAGGTAACACCAGAATGTTAAAAAAAAAAAAAAAAAAAAAAAAAAAAAGGTCACCAGTGGTGACCTGGGAGACTGTTTCTATAGGAAACACCCTGGCAGAAGGCATTAACCAAAGAACATGTATACGAAACCCATGGACACAGGCAGCAAAGTGGTGATGGCAGAGGGAAGGGGGATTAGGTGGAAGAGGGTAACGGGGATGAAATGGGTCATCTGCAATAGTGTCAACAATGAAAATAAAGTATAGAGGCACAAAGTATATAAGCGTAACAAAATTCACTACTATAATCACCAGTTGTGTTGATGTCCTACTGATGTATAATAAGAAGGCATAGGCCTTTAACAAACAATTGAAAAGCCCAGGAGTCCTTGAAAAGAGATTCTTGCCCCCTGCATTAACAGAGTGAAAAGGACACATATGCTGTAGCCGGTTTTGCTCAGTGGATAGAGCGTCGGCCTGCGAAATTAAGAGTCTTAGATTTCATTGCAAGCTCAATTCCCAGCTGTGGTTGGGGCACAAGCAGGAGGCAACCAACTATGTGTCTCTCTCACGTTGATATTTCTCTTTTTGTGTCTCTCACCCTCCCTTCCATTTTCTCTTAAAAAACAAAACAAACAAAAAAAAAGGTGGGCACATCTTCTTTCTTGCTGGGCCTGCCCCATCTCCTCTCCTAGTTTGCAGGCTGATAGCTAGAACTCATCCTACTATATGATGGATCGTAACAAACTACATGGCAAAGGTGCTTCAAGAAGTAGCTAAGTTAAGCATACACAGAAATTTAACAATGTTTTCCATGTATAATAGTTAGTGATGAGTTTGAAAGTCACAGGATACCATAATTTCTCTATCCATTTTATTTTGTCCAAATTAGAAATGGCTTTCTGAAAATCAGTGATTCTGTAGAGAAATTGTGCAGTGAAAAAATACACAGATACTTGTCTAACTTGAATTTATGTACAGTACAAGGTCCATGATAGAGGCATGATAAGTACTTGTGAAAAGGAGGAAATAATTTAAATAATTCATATTCCAAAAATTTTAAATTGTTTTTTAATGTAGTAATTAGAAAGAAAGAAAAAGTTTGCCCAAATGTTTCAAGACAGATATGCACAATGAATTCAAGGACAGTACTTTCCTAAAAAAGAATGAAGCTTGTCATACATAATTACCCATAAATGAACTAAAAAAAAAAAAAAATGAAGCTTGTCCTTGAGCTAAAATTTTATTATATAAAAGTTATACTTGGTTTAGAAAAATTGACAAGTATTGTTGACAGTCCTGCTACTGATTATTTTAAGTTGATAAATCTTTCTTTGCTCAGAGAATGGCCTTTCTTTGTACTTCTGCTTGGTGGGTGGTGAAAAGAGACCAGCTGTTCAACACATCTTGACATTTACAGATGCAAAAGCATTCATTCTTGTAGAATGAGATATGCTTACCTCTCAAACATCATGCATTATAATGCAATAAAAAAAATCTATAGTGATGTAGAATTCACTGTGTGACAATGAAAAATCAAGTTCAGTGTAAGATGAAGATATGACACGTTGAGAGGAAAAAACAAACGTCAGTAAATTAGCTCCATCCACTATACTACCCTGTGGTGACAGCAGACATCACTACCAATTTTCTCAAGCTGCTAGTACATGTCTGTAACTGAAAATAGTACGAAAAGCTTTTTAATTAATTGCTACTGGCAGATCTGCTACTTCTAAAAGTTTTTCCCTTGAGATACAGATGCTAACCTGTCTCAGCATATGACAATTGCATCCTTTTGCAATTTACAAAGAAAATAACTTTTCTTTCATTTGCTAATCTGTGGCTTGGAAACTATTGGAGTAGATCTGAGGTGGTGATAAAAGGAAAAAAAGAAGGTATTTAAAAATATTTTCCTTTTCCTTTTTAAGTTGAACAATGGGTAGAGAGCTGCCAGATTTTGGCTAAACAATAGCTCAACATCCAATTTTACTTTCCTCAACTGAAAAGATGAACTTAAGCAGATAAACTGGGATGTCAGAACTCAATGTAAAAAGGTCCAAAGTGTGGGCAGGATGCCCTTATAATCGCATGTGTCTCTAAATGAAAAGTGACAGAAACCCCATCTTGCAGCTGATTGCGTATTCTGAAGTTGTTACATTTTTAGTCCAAATTAAAAGTAGGAATATAACTCTGACTTAAGAGCAACACTATCAAACTTATGAGAGCCAGAAATCTAGATCTAAGCCCTTCCCATTATACCCAGGTGTGGTTATGGGAAAGTTCATAGTACTCAATTTTATTACAGTTCTTAAGTGATCTCTACTATATTCTCCAATCAAACCCTTGATGAAAATTGACCCATTCATTCAACCAACGGGGAAACATTTATTGAGTCCCTACTATGTGCCAAGCACTGTGTCAAGCTCTGGAGATACAGTGACTTACACATCATGTATCACTCACTGAGCCTTCATGTCTGCGTGGCACTGAGCTTGGAACTGTATGTGCTATTCAAACCGCCGAGTTCCTCGACTCTAGGACAACATAATATTATGACCAGCATTATGTACACAAAGGTAAAATGTAATATGAAGAAAGAACACAGGAGCAAGAGAGAAACTTATTAATGTGTTAATACCTAGGGTTTTCTGTGGGCATGTAAATAACTATCAGTGGGCATTATCCTCAATCGATTACTTTGCAGAATAAACTCCCCAGAAAGGCAGGCCACACAGTGTGTAATGAACAGAAACTTCCTGCTCTCTGTGTTGTCACTGCTGATGTGTGAATCCTGCTGTTTTCACATTCCAGGCTGCTGAGATGACCGCACTTTCTTGGCAACTGAAAAGGAAGCTTACTCTGGTTTCTGCCTTAAGGAGCAAGGGACAAAACCTATAATCCATCTTCATTCCACCCCGTGTGACTTAAAAGGTAGTGTTGGTTCGGGGCAGGAAACATCACTGACAAAGGCTTGTGTGAAGAAAACTAACAGCAAAGCAAACAATTAAAAAATTATATTAACTCAATGGTTTTCGATTACAAGAGATTTCTCTTTAGTAAAATGGGACTCAGACCCAGACCCCATCCATTTCAATAGCTCATTGTGCATATATGGGGGCTACTGATGGTTTATGTATTCTTAGAAAAAAATAGGTTTCACACAAAAAAAGAGTAAGTAGAGATTTTTAAATGGGCAACGTGTTGTTGATGTTAGAACAGATGGTGATTTTTAATGAATAGAAGCACTAATCATTATTTTAGAACATACAAGTACAAAGGAGCAAGAAAGCTAGTCTATTCTTAATAACTTATTTTCTTGATGTAGTCTCATGAAATTCCTGCAATGTATATGTTTACCTATGACATAATACATATTATTTCCTTAGTTTTCCATGAAATTAAAAAAGCTCCCGCATTATGCTGCTTCATGTTGGGCTGTTAGCCACCATATTCCTCAGTCTTTAACAAGAAGAGTCTTAACCACACAATAAATAAACCCAATGCTTACCTCTAAGCAATAAGTAATTAAAATAAACTCATAAGCATTTGCTTTACAACTTGTTTTTCCTCTCTAAATTACGATTTTTGAAACATTTCCTTAAATGGCTTTCACTGTTATTGCATTGCAAAACTGGTATTATATTCTCTGTGTGCACTTCATTATCTCATTTGATTGGGTTTTAATTCCTACAACATACAGCAAAGGCTGATGTGCCTGTTGCAATTTGAAACAGTGGCTGCATGCTGAGAATAATTAGCTTCACTAAGGCAGAACAAATGATTTCTTTGCAAAACACCAAGTCTTTGTTTCAACAAAGATAACTGCAGAATGCCTAAGTTATCTTGGGTCTCCCAGTGTAGTGGTTACTTTGAGTTTAATTAACATTTTTGTGATCTTAATTCCCTAACAACTATAGTGACCCAGGGATGACCATAAAGTATGTTACTTTTGAAACTGGTTCATTTGATTTGTCAGTCTTCATTAAAATATTTATTTTACATAGATATGTTATCAAATATTATTTGTTTCTGATCATAAGGGTAGCAGAATAATTTCATTGTTGCCTGTGGCTACCCAAAATGGTTGTGGGATATTATTCCTCACAATTAATTCTAAAAATTTGAAGCTCATATTAATCCAATAGAAGAACTTTTATGAGAAGCCAGATTAGTAGAGTTTTCTATACTTATTTTTAATAAGAATATGGTAATTAAATCCCACAAATTAATTTGTACTATAAGTCATTTAGTAATAGCAACAACGGAGAGATGTGACTAATTTCTTATAATTAATGGGTTAATCTTCTTTAAACCTGTAAAATCTGCACTAAAACCTTCATTTAATTGTTTATATTTTAGCTAAGATTCTTGTTGAGTTAATAATTATTTCAACACCTTGAGTGGAAGCATTAATCAGAGCTCATTGTGTAGCAAAAAGGTCATGAGTGCATACTGCTCTGAAATTAAAGCTTACTTTCACATCCCTATATGGCTGCTGGAAACTTAAGTTGTCACTGCATTACACAGAGCCATCTCTAATCTTTAAAGCTCCAGATACCAGTGGTTTGACAAATTTAGTTCCATGCATGACTTCTTCAATTGTCCCAACATTGCTACAAACAATAATCAGGTAAAAATAATCTTTAAAAGTTGTAAATTTTATAGTCTATATTTACATCTATGGCATCCTTGGCAGATGATAAAACCATCATCAAATTATGTTTCATTCTATGTATTTTCAATCCAGAATGTTAACAAGTTTCTGTTAATTATTTGACTGAGATAGGAGCAATACTTTTTAAAAATATATATATTTTATTGATTTCTTTTACAGAGACGAAGGGAGAGGGATAGAGAGAAACATCAACGAGAGAGAAACATCAATAAACTGCCTCCTGCACACACCTTCTACTGGGGATGTGCCCACAACCAAAGTACAAGCCCTTGACTGGAACTGAACCTGGGACCCTTGAGTCCGCAGGCCTTCACTCTATCCACTGAGCCAAACTGGTTAGGGCAGGAGAAATACTTTTAGAATCTAACTTTGAAACTACTGAATCACCAAAAGTTTCATACTTTAAAAAAAAGTAAGTTATCTTCAGAATTGTGACTCTGTTCACAATTTGACCTTGTTGTATAGATGCTATATATCTCATTGTTAATGTAAATACCAGCCCATTTAACAAATGCAATGAAAATAATAAAAATTACTAAAAGATTATTGAAACTGTAAAAAAGAAAATTTAATAAAAATAAACTTGAATTCAATGAGTATGAAATTCAAAACATTAGTTTTCCAAAGAATATTGCCTTATTTTTACTCAACATTTTATAGACTTTTTATTTGATAATAATGTGTTTTTGATACCCTCAAACTTGCATAGAGATTTCCAATATTAATTTTTTTCAATAAATGATTTTGATTAGGATCAATGTGTTACTAATATATCTTGGAATATTTAAATATTCTTATGTCTTATTAAGAGACACATGCAGAACTGTAAAATTCATTTTCTCTTAGTAACAGCTTTGGAGTAAAGTCCTTTTATTTTTTTTTGTTTGGCAAACATATAACTTTAACATTGTCTTTTATTAAATTCCACTTCTGCCTTGAATTGGTGAGAGCAGGCTCAAAGTATATTTATTTCATTTAATAAATGTGAATTCAGGAGAGGTTTAAACCTGGACAAGTGGATGAGCATTGACTTATGAACCAGGAGGTCGAATGTGATTCTCAGACAGGGCACATGCCTGGGCTGCAGGCTCAATCCCTGGGAGGGGGTGTGCAGAAAGCTGCCAGTCAATGATTCTCTCTCATATATGATGCTTCTACCTTTCCCTCTCCCTTCCTCCTTAAAATCAATGAAATATTTTTTTTAAAAAAAGAGAAGTTTAAAAAATGAGAAGTATCAACTGAAATGCTGTCCCATTACAGTATGAGTTAATTTTTCTTACAAATCAAGTTCAATTGCCTTAGCAACTGTTCATTTCAAAAGTTCAAAGTCAGTCAAACTGTTAACAGAATACAATTGGAAAACTATATTAAGGAAATATAAATGTCAATTTACAGAGTATCATGATGTTGAAATAGTATAATCAGTAATTTAGCATCAGTGATACCAGTGATAAACTATTAAGGTCTCATATAAAAGGTGGATGGCTAATGTTCAGCACTTTTAAGTGATAATATAAAAAAGAGGGTTTTTTTTTCATATGTGGTAGTAGAAGATTGGTTTGGTTGTGTACCAGTGAAAGGATAAAGTATAGTAAAAAAGTAATTATTATTTTATCCTATATAAAATAATAAATATGACCACACTCGTGTACTATTTATGTAGTAGTTGGGGTAACCTTTTTTTCTACCATTTAAAATTAAACAAAACCATATATAACTATATGAGTCACATCCTTTACACCTCTTCCACTGGACTCATAGAAATAAATTTTGTTTTTTAAAAAAATACAGACAAATCTACTAACTGAGAAAACAGCCTGATGTAAGGCTGGATGGAGAAGGAAGGGAGAGGGGATAGCACAGAGCTATCTTTGTCTTGAGACAATACATATAGTTCATCTCCCCTGAATTTATTTAAAACTTGATGTAGTTAACATATATGGAGTTAGTATATAATTTGGAGTTGCATTCCTTGTTTCATTGAAGCCAGAACAATAAAAAGATAATAATAATTAAGATACAACAGAAAATTGTAGGATAATTTCACTAATAAATATTGATATCAAATTTTGAAATAAGATATTAGTAAACTGTGTTACTTGGTAGAGAAATACAATAGAATATCACAATAATATTATTTAGAGTCATGTCCAGAATGTAAGAGAGTTGAAGATTAGGATTTGTGTCATATATTTCCCCATATTCATAGGGAGAAAGAGACATTTTGTGATCATCATCATATGCCAAAAAGAAATTTGATAGAATTTCTTAAGAAAAAAAAAAGAATAGGTTGATATTTTCATGATAAATGATGCTTGACTCCTACCACAAGGCAATTATATACCTCATAAAATATTTACTATATTTCCCACTAAATTAGTGAACATACTATTAGTGAAATACTATTACTACCAGAAAGGTTGTATATTACTCTAGTAGTACAAGAAAATATGATTAGCCAAAATAAAGAAATAAATAGACAACTACTAGAAACAGGAATGAAAATTATCAGTTACTAAAAATTATATATCTGAGAAACCCAAAAGTAGCAGTAGAAAAATCTTTAAAATGAATAAGAGAATTCAGAAATTAAAATTTTAACATATAAAGTATCATTAATTTTCTGAAAACTATGAATAATAAATTATAAAATGTGATCTAAAAGATTTTTTTTTATAATTTAAAAATGAGATAAACTAAAAAAACATAATAATTAATAGAAATATATAGTATAAGACAGATAAAAAGAAAATTTGGGTGACATAAGCTTCGTGGCAGCAAAAGAAGACCTCTTATTTTCTCCCCTTTAAGTAACAACAAGCTGGATATCTATAATCCAACAAATGATTCCCTGTTCGGCACACAAGCATGTCTGAGAGATCCACCCATTGAGACATCTGAAGGAACAGAGAAAGGCAGCCCCACAACTGCTGCAGCCCTAGCTTCTGTGATAACAGTGAAGGGTTGGGGTGCAAACCCCACTCGCAAACTGGAGGGACAGAGGCAGCAATCAGGTCTGGAAGTGGCACAGCTGGAGATGTGCAAAATGGGCCTGCAGGCAAATCACTGGACAGAAGATTTAAACAAGCAAAAGTATAGTGACAGTTCAGAATATGATGAAGGAGCATTTCAAATCAATGAAGAAACAATGAAGGAAATAGATGTTGTTTGGATAAAATACTTCTTATTTAGAAGATACGAAAAATCTCTCTGAAGTGTCTGATTTGAGATTTAGAACTTTATTCTTAAATGCCTACCAATAATAAACAGAAAGCCTCTGAAACAAATGACATAAACTAACACATGCATAAGCCATATTTTTTTTAAGTAAGTGAATGGGTAAAAATAAAGGGAGAAAAAAAAATAATAGAGAGAGACAAGAAAATAAAATCAGGAGGAAGTATTGGAGCACAAGTTAGCTTTAAACCTAACAATATGGTAGTAGAAATCACGCAAAGGTTTTAATAGGTAAAGTTAAGAAAATCTCCCAAAACGCAGAAATAAAATGAAGATGAAAAACTTAGTTTCTAATTGGGACATTACTAAGTAGGATAATCCTTAAAATCCAAAAAACTAAAGTCTTATTACCAGAAGTCTTCAAAAACTCTCAAAAGGTTAAAGAACTATTGGAAACAGAGTTTTTAAAAAAATATTTCTCTTAATCATTTTCCCAAGTTTCAGTGATATATAACGGATACATAACATTGTATGTGTCTTAGGTGTACAAGATAATAATGTAGTAAAGAAAATTTCTAAAAAGAGAATATAAATTATGGGGTTGAAGAAATATGCAGGCATCAAATTTTGTAGGACATTTTTCTCCTTTAGCGGAAATAACAAATGTTGCAAATTGCGTTTTTTTATAGAGATTTTCACTAAGGGAATCATACAGTTTCTCCTCAATAAACTTTGAAAGAAAATTTGGCTTTTCATGTGTCAAAATTCTGTGCCTCTTCCTCCAGGCCTTTGCTGTACAGTCAACAGCAGCCAAAATTGTCTTCTCTAAACTTCCTTCTCTAAGATACGGGCGCTAGTAAGGCTCTGAAACTTTTCACAAGATAATCTCCACACTTTGTAATAGGTATTCCCAGTTATAACCCACGTAAATAAACACAGACAAAACATGAAGTCTCAGTACATGCGTTTTAGAGACTTTTCTATTCACATGTCCAAGTCTAATTCATTGGTGGCTTCAATTCCTGTGCTGCAATCCTAACAAAATGTGGGAGGAGCACTTAAGAGTTGACCCAAGTAAATCTCCCTGGATCATGGTTTCCATATCAATTGGCTCTGGGGCAAACGGAGTAGATAGCAGGCAAACAGCAGTCTGTGGTTCAGAACTTCTTGCAGTCACTAGTTAGGTAAAGCTCACACAATATGCAGTTGAAGAATGCTGACAATGAAACATCAAGTTCAGCAGCAAAATCTGAACTGCAATAACATTTCATACTGCCCAAGGCAAAAACTCAATCAGCGGTAGGTCTGGGGTCAGGATTTGGTCCTTTCCTTTTGCAAAATGTCCTTGTTGTCTAGGATCTAAGCAAATCAACCAGTGTACTTTAAGACCTGTAAATTACATACAACAAAAAAATGTTATGTGCCCTGTGGACTGCTGAAACTTTATTTTGCCTTCTTTATTTTGGATAGTAGCTTGAAATGAACTACATTCTTACAGCTCTTAAAAATACTCCCAGTGTTGGTATCACAAAGGAATTTTCATTCTAAAAGAAGAAAAGCTATGTGTTTCCCGCCCTCCCCCCACATTATAATTTTCCAAGGAAGAGAAGACGTGTTTCTTTTTCTATAGATATTTCTCAATTTCAAGCAATATTTTTCTGTGAGATATAGCTTAATTACTTACATAATTTCAAGCATTTCTATCTCCCGCCTTTTCATTTTGGTTTTATCCATTCTTATTTCCTTCAAAAGAAAAAATAAAATACATACTTTATTACTCACTAAATACTGTCACAGCCTTTGATAAATGAGAGAATAGCTATTAGTAAGGCTGACAACATTCAGTTGGTACTGGTTAGACAGATACAACATGAACTGGTTTAGCTGAGGTTGAGTTTGTGGGTTTTTTTGCCTAAGGGTTTCTTTAAATAGGGTTCATAGGTTGTTGGGGTATTTCCTGATAGCATTTTGGAATGGTATTAACCCCAGGGTTCAACTCATCTCTTTATATCATTCTTAATATTCATAGGAAATGTTCGGCAGCACCATTATCGTTCTCATAGTAACAACAAAGGGTAAAAATACACATATATTATTCTTTAGCAATTTTATTCAAGAACTGAGATTATGGAGTCCACAACTGCATCTAAAATTATTGTCACAAAGTAACAAAAAATGAAAACTCATATTCACAGACTTACTATCATCAATATAGAGCCCTCTCCAATAATTGGCTTCTTAAATTTTCTACAGTCTTGTTTATTTTCATCCACTGAAGGATGCCCAGGACCTCAGCATTTTAGATGTGGATAGTCTATGCTATTATCAATTAAGAATGAACATTAAATTTCTCACTCAATGACAAAGTACATTTAGAAAAGTTAGAGACAATAATATTGAGTGTGGCTAAAGCCAAAAGGTTTGATTCCTAACTGGCCTAGAATATTTGTAGAAATGTGTCTTTGTCAATAGAATCCAAAATTAATTAATTCTGTTATTTATTTTACAAACTTTTTCCAAGAGTCTCTATAAGTCCTAATGATTAGGTGATCATTTAATACAACTTAAGCCTTCTCCCTTATATTCATTTTCATCTAAAGTTATCTATAATAATAAAAGTATAATATGCTAATTAGACCAGGCAGCTGAACAACCTTCTGGATGATCTTTCCAATGAAGCTGGGGCTTCCGAACAGACCCTCTTGCATGAATTTTGTGCATCGGGCCTCTAGTAAATGTATAAAAGGTGATCAACCCAGATAGGAGTTCAAAGTTCTTGCCCAGCTGGCGTGGCTCAGTGGTTGAGTGTTGATCTCTGAACCAGGAGGTCACGGTTGATTCCCGATCAGGGCACATGTCCAGGTTTAATCCCCAATAAAGAGCATCTGGGAGAAGCCAATCAATGATTCTCTCTCATCATTGAGTTTCTATCTCTCACCATTTTTCTCTCCGAAATCAATAAAGATATATTTTTTAAAAGTAAGATTTCAAAGTTCTTGAACAACAATTTTAATTCTTTTGGAAAGATTAAAATAAGCCAAATATACATGTAAACATAAAAATTTAACCATATCCCATTGTTGAGTCAACTTTGTATCTGTTGAATAGTGAATTATATGCAAAAGTAGTTGCATATATATACCTATAAATAAAGTGGCCAAAAAAACAAAACATAATTTGAATAAAAAATTGAACTTAAAAAATATGTAGGATATTTTTAGATTTAAAAAATAGGTCAGCAAAATAGTTTATTTTTTATTAAATATTTCAGACATTTCCTTAAAAATGAATGGAAGAGTATAGCCTATTAATATTAATATGTAAAAATAATTTTATTTAGGCTTCAAAGTTTCAAATATTTATCACAACGAAAAATCATCAGCAGAGAAATATATTTGTGAAAAAAATAGCAATCTGGACATATAATTAGTTACTTAAAAAAGGTATAATTAGTTATTTTAAAAAGGTTGAAGGATTTTGTCAGTCTCTAAGAAATTAAAATGAAAATAAACTGAATACATTATATTTATACATATATTATAAATTACGCACATATATGTAAGTACACATACAAATACATACACATAGAGACTCTTGAATGTGAACTTTCAAAACTCAACTGGGATTACCTGCAGGCTTTTTTAGGCTGATTGCTGCTCAGGGGAGAGAGACTAGGGAAGCCCATTTGGTCTGATCCAATTTAGATATGCAAATTTTATCTTTTGTGCTTGAAAGGAACCTTATGGCACTGCATAATTTGCATTTTCAGTTGTGAGATATAATATTTCTAATCTAATAAAAATATCCCTCCATCGGCCACTGTAACACTTACCACATTAGATCCATTGTTCCCTTTCACTTTTAAATTATACTACTTTCATATTATAAATTATCAAATTAGTTTATTAGGACAAGACAAATTTATTATGAAAATCAATCTCCCCACAAAGAAGGAGAAAATCTTAAGTGGTAACTAATCAGTAACATATGACATACTTTGGAGGGAACAGACAAAAAAAAGTCCTTGGAAGAAAAGAAAGAATTCTATACCAAATATATATTTATTGAGGAATCTGATGAAAGTTAAATTTTGAAATGTGAACTAGGTTTTTCAATTAATAATATATCTTCACAGAAATATATTACACTCAACTAAGGTTTTATTGATTTAGCTAATGAATTGATGATCTGAGTTGAATTAGGATTTTCACATTGAGTGAAATTGATAACTAAAACTCCTAACTTATTCCCATTTTCTTAGTTTTAGCCTAATCTTCTTTTCTGTTACAATGCAGTTTTCTGTATCCATGAGGTACTTTGTAAACTGCCCGGCTATTAGAATCTGTCTGATGTTTTTCTCATTATAACAGTGGGATTACGAGTTACTGGAAGACCACAGAGGTAAAACACCATTTTTATTAAGTCATGTCAAGGGTACCTAACATCCACATTCTTCATTTATGTTGATGTTGATCTGATCATCTGGCTTAGGTAGTGTTTGTTAGGTTCCAGTGTAAGTCTTTTTGTTGTTGCTGTTGTTCCACTTATTTATGCATTTATTTTTTTAATTTAAATTATTTATTGTTAAAAGTATTACATATACAATATCTCCTTTTCCCCCCATTGCCCTCTCTTAAGGTTAGTCTCTGTTCTTCCCCCTTTGCACACTGTACTCATTGGAAGGAAAATGGTATGTGCAGTCTCATCCTAAGGAGTGGGGATTTAAGCTCCCTCTCCTTGAGAACAAAGTATCTACACAAATTATTTGGAATTCTTCTACATTGGAATTTGTTTATATTAATCTGTATACAAATAATTATATTATTTTATATTTTACACTATAATCTATTATTTTACTTAACTTACTGCTCAAATTGTTATGTAAATGGCCATTGGGACCTTTTTCAGTTGGCTCCTATGCTCCTTTATAAAGTCTATAGAGTCTATTCAATATCCTGTCTAATAAAGATAAAATGTGCTAATTGACTGTCATGCCCTCACAAAAGATGGTAGCACCCACAGCCAATAAGGAGGGAATATGCTAATTGACTGTCACATCCTCAAAGATGGCAGCACCCACAACCACAAGATGGTGGCATCCAGTCCCCTCAGCTTCGCCAGGGTGGCAGGCATGCGGCACGGCTGAGCCTACCCCCAGGTGGGCTTGACCACTCTACCTGCCTGCCTCCTGATTCCCCCAGTCTCCTCAGCCCCCCAGCCACTGAGGGCTGGCCCAAGGCACAGGCAAGCCTCTGATGTTGGCGTCTCAGCCACCCAGGGCCAGCCTGAGGTGCAGGCAAGCCTTGGATGGTAGCTGCCCAGCCACCTAGGGCCAGCCCGAGGATCAGGTAACCAGGGCTGGCCGAGGCTTGCACTACCAGCAGTGGCAGCAGCAGAGATGTGATGGGGGTGTCGCCTTTCCCTGATCGTTGGGTTGCCTCCGGGCCCTGAGGGCTCCCAGACTGTGAGAGGGGGCAGGCCGGGCTAAATTTTCATGCACTGAACCTCTAGTTTTATTATAAAATATTTAGATGCACAAAAAAAGTTGAACAAATTACAATGAATACCTCTAAATCTATCACCTAGATTCAATTCAACAACACTTAACATTTTACTGTATCTGTTTATTTCTCTCAATATATATTTGTTCTTTTTGTTGTTATTGAAATTTATGTTAAATCACAGGCATTTCATCACTAAATACCTAAGAATGCAAACCCTAAAAATAAGGAGATCCTCCTACATAACTGCATAACATTACACATTCTAGAAAAGTAATAGTAATTCTCTGGTATCATTTACTTACCAATACATATTCAAATGGTATCAAACAAATGACACTTTAGTTGCTTGTTTGCTTTAACTTGGATCCAACAAAGGTACACACTTCTTTAGCCTTTAGAATAATCCACCACAACCCATCCCTTCAGGGGGCCGCCTTCAGGTCTGACATCTTTTTATAGGTAAATTTTTTTTCTTCTTCTTCTTCTTTTTTTTTTTTTTTCCTATTTACTCACCGAGAAAGAATCCTAGCTATCAACTGCCACAGTCCTGGAAGAGCCAACTGTATTTTACTGTCTTTTATTTGATAAGCTTGTTTCAAATGCTTTATCAGTGTAACTTCCTCTCAATCCTCAGAAAAGATCACAGGAATTACAAACCAATGGTAGCCTGAGCGGCATTCAATCTAAACAAAACTCTTTTATGGTTTCTAATAGTTGAATGACAATTTTCATATTATTCAATGTTCCTTAAGATGTCCTGGTTTTTGTTTTTTTTTCTCTTGAGAATACATATGCCATATAGTTACATGTCTGGGTTTATGCTCCTAGCTTTATTTTGCTACAATTATTTTAGTTTAATCCTTAACAGTTTCTTCAGTATTATAAACCAGGTAAATGTATAATTCAAAGAAAATCAATAACCTATATGAAAAAGTAAAAGTTCTCGTGAACTTAAATAGAGGAATGAAAAAGTTAACATGATCTTTAACCTTTTAGTGTTAGAATGTAGTTTTTCCCCACTTACTCCCATCAGCAAAAGGGGTTTGACTTCATGTTGGCAGAGACATTGCCAAAAACAGATTAATTAGAATTCTAACAAAACAGTCACTGTTCCTTAATCTATTGAAATACAGAAGGATGAGTAGATTGGCATTAACGGTTTGGAATTAAAGCAATGGGGGGGGGGGAGTGCAGAGAGTTGGAGGAGGTCAGTGGGGGAAAAACGAGGATATATGTAATACTTTCAACAATACAGAATTATTTTTAAAAATAATCAATGGGCAGAGGTAAAAACAACAAAAACCTTAAATTCATCATACCAATATCCCAATGTATATACCCAGACAAATAAGTGAGCACATGATCTGAGGACTCTAATGGAAACAGACAAATGTAATGGCATCTGGGCAATTGACAGTCTCCCAAAGAAACCAGGACTCATGGTAATATCATGTTAGAATAAAGATTGCTTCTCAAGGTCATGGAAAAAAAAGACAATCCAAATACTGCCGCAATCACATTCTACTACACGTGAAACTGTTGCACCTTTCCCCAAATTTTATTTGTTGGCATTTTGAAGCTTTCCTCATTTTACACAGATGAATCTATAAAGTGAATTGCTTTATATATGCCCTGAGTTTCTATCTTTTTTTTTTTTTTCTTTCTTCCTGAATCCATGCCATCCTAAGCAGGAATGTCTAATCTATCAAAGTAGGGCAAGTTAATTTTCAGATGATAAAATTAAGCTAGGCTTACAGATAAGCAGGAATCTTAGACAAGCATTCAATAATCCCCATACCGTGTCCCACCCCTTCCCCAAAATGTGCCAGGGGCTTCGTTTTGTAGTCAGCGCTGGGAACCTCAGAGGTTTACCACAGCAGTGCTGGTTCTGTTGGAAGTGGCATAAAAGCCTCCCTGCTCCCATGATTATCTCATCCCTCAAGGCCCTAACAGCAGGTCCCCAGACCTTAATTACCCAGTCTCTTTTTCCTTTCCATGCGAAGAACCTTTGTGAAATAGCTGCTATACCTCTATTCTTCCATCGTATACTTTAAATAAATGGCTGGAGTGTTAAAAACAGACTATTAACACAAATTAACCTGACTTTTTCTTATCGATTTAGCACATTTATTGCTGTATGTGCCACAAAGTTGGGGTAATTGGTTCTTGCAATTTATTCAAGAAAATCCAACTTAGCATTTAGATGCCTCCATTGATATAGAAATGGGATCATTAAATATTTAGCCTCTGTCTCTCAAGGCTGCTAGAGCAGTTTCTATGCTTTCAAACAATTTTCATTTAATATTTTAATCTTTCATTCACATAGTGTAAGGTTTCCACCATAAAAGACCCATGACTTTTTAATCTTTTCAAGTGCAAAGTTTCTTTTCCTTTGTAAGGATGTCTGAGTTTATTCTAACAACTGTTTCCCAACACTGATTTTGATCTCAATGTGTTCTTAGGAAAATAAACCTCTTCCGATAGAGTTCATTTTAATTCTCATACCTGGTAAATGTTTATACATGTGGCTTATTGTGAGAGCCTTTTGTTTCCTCATCCGGTTTCCTACAGGACTCACTTACACAGCAGGTTTGTGTTTGAGGGTGTGCATTTTCAAAACAGATTCTGGCTGAAGAGGGAAGCACAATTGGTCAAATCAGGGCAATGTCAGTTGCCTGAATATTCACCCTTTAAAGGTCTCGCCAAGCAATTTAAAAATGTTAAATAAAGCAATGTCCACTTGGGGAAAAGGAGCTTATCTATGAGACAGGTTTTTATTAAATAGAGATCCTATATGGTGCATGCATTTGATATGAGTGTTCTGTACATCAGCTAAGTAAAATATCATCAATGAAGCCATGACATCCCTGTCCCTAAGATTTGTATTCACTCTATGCTGCTTTTCTGCCCTTTGAATGGACTTGTCAATTTCCTGTTTTCCCATGGGAAAAACTTCAATGAGCTTTTATGTAGACTCACATCTTTTTAAACCTAAGCATGCAACCATATGCAGTTACCAGATAATATTAAGTCTGTTTTTACAGTTTTTACAAAACCATTGTGATTTATGATACATTTCTGGGTTGTTTCCTTTATTTAAGTTGAGAATTGCAAAACTCTTTTGAAAAATTGCTGTGCAAACCTTAAATCACCTAGACACAGCTGTACATGAAAGCACAAATCTGGTAAATATTTACAATCTATTATATTCTCTGCTTTGGTGATTAACAGCCCATAAGGAGATTTTACGCAAAGCTCCAGGTTTAATCTATGCAGGCTTTGCATCTAGGATGCCCCCTGAACCAGTCTGTGATAGCAGGAAGTCAATGATGCGGTCACAATTTCTAAACTATGACAGTGAATTTTTTAAAACCCTGAGGAATTGCAGGCCCATTTACTCCATCTGTGGTACAAGGCGGAGTAAACAGGAGCAGGGGTGTATGATACTTCAGTTACTGAATATAATGATTCATTCAGGCACGGAGGGCTAACAAAACACACGTTAGTGTGCACTATGGGGGTTAGCATCTCACAAAGTGAGGGCGATGGGCTTTTTATCACCTTATCCAAACTGCCTAGAGAAGCAATCTAGCCTTAGGTTATTTTCAAAGCATCAAATAAAAATAATTCAAATTAAGTGATATTGTTATAAGTTGATGGGTTTATTTTCTAGAACAAAGAGCCTCAGTTCCAAAGTTTCTGAGTTTATATTTTTACTGAAAAGATAAAAGAATACATATGGATAACAAGAGTAGAATCTGTCAGGCTATGTCTTTGTAACATCAAACAATTACAATCACACTAGGAAACAACAAAAAAGAGCAAAGAAAACAATGATAGGAAACTGTCATTATCTCAGGTTAGTCATAGATCCTTTTTAGACACTGAGTTGTTCAAGCAGTGCAATAATTAATTGACAGTCACTTGATTAAGGATCCATATCTGCAATCCAAATGGTATTCATTCAGATTTAACTGCCTTAGCAGTTCCATCCTGAGCACAGTTTGAAATGTTAACAAACAAAGCAAGAGGTTCTACTTGAGTAACAGAACATCCTGGCAGTTATCATCATTAAAGTAAAAACATCAAAGTGCCAAAGAACTTTCTGTTTTGAAGCTTATTAGGAATTATATTTGCTATTAATTCTATTTATCTATTTCTTTGTTTGAGACCTATAAAAAGAAAAGACAATAGAATGATTGGCTAAATCAAAGCCAAATTCACAATTCATGGACACTCTGTTATAAAATTCTTTGTCCTTTTTCCATTCTTTTGCCCCTTTCCAAGCTAGGAGAACGTATATAACTTTTGCATCTTACATAAAAACAAATATATCAAGTTAAAATGAAGTTCAAGAAACTCTCCCTGGTTTCAGAAGTAAGATAATGAAAATGTAGTATCATAAGACAGATCAATTATTGCCATAAAATTCCTGCTACCTATAATGGAAATTCTAGGGGCAAAAGAGAGAAAAGGAAGAAACAATGGTAAAAAAAAATAATAATAGAAGGACTTTTCTGGCTATGTTTACAAAATGATAGAAACAAAGAGAGAACTCATGGACATGGACATTAGTGTGGTGATTGCGGGGATGGAGGAGGAAGAGGACATAAAGTAGATAAATGGTGATGGGAATATTAAATGTAACTAAATTATAAAAACAAACAAAAAGTAAGCAATTTAAAGCAAATACATCATAGTTTTATGCCTTATGATTTAAATATTAGTGATTACCAGTGTTGTTTTTTTGAGCCTCATGCATTATTATCTATTGTATTGCATTCCTAGAAGTTACCTTGGATATGGTGGATTTAGGACAATAGAAGACAACATTCCTATTTGACCCCCAAAATAAGGAGTTTTCTTATTTTTATATGTTTTCCAAATATTTTCCAAAGTATTTTCTCTTGTACAAAAATAATGACAGTGTATGGTCAATGACTAACAATTTACCTATTACTCAAGAGATAATGAATGAATGTAGAATTAAATATTTATTGAAATCATTCCATTTATTACTTGATTTGCCTAGGCAAACATGATTACACCGGCTTTGAAAATAACTATGATATTTATAATTATTTGTTCACATACCTACACTTTTCTATGTTATTAAAATCTCCTTGAGAGCAGGAACTCCAGTAGTTGTTTCCTCATTACCTTCCACAGTTCAGTATACATAATACATCCTTATCAATACTTATTGAGTTAAAATAATTTTTCCAAAAGGCAAAGATATTTGCTTGAAGAAAAGATATTTGATGTTTCACTAAAAATGATTTAAAATAATCTGTCATATGTGGAATCTAATGAACTAATTAGCAAAATAAAGGCAGACTCATAGGTAGAGAGCAGGCTGACAGCTGTCAGGGATGGGACTGGGTGGGGGACATACAAGAAAAAAAAAAAGGAAGAACTCATGGACATGAACAACAGTGTGATGATTGCCAAGGGGATATGGAGGAGTGGCAGTGGAGGAGGGTAGAGGGGAGATAAACAGTGATGAACAGAAACTTGACTTGGGATGGTGAATACACAATATAGTGTACAGATGATGTGTTGTAGAATTGTGCACCTAAAACCTGTGTGATTTTGTTAAGCAGTGTCACCCCAATAAATTCAGTAAAAAGGAAAACAAAAATTAATAAATAAATAAAATAATTTGTCATAAGGGAAATAGAAAGGACAAGTAAAATGCTAAATTTTGGCTTAGGCTAACTGCCCAGTTCTAATTAGACCATGGGCACATGGGCCTCCACTTATTTCCATGCTTCCTTTAAAGCCCTAGAGATAAGAGAACAATGATCGTGGCAGCCAAGCAAACCATATGGGAATCAGTAGACCACAACTTAATTAGTGCTGAAAACTACGCCAGTAGTGTCAGCTTCTATTTTTATATTACTTCATCTTCAAAACTTCAAGTTTTAACAAAATTCACCACTTTGCTTTTGTATTTATCTTTTCTTAAAATATGTTAGATAAAACCACAATCATATTTATAAAAGATATTTAAAATGAAAGCTCACTCACTACAATAGATAGCAAGTTTAAATCCTGCCTTCCAAAAATGTATCCTTATTTCAAATATTATTAACTATTTAAAGTAAATTTTATATTTAAACAAATCAACCACACTAGTTTTATTTAAACACAGCATCTACAGTATATTGCAATAAAAATATTCAAAATTTAGATATTAAAAAAAAGCCTTGACTTTCTAATCTTTACATCATAGAATATCATCTTTACAAAATTTTAGGGTAACAATGTCTCTGTTGAATAATTTGATCATGTAATTGATAAAGCAATGTTTGATTCAAAAGCAGAGTTGAGAGCAAAACTGTGGTCATCAGAATCTCAATACAGAGCTCTTTAAAAAAAATATATTTCTGGGGAAAAAAAGGAGACATATGTACTACTCTTTGTAATACTTCAAGCTATACAATAAATTTTAAAAAATATTTCTATTGATTTCAGAGAGGAAGGGAGAGAGTTAGAAACATCAATGATGAGAGAGTATCATTGATTGGCTGCCTCTTCCATGCCCCCTAATGGGGATCGAGCCTGCAACCCAGGTATGTACCCTTGATGGGAATCAAACCCAGGACCCTTCAGTCTGCAGGCCAACACTCTATCCACTGAGCCAAACCAGCTAGGGTCATCACTCTTTATTGAAACTAAGAGGTAAACGAAATCTCAAAAGAGCTACTTTCAATTTACTTAGCTATCATTTATATCTAAATTTTCTTAGTTTAAAAACACCATGTAAAGAAACTCATTTAAACATTATAATTTACATGCCTATCAAGAACAATTTAATTTTAGAAACTGAGATAATAATGAACACATGAATTTTTCCTGTGTTTTTCAACCTAATCTAACCACTATATTGGGATAAAGAAAAAAAAAAAAAGTTGACAATCTGTAGATATCAGATAAACGTAATCAGTGCTTAACAGTTTGGAGTTTATATTATTCTAATTAAATTACCGACTAAGAATAAAATGACAAAAAGCTATGTCTTTGTTGTTGGTTTTCTTTACTGCTTAAAATTCTTTCTTGTACCATGTGTCCCAGAAAGGTTGCAAATATTGTGTCTGGACAGAGATATGACAAGTACCCAGAGGCTACATTTCAAAACATTAACAGTCTTCAATAATTCACTGCTCCAACCACCAGTCTGCCATTGTTATATCTTTTAATGAATCAACTATGATATTAGTCATGTTGACTGCTTTAGACCCAGCTTAAATATTTTATATAACTTTTGCATAATGGTAGTGTTTTTCTTTTAAGGCATGATAAAGAAGTCTTCAGGAAAAAAAGAAGAAGAAAAAGACCATAAAACTAGGTAATATGGTAATAAAGAAACTGGATGTTGGCAGCATTGAAATAATGTTTTTTAGAATTATAGAAAAATTTAGTTTTTAAATTTATACGGTAAGTTTGATTATTGAAAAATAAACTATTTTAAAATGCTAAAACTTGACCTAATTAAGTATCACAATATTATTTTCTCTTTTTTACTAAGTTATCTTTAAAATCTATCCCATGAAATCATAGTACGTAATTACTATAAATATCTAATGAGTAAGCAGTTAGTATTATAATAAGACATATTGGTTTTGGTATTTTGAAATGAAATAATAATAAATGGAATACAATTGAAAATATAGTATCCACAGGGGGGAAAAAAATCATTCCATTTTCAAGTTAGGGTTTTGGACATCTCCATTTTGTATAAAAGGGGAGGGGAAGAAATTTACCAAAAAGCCTTCAGTGATTTCTATTGATCTGGTAATACTGGAGTTCGCCATACTATATTCTGTCACTTAATTTCACTTTAGACATTTTGTTCTTCAAGGCACAGATCCCTGGGGTGAATGGCACTAGCAATGGCTTCTTTTGCTCAAGGAAGAAATCCTTGGGAATGGGCCCCCAATGGCAACTTAGGCAGCTGTTTCCATTCTACAATATTTTCTCATAGACGATGAAATGAGTTAAAGGGAACCAGAGTGACAAATAGAGTTCCCTACAGACCCCTAAGTACTTACACAGAAGTTTTAATGACCACATAACAAACATAAAGTACACAATTGCTTCAACAAGCGGGCCCTAGTGGGTAATGTACCTTTAGATGTAAACTGATAGTATGATATAGGAATGAGTGTTCTGACTTATACTTTGCACTCTTTTTCTCTCATTTCTTTGACTTGGCTTTTTGATAGGAGGAAAGTTTAAAAGAATGAGTTAAAATGATGACATTAATAGATTTTCAGTTTGTTTATGTAAAATAAATAATAAAAGAGATAGCGCCAACATAGCAAGTTAATTATGGTTTCTAAAGTTCACAGTGGGTGATTTGAAATCTGATAAGTAAAAAAAAAACAACAGTCATAGTCAAACAACATGAAAGTTCAAAAGAATAGATATGCTTCTCGGCAGGGTCGAACAGGAAATTACCTTGAAAATGAAAATCTTTTCATTAAGATATCTACTTTCTGGCCTATGGATGGATACCAGATAAAATATGGGGTAGACTTTTCAATACAGATAAGTTATATTAGCAAATTGGCTTTTGAGTGTTATTCTAAAAAGATTCATGCTAGATTCAATCTAAAATTTGATTTGTTACTCAGGAAGGAATCTGCTCTTTGTGAGAGAGACTATTTCAGCCCTTTTCTTACTTTGTATCTACCCATTCCTGGTCTTTCTAGAGCTATCCCAAGAATGATGATGGTAAATAAAATTAATAATTGTCTTTAATTTAATTGTTTAATAAATGTATTAAAAATAACTTCTAGATCTTAATGATTACTACTAGCAAATACAGGGTGGGCCAAAAGCAGATTTATAGTTGTGAGTACACAAAATAGTTTATTTTTATATTATTTATTAACTAAAGGCCTGGTGCACAAAATTTGTGCAGGGGGGGCAGTGTCCTTCAGCATAGCCTGCACCCTCTCCAATCAGGTACCCCTCAAGGGATGTCCGACTGCTCGTTTAGGCTGATCCACTGGACATCCCTCTCACAATCCAGGACTGCTGGCTCCCAACTGCTCACCTGCCTGCCTCCCTGATTGCCTCAAACTGCTTCTACCTGCCAGCCTGATCACCCCTAACCACTTCCCTGCCAGCCTGATCAATGCCTAACTGCTCCCCTGCCAGCCTAGTTACCCCCAACTGCCCTCCACTGCTTGCCCAGTCACTCCCAACTGCCCTCCCCTGCTGACCCAGTTGCCCCCAACTGCCCTCACCTGCAGGCCTGATTGTACACAACTGCCCTCCCTGCTGGCCATTTTGTGGAGGCCATCTTGTGTCCACATGGGGACGGTCATCTTTGACCACATGGGGGCAGCCATCTTGTGTGTCGGAGTGGCGGTCAATGTGCATATTATTCTTTTTATTAGATAAGATTGTATTATCTTCCATGCAAACAACTGTAAACATAATTTTGCCCACTTTGTGTGTGTGTGTTTGTGTGTGTGTATGTGTATGTATGTATGTGTGTAAATGGAATAATAAGAGGGAGAATACACATTAGTAAATATAAGAATTTTTCTACTATACCCGGTACTATAACAACCTAAAAATAAAGCAAAAAACATAGGATAAAATATTTGTGATCTATAATATCGTTTTCTTTAGAGGATATAAAATTGTTTCTGCCCATGACAGGGGTCCTCAAACTTTTTAAAGTGGGGGCCAGATCACGGTCCCTCAGAGAGCTGGAGGGCCGGACTATATGAACTACTAATTCCTACTGTAACACCTCGGCTGTGCTCACTGCCCAAAAAACCTGGCGGGCAGGATCAGACTCCTCTGTGGGCCGTAGTTTGAAGACCCCTGATAGAAGATTAGATATTGCAAATGATCTTAACCCAAACAGGAATTAAGAAGTCTATAGAGCCGGACAAGCGTGGCTCAGTGGTTGAGCAATGACCTATGAATCAGGAAGACATAGTTCAATTCCCGGTCAGGACACATGCCCGGGTTGCAGGCTTGATCCCCAATGGGGGACATGCAGGAGGCAGCCAATCAATTATTCTCCCTCATCATTGATGTTTCTCTCACTCTCCTGTTCCCTTCCCTCTGAAATCAATACAAACTTTTTTTTTTTTTTTTTAAGAAGAAAGAAACTGACTTTGGTAGTGGGCAGAGAATGCAATATACAGATAATGTGTTGTAGAATTGTACATGTGAGGTCAATATAATCTTATTAATCAATGTTTTCCAATAAATTTAATAAGAAGGAAAGGAAGAAAAGCAGAGATGGAGCGAGGGAAGAAGGAAAAAGAAAATAAGTGTGGGCATAAAACAATGCTAATGACCTTAATACAACTTCACTGTACACTTAAAAATATTGGCTGCAAAACATTGCAACCCTACTTCTAGCTCTGCCCAATTCTAGTTTCCGCAGTTCCTTGGAGATGTTATTGCTGAGTGCACTCCTTAATAAATTCTCCGCCTGAAAATATTTTCAAAGAATTTATTTCTCCTGGGATTATGACTGAAGAAAATAGGATACTCATACTAAGTGGTGTAGACTTCCTCAAATGTGTCCCTTGTTACTAGCTAGCATGATGAGCAAATTTATGATTATTCATGTGCTCTTTTCTAAAGAAAGAAATTTTTTCTCCAATCTAAGCAAGACTAGGGACTCTTTCAAGTTGTCTCCTTCTCTACTTCAATTTTCTATCTCAATTCTACAGTTAAAGAAATATCATTACCAAACACAGGCATGCCATACTCATCTAAAAAGCAAACAAATTAATTCTCTTTGCCAATACTTATCAAACCACACTAGCCTTACAAAAGTATGGTGCATCACAAAATAAAGCAGTTATGGCCATCCCATTGCTTCAATTATTGCTGTACAACAGGAAGTATCTTTCTCATCTAGATTACAAGGTATCTAAAAAGAAGAGATAGAGACCAACTGTGTACATTTTTATACCCCAATGAGCAACACAGTGGCTGGAATAGCAAAAGTACTCAATAAAAGCTTGTTAAATATATAATTTTTAAAAAACCTGGAGAGCACATTTGGGAATACATTATTATAAATATCTCTAAAAATACTATAAAATTGATGTTCAGTTCTAGAAAGAACTCTAGCATAGAAATTTAAGCTTTATAATACAGAGTTAACTTTGAGAAAATTCAAAGAATTAAAAACATTCATGGAAATGAAATGTTTAAATTTAAAGGTATTAAATTTTAAAAGTAG
Source organism: Pipistrellus hanaki (assembly GCF_964339955.1). Taxonomy (NCBI): domain Eukaryota; kingdom Metazoa; phylum Chordata; class Mammalia; order Chiroptera; family Vespertilionidae; genus Pipistrellus; species Pipistrellus hanaki. The sequence goes on from NC_140512.1 coordinate 34,714,763, forward strand.
ACTAATCTATAATAATAAAAGCATAATATGCTAATTAGACTTGATGGCCGATCAGCAGAATGATTGTTTGGACAACCTTCTGGACAAAGCCAGGGCTTTGAGGGCCAAGCCCCTTGCAGAAATTTTGTGAATCAGGCCACTAGTACATTAGTAATCAAGTAATAAATGCAACCCGTGTAATCTAAAAATTCAATAAAGGTAAGATAACAGATTACCTAAGAAGAAACAAATAAATGTCTTAACTCAGTAAACAAATGAGAAAATGTGGGTGAAAGATTAGATTTTACTTAAAGAAAAAATAAATCATAGAATGAGCTAAATCACACTAATATGATTTTTTAAAGAAATATGAACATGAAGGCCACTTGCCCAGCTTTCTCCATCTGAGATTCAAAATATTTGACAGAAATTTTTTTTTTTACTGATACAGGTGAGAAATACAGAAAATTTGAAGTTTTAATGAACCTATCATCTAAAAGCACTTCATAATTGAAAGGTATTATTTTTCCTAATAAATTAGTTCATAAATAAATAAAAGATAATTTCTATACAGCAGCCTGCTAAATTTTATATGGAAGTAATAGTCAGAAAGCCTTTATACAATATGCCCTTTTTTCTTATTTGAATAGAAAGCTATACCAATGTTTTATTTGGAGTGAAAAAAATCATCAAATATTTAATCCAAAACTGCCTTGAATAATAAATCAGATGAAGTAATGTAATTCCTTAGGGGTGCTTAAATTCATTTACATTTTAAGTCTTATTAACAACAGAAATAAAATAATGTGTAAGATTTATAACTAGTAATCACTAAAAATGAAATATGCCGAAGCTATTATAGTTGTTCACAGACATCTTTATTATATAATTCACTTGTCAGAAAAATTACTCAGATAGGTAGCATGTTTTTTAATTAGGCAAGTACTAACTATAAAATAAGCTGTGGCCATCCTGGTATTATTGAGCTACATCATGGTATTATTTGTAGTTTTTAAATGATATAACAATGACTTTACACCAAGAATCCAGTAATCTACTAACTTTGCTCAAGAACTGATGATTTTCATATATTTTTAATTAAAGGATAATTGGCTTACATTATCCTATTAGTTTCAGGTGAATATCACAGAGATTCAATTTTTACAAATATTATAAAATCATCACCATAACAAATCAATCTAGTTACCATCTGTCAACATACAAAGTTATCACAACTGACTAATTTCCTATGCTGTATATTACATCCCCATATGTATTTATTTTACCACTACAAGTTTGTATTCTTTTAACAATTCATTTAAAATCTATAGTCAGGTCTCGAAACTACTTGAGCTATCTGTGAATGAAAATAGCAAAGCAAAGGCAAAGTAGTCAAGAGACCTGAAATAATGTGGGTGTCAAGGGAGCCCTAGCCAATTTGGCTCAGTGGATAGAGCATCAGCCTTTGGACCAAAGAGTCCCTTGCTTATTTCAAGTCAAGGGCACATCCCTGGGTTGTGGGCTTAATCCTCAGTAGGGGGTGTGCAGGAGGTTTTTATCTCTCTGTCCCTCTCCCTTTCTCTCTGAAATCAATAATATAATATATATATATATATATTTTTTTTTTTCAAGAGGCTAAGGGAAAAAACAAGTCCCTAACAATGATTTCCATATGACATCAAAATCTATAATAATAAAAGTGTAATATGCTAACTAGACCAAATAGCCAAACAACCTTCCAGAAGTCATTCTGGACATTCTTCTAGATTATGCTGCCACGGAGGGGGCGGAGGCAGAGGTGGTTAGGGGCAATCAGGCAGGCAGGTGAGCAGTTAGGGGTGCTCAGGCAGGCAAGCAAACAGGGGCGATCAGCAGGCAGGCAGGCAGAGTGGTTAGGGGTGATCAGGACAGCAGGGGAGAATAGTTAGGGACCATCAGGCTGGCAGGGGAGAACAGTTAGGGGCTATCAAGCCAGCAGAGGAGAGCAGTTAGGGGCCATCAGGCTGGCAGGGAGAGAAGTTAGGGGCAATCAGGCAGGCAGGCAGAGTGGTTAGGGGTAGGCAGGCAGAGGCAGTGAGGGGCGATCAGGCAGGCAGGCAGGCAGGCAGGCGAGTGGTTAGGAGTCAGCGGTCCTGGACTCGAGAAGGTGCAAACCAGGCTGATTGACACCCCCTCCCATGCACTAATTTCATTCACTGGGCATCTAGTTTAATATAAAATAATTGGGGTTAAATAAGACTTGTGTTTCAATAATCTCATAATTAGATTCTAATCTTTTTCCAAATGTGGGATGCCATTTAAATTCATCAAAGCACTTTGGCCTAGGGCTTTACAAACTAACTGCAATGAAAAACTAATGTTTTTCCCTACCCTTTACAAATACAAATATAAGCTTGGTTTTAAATGGAAATTCAATGACTTTAAAAATGCTCATATGAAACCAAAATTAGTGACTATACCATTATTATATACTATTAGAATATTAGAAATGCTAAGGCTGGAATGAATTAATAACATTAGAATTTCTTTTTGAACCATTTTTTCTAATGAGAGGACCAACAAGGGAATAGGCCCACATTTGGGGCAATAGTAGAATGCAGGTTTGACAGTGGCAGCTGCCACCCAAGCCCCTGATGGACATTGCTATTTGATTATGCCACTTTTACCCTCTAAGTATGTGGCTTGTCTTTCCCCTTACAGCACTCCTGACAGCCACTTCTAATTGACTGATGCTGACAAAAGACCAATCTGCCATGAAGAGGAACAAAAAACTATGATAAGAATAAAAAGACCTATTGTTTCTTACTTTGTGTCTTTCAAATTAAACCTATGCCCTTGTTTGTTTGGCTTAGTGGACAGAGCGTCTGTCCTCGGACTGAAGGGTCCCAGATTCGATTCCGCTCAAGGGCACATACCTGGGTTGCAGGCTCAATGCCTAGTCTCAGCCCGGGTGTGTGGGTAGCAACCAATTTATGTGTCTCTCTCACATCAGTGTTTCTCTGTGTCTCTCCCCATCCCTTCCACTCTCTTTAAAAATCAATGGGAAAATATCCTTGAGTGAGGATTAAAAGACAAACAAAAATATCTGTGTCGATGACAGCATATAACAAACTTGCTTAAGTGAAAAAGGTACAATGGAATAGCCAAGGTAATATGTAAGCATATAACTCCAATCCAAATAAGTCATATTCTAATATCCTCTAATAAAGTTGAAATGTGATTTGGAAATATGAAGATCAACATTAGAATAAAGTAAGGTAAGGTTGAACATAATATGGACCTGAAAGACCTATTTTTATAAACCGAAAAGAGCTAGGTTTTCCCTATGTGTCACAAAAGGGGAAAATGTATAAAAAGAGAAAAATAAAAGAACCTAAGGAAGATTTTGAGTAAACCAATGGGTGGGGAAAAAAATTGAAACAGGGATATTCTTGGGATGAAAAGCCAAAATATAGTTTATGGTCAGGTTATGAGAGTCATGTCTTCCTTGTTGCCAAGTTCTTTTCAGGCCTAACCCCTATAACGAAACAATTGTACCCACTATTCCTTTGAAAACATTTTCTCACTGGCATAATGGACTTTTATGCACTTTTTTTTCTATTAAAATATGCCAAAAATGGACACAACTTAATAACTACTTTGATAAGAATTTCTCTTAAATTTACTCAGATATTTTCTTAAGTACATGTTTTAAGAACTTAACTAAGACATTCTAAATAGAGAATATGTATACTGTATATTATATATAACATATGTAATAATGTAACAATAACTATATCTAATAATGCTATATATATTTATTATTATATGTAATACTATATATTACCTATATTGTATGCTATATGTAATATAATTATATACTATATATACAACATACACACATCCCCTACATTCACAACACACACATCCCTACATTCACAAATGGAATCAAAATAGTTAAGCTATAAATTCTCCCAAATGAATCAATCTGTAGATTCAACACAATCCCATCCAAAAATAGTTGTGTGTGTTTTTTAAGAAATTGGTAGGTGGGAGATCTTGGAGATAGCAGCATAGTTAAATGCCTGTACTCGCCCCTGCCACCATCACATCAAATTCACAACTAAAATACATCCAGAACCACTTGAAAGCTTGCTGAATGGAAGTCCTACAACTAGAGAAGTAAAGAAGAAAGCACAATGAGACTGGTAGGAAGTGCAGGGGTGCTGAATGGGCTGGACCAGCACCCACGTGTGCCACTTTTTTAATCAGGAGGGAGATAGTCTCTGTAGAGGCTGCCCAGAGGATCAAGGGGTCCCAGCCCTACACTAGACTCCCAGCCCAGGCTCCCAGAGCTGGGAAAAGAAGTCCTAATGGGCAGTAAGAACTACGGGCTTAAAAACCAGTGTGGATTGGGGCTCAGTGACACAGAGGCTGCTGGAGACCCTGCTGTTCCTCTTAAAAGGCTGGCACCACAAATTGAATTTATAAGGTCCTGTTTCCTCTGAGCACCAGCACCATCACGAGGCTCTGGGGAAACACAGACGCATACGAGGAGGAACTGGATTGTCTGGCAACTAGACTGAAACTCAGGGATGGCTTTCTCATGGGAATCATTTATCCTATGCTGGGGTCTCCCTGGTCAGTTACAGGGCTGACTGGCAGCCATTTCTGCTTGCTCTGCCCTAGTGATTCCCCAAAAGCCCCCTCCCCCCTCATTCAATTTACAACCCTGCCCAAGAAGAGGCTTTTGCATATAAATGGCCTGACCTGGCTCAGGCTACAATCTCCCAAACAAGCTGTAACTAGGTCAGAGAGCCCCAAACCTATCATAAAAGGCACCAGCACTAGCCTGTCTTTCTTCATAGCTGGACTGCTACTGGGTGCTTCCAAACATGATACAAAAAGGAGAAATCTGCAGATGGCTCTGTAGCTTATGCTAGGTGACCCCAGGCAGTGGCTGATTTTGCAACTCCCTGGAGCCGGTTTACATAGTGGTTAGTGTCAGACCATAACTGGCACACTCAAGGGACAGACTCAGTGAACATCAAAGCCCCACTGAAGCAAGTCTTGCTCCATAAGGGTGTCTCTTGCACAGCAGCTCTCCCACTGTAGTCGCAGCTGGTCCTCAAAGCCATTTTGTCTGGGGGTCAATTCCTCCCGGTGACACCAATAGCAAGTCTCAACTACAATGAGGCTGTGCTCACAGCTCACAAAGGGGTGCGTGTATAGTGCCCAGCTCAGATGACTGGGGAGGCTGAGCCACTAGGCCCTTTAGAAGAGCTACTCCATGAGGCCATTCTCCCAACTCAAGAAGACCTAGTAACTCAACCCAGTACATAGAAACAAACACAGGGAATCAGCCAAAATGCAGAAACAAATAAACATGTCACAAATGAAATAAACAGAAGAAAGCAAACTACTAAATATGGAGTCCAAAACCTCAGTTATAAGGTTACTCAAGAATCCTCAAAAAAAAAAAAAAAAAAAAAAAGAAAAAAGAAAAAGAAAGAAAAGAAAAAGGACCAGTATAATTTTTTTATTATTATTTTAAGCATACACTTATTGAAATAAAAAATAATATACAGCCCTGACCAGTTTGGCTTAGTGAGTAGAGCATTGGCCTGTGAAATGAAGGGTCCCAGGTTCAATGCCAGTCAAGGGCATGTACCTTGGTTGTGGGCATATCCCCAGGAGGGGGTGTGCAGGAGGCAGCTGATTGGATGTTTTTCATAGATGTTTCTAAATCTCTATCCCTCTCTCTTCCTCTCTGTAAAAAACCAATAAAATATGTTTTTTAAAAAGAATAACATACAGGGATTAAACAGTAGAAGAAAAGATTCTGGGAATCAAATCAATGATTTAAATTATGAGGAAGCAAAAACACCCAACCAGAAGAGAATAAAGCAAAAAGAATCCAAAAATATGATGATAGTCTAAGGAGCCTCTGGGACAACTCCAAGCATGCCAATATTCACATTACAGAGATGGCAGAAGAAGAGAGAGAGCAAGATACTGAAAACCTATTTAAAGAAATAGTGACAGAAAACTTCCCCTACCTGGTAAAAGAAATAGACTTAAAAGTCCAGGAAGCACAGAGAGTCACAAACAAAAGGAATCCAATGAAGACCACACCAAGACACATCATAATTAAAATGTCAAGGGCAAAAGACAAAGAGAGAATCTTAAAAACAGAAAGAGAAAAGCAGTTAGTTACTTACAAGGGAATGCCCATACAATTGTCAGCTGACTTCTCAACAGAAACTGTGCAGGCCAGAAGGGAGTGACAAGAAATATTTAAAGTGATGAATAACAAGGACCTACAACCAAGATTACTCTACCCAGCAAAGCTATCACTTAGAACTGGAAGTCAGATAAAGAGCTTCACAGACAAGAAAAAGCTAAAGGAGTTCATCACTACCAAACCAGTATTATATGAAATGCTAAAGAGTATTCTTTAATAAGAGGAAGAAGAAAATGAAAAGAAAAAGATAAAAAAGTATGAATGACAAAGGGGCTACAAATACATACCTATCAACAACAAATACATACCTATCAACAATTTAATCTAAAAATCAAAATTAACTAAAAAGAAATCTAATAAACAGAATAAACTGGTGAATAAAATAGAATAAGAGGCATGGAGACTGATGATTTTCAGAGGGAATGGGGTGAGGCGGGAAAAGATTAAACAAAGATCTTATATGTATATATGCATATATATATAAGGGCACAGACAATAAGGTGACAAAGGCCTAGAGTGGGGCAGGTACAGGATGGAGGGGGGCTATGGGGAGATAAAAGGGGGACATCTATAATAATCCTGAATAATAAAGAGCTAATATGCTAATTAGACCAGATGGAGGAATGACCTTCCAGAACAACCTTCAGAAAGAACCTTACCAAATGACCAAGTGGGCGGGACCGCAAGACAGTTGAGGCAGCAAGGGCTGAGCCCCTTGAACAAATTTCATGTATTGGGCCTCTAGTCTCAAAAATAAAGATTAAAAGAAAGGAAGGAAGGAAGGAAGAAAGGAAGGAAGGAAGGAAGGGAGGGAGGGAGGGAGGGAGGGAGGGAGGGAGGGAGGGAGGGAGGGAGGGAGGGAGGAAGGAAGGAAGGAAGGAAGGAAGGAAGAAATTGATAGCCGAAACTGGTTTGGCTCAGTGGATAGAGTGTCGGTCTGTGGACTGAAGGGTCCCAGGTTCTATTCCGGTCAAGGGCATGTACATTGGTTGCGGGCACATCCCCAGTGGGGGTTGTGCAGGAGGCAACTGGTCGATGTTTCTCTCCTCATCAATGTTTCTAGCTCTCTATCCCTCTCCCTTTTGCTCTGTAAAAAATCAATAAAATATATTTAAAAAGAAAAAAAAAGAAATTGATAGGTGGGTTCTAAAATATATATAGGAATACAAAGGATTTTGAAGAGATAAACTAATTCTTTAAAAAAAAAAAAAACAAAAAAAAAACACAGATGTTTTATATTACCTGATTGCAAAGAGTACTGTATATTTTCAGTAATCTTCATTTTTTGGTATTGGCAAAAGGCTAAAGAGTTCAGTGGTATCAAGGAGATAATCCCGAAATGGACCCGCATATGCATGGCCATTTGTTTTTCAAAAGAGATTCCAAAGCTATTCAGTGGGGAAAATGATAGCCTTTCAATAAATGTGGCTGGAACAACTGGTTATTCTATAGGGGGAAAAATAGACATTGACCTTTAACTTCACCACATACAAAAATTAGCTCTGTAAATAAATTACAGGTATAAATTTAAAAGTTAACATTACACAAATTCTCAAGGAAAACAGAAATACTTTTACCACCCTGTGATAGGCAAAGATTTCTAAGATAGGTAATAAGAAGCACAAAGTAAAAAACACAAAAGAGAATAAATTGAATATCAATTTAAAACACTGCTCATTGAAAAATACTATTAAGAAAATAAAAAGACAAATCACACATAACAAAATAATCACAATGCATTTTCTGCCAAAGAACATGTAGCTAGAATAATCTTAGAATTCAATAATAAAAATTAAGCCCTAATTAAAAATAGGCTATTTGATCCAGCCTTTCACAAATGACAAATATGCATTTGCAAAGGTTTGCAAAGAAATGAAATTAAATTCCAATGAGATTTCAATCACTACATACTCATTAGAATGGCTAAAATTAAAAAGACTTAAAAATTCCTTAAAATTACATCAGCTGGGCAGCAATGTAACAAAACAACTTCTTTGATAACTCAATACCCACAAATTCTGATGCAATTTTTTTTGTGTCTTAAATTATTGCACTGGTTGTTTTCCACATCCTACTAGAAGTTTAGAAAATAATGCAAAACGAAAGACACAATGCTAAGGAAAAAATAAACAAATCTATATAAGCTATAAAAAAGTAAGGTTCTATCTGAAGTAAGCTTTTTTTGGTCTTTATTACACAGGAATAGTTCAAAATAATATCAATTTCATTCCTTGTATATATCTCATTTTTACTTGTTTGACATTACTTAGAAGTCAGAAGATTTTTTTTTTTCTCAAGCAAACAGGCAGTATCTCCCTCACCTCACTTCATTCCATTATGATGTCATTCTTGTAACTCCCTTTAATGATAGCAGTCTTGGTAATATATTTTTGGTTTCAGGTTTTTCTTAGAGTATTTCACACTTTTAAGTTCCTCAGAGAGCAGTTATGGCAAATAGATGCATATGGAGGTATTAGGTAAACCACCAAACATCACTGCCTTGCTATCACTTAATTATTAGTTGTGCCACCTACTTGCTGAGCTCTAAATGAGTCTGCAAAAGACCTCTGATAATTTTCTGGACCTGCTTGAAATAAAAGAATAAATCTTTCCATTAGATGTTACAAACACAACTTTTTGTACTATGTGGGAAAAGCTATCTTCTCACTTTTTATGTTAATATAATGAAATTCAGTCCCTAATGTTTAACTTTTCTCTTAAATGTCCATCCAATATTCCCTCACTTAAAGAGTCACCCAAAAATAAAATGTAAATATTTCTTATAGGAAACAATGAAAATAAATTTAATTGATGCTCACAATATTACCTTTCAGACAGGCATTGCTGTTAGGTTTTTGTTGTTATTTGTTTGTTGGTTTTGTCTTTGCAATTTTTCTAGAAATAAAATGCTTTTAAATAGCAATAAAATTACATAACACACTTTTTACATTTATTGAACACTTTTTAAAAACTTTATGGTCCTTGGAAATAATGTTACTCAAATATTTTTCTGCAAACTTCAGGCATCAAGTATACGTTGGTGACTAACAGAGTGTAGCAAAGCTATTTCTAAAAAATGTCAGATAAGCAGATTAGGAAAACACATAGGAAAAAAGGGGCTGAATAATAGATTGGAACATGGTTAAAGAAACTGAGTTTATTGATCACAATCAATATAGTCTGCTTTATCAGCTTAAGATAAAAATGTCCAGTTTTAGAACTTGTCTTGCAATTAATTTTAGAGTCACATAAGAGTTTCAAAAATAGGACAGTCTGGCCAGCATGGCTCAGTGGTTTAGTGTTGACCTATGAACCAGGATGTCAAGGTTCACTTCCCGGTTAGGGCACATGCCCAGGTTGTGGGCTAGATCCCTAATGTGGAACATGTAAGGGGAATCCACTCAATGATTCTCCCTTGTCATTGATGTTTCTATTTCTCTCTCACTCTCCTTCTCTGAAATCAATAATAAAAAATATATTTAAAATATGTATTTAAAAAAATAGTATATCTAATGCACCAAGAAGATCCTTCACTCATCTTCTTATTTAACATTATACTTAGCCATAGAATATTTATCAAAACTAAGAAATTAGCTTTGATATAATACTTTTAACTAATATACCGAATGTATTCAGATTTTGTAAATTTGACCTTTAATGTCTTTTTCGTGTTCTAGGATCCAGTTCAGTCTAACACAGCATTTAGACTGAACTGGATTCCTCTTACCTGTAATTTCCTCAGTCTTCCCTTGACATTCATGACACTTTTGACGGGCACTATTGGGTTATTTTTTAAACTATCCTTCCATTTAGAGTGCTGTTTTCTCACGACTGGAACCAGATTTACATTACTGGGGAGAATCCTACAGCGATGACGTGCCCTTCTTAGTGTATCATGTCAGGGAATCTCTGAGGTCCATGTGTGTTACTAGTGTAACCTTGATAGCTTGGACAAAGTGGTATTTGCCAGGATTCTTACCTCCATAGACACTATTTTCCCTATTTGATTATGAAATAAAATTTTAAAGGAAGGACACTGGGAAACTATGTAAATATTTTGTGCCTGTCCATTTTATACCTGCTTGTTCTAGTATGTGCCAGTGAATCTTTTCTGTGCCAATTACATGTTCCTCAAATGTTAGGACAATGGAGGGAATGAGATATATTTATTGGGAAGACTATCTTTGCAAGGAGGAGAGACTTCTTGGTCCTTTTTAAGGTATGCTGTAAAGGAAAGTGCTCACTATGAGATTGTTGAATACCAGCCTTGTCTTGGTCAAAGTCACCCTACTTTAGTCAAATTCCAGAGTTTTAAAACTTCAAATGTTTGTTGCCCAAAGCCTGAGCATTTCGTTTTAGCTGTAGAACTTAATACAACCAATTTAGAATGATGAGACCGTGCAGAATTTATTTACTAAAGCTCCACGGACCAGTAGAAATAAGCCTTATTCTCTCCTCATCACTTATTAACTTGAAAAATTTTAATGAGATCCTTGGATAGAAGGGATGTTAAAATTTGTCTAACATCTTCCCTGTGCTGCATATATTAGATGCATTTTTTTATTTAAATCATCAAAATAATTTTATAAATAAGATTCTATTATCCTCATTCTGATAAGATGAAACTAAGACTCAAGGTTTGAGATAAGTTTTCCAGTATCACAGAGCAAGGAATGCAGCTTGGTATAAAACCAAGGGTATGTTTTTTCCCCAAAGCCTGAGCTTTTCAACAGCACATACATCTTCTAAAGAAGAATTCTAAACAGAAACAAAAATAGTAAAAAAGTGTCAAATATAAACTGGAGAAAAACATAACCATGTAGGAAAACAAAAGATGTTCGGATGCGTACCTGAGAGTACATTGGGCTCTTTATATAAAACTGTGAAAATAAATCATGCTTATTTGAGGCACCATAACAATAAACAATGGAGAAAAATAGAATGCAGGGTGCAAAAACACATGCTGGTTCTGAATTCATCATATTCATAATAACAGTTCTCCCAAATACCAAGAAAACTTTTCTCACTTTGAACATGCATCATTTATGCCAAAACAGCAGAAGCCTATCAGTGCCAAAACAGTAGCAACAGGGGCCTTTGCAGCAACTGTATCCTTCCAGGCTGAGAATGGAACTGAGCTACCAGGGAAAAAAATATGCTTCCGGGATGTAAGGAAGCTAGCCTATGAACAAAATCTGAGAAAAATAAAAATCTACCAAAATAATAAGAATTCAACACAAAAAACAAACGGCACAGAATGGGCAATAAATCATAGTTTTCTGTTAATTCACACAGATTCACAAGAAAATATGTAAGAAAACGTGAGAAAATTATCAGCTAGTACTTAAACTTCAAATTAAAACTTGTAAGCCAAGAGTGAGTTTTAATACACCAAACAGATGGTATGAAATCAGGTGCAAAATGACTGCTACAGAAAGGAATACTAATCAAAGTGATAAAATTAATTTCACTGGTTTGTTGTTTAGTAGCCCACTTAAAAATTTAGGTTGTATGTATACCTCACATGAAAAATTGCTTTCTATTTTATTTGCATAATGTGTATCTTAACAAAATTTGGACCTAGGACATATAAAATAAGGTAACTAATAAAATTGATAGTGATATATCTGCTAGTAAATCAGATAAAAATATGTTAGTATTTTAATTTTTCTTTCTATGTGAGCCCCATCAATAGTTGAGTAATTAACTGTACATAATCTTTATGACAACTCTTTTTTAATGCCATTCAATTCTTTCCTACATATGTGTTACTCACTTAATGGAATTAAAGAGACAAAACACTAAAAGAGGTGATCTAAAAATGTTGTTGTTTACCATAGCGTTCCAAGCCCTAAATAATATCTGAATCCCAGAGACTGAACGATAAAATTGTGAGAACCATATAAATACATAAACTCAAATGCTTCTGGGGAGAAGGAGAGAGAAATGAAATTCATATCTTCTGTCCTTGGCATTGCCCTTTCCTTTTAAATTCTCAATTACATGTCAGTGTTCAATAAACCATTTTTATTCAGTTGGCAAATACACATTGGAGTACCAATAGAAGGGGCATGTTGAAAACAGCCAATGGGTATTCAAGAGTGGCTAAACTTTAGTTACTTATTAACCCCTGCTACTGTAAGTCCAATTTTCTTTCAGGTAAGACCTTATTAATTTGCATTGAATGTTTATAAGTAACAACAGAAGTTGAAATAAATAGTAGGAAATCTCTAGAGAACAGTTAAGAATAAATATCTGTTGACCTTTTCAAGCTATTCTGCCAAATAAAGGATTTTTCTCTAAATAAATTTACTAAGACTTTGTTAAGTGTGAAGTGAAATACAGTTTATACTACTTGATTTTGAAGAAGTTCCAAAATAAAATGCTCTATAAAATAATGTTTGACTAAGTAACTTTTAGAAAACCACTTAATATCTTGACCAAGATATTTAGTATTAAAGACAATATTATATAATTCTATAATTTATTTCAAATTTTTGTGATCAAAAATTATCTTAGGAGGGAATAAAATTGTACAAAAGGTAAAATACCAAAACCCTTTATATTTATTTTAACTATGAGCTTTTCCTCAAGAATATTTAAAATATTTTGCAGAAAGCTGAAATTATACTAGTAGTATCAATGAAAATATCGGTTATATCAGAATCAAACATCTATTGGAATGGGTAGTAACAAAAAAACAACCAAATAATAAAATTGAATGTCTAAAAGTTGAGGCTTTTGTTTTATTAATAAATTTCACCAAAACATTTTGTGGTAGATACACAGTGCTCCTGCTTTAAAGTGAAGCGACTGTGAAATAAAAAAATTTCAGTATTTTATTTCCAAAAATTATTAACTTCAAGAATGACAAGAAAAGCCTCAAAGCCTCATTCTAAATAACTCAAATGGCATCAATGCTTAAGCTATTATATGATTCAAACCCAGAAATTCCCAGTGTCAATTTTCACAGTCTGAATAATTGACTTCCTATTAAATCATGTTCATTACAAAACTTGAACCTGGAACCGACACACCTTTTATTATTGAATGTGCAAAATAAATTAGCTATCTGTTAAAAAATCACCTTTATATCTTTTAATGAAAAGAAATGATTAGTTGGTAGAATTTCCCCATTTCCGGGAATACAGGACACAAGAAACTTCCATTGTTCAAGCTGACTGGGCTGCCAAATAGAAGTCTCATCCGTCACTGCATTGCCCTTGAGCGGTACAGTTTTATGACATTTCTAAAGAGTCTGTTCGCACCTGAAAATGTTCTTCCACTTAAAAAATACATTCTGGAAGTAGACACATTTTCTCTCTATTCTATTCTCAAGCAAAAAGAGAGAGAGAGAGAGAGAGAAAGGTATTTTTCTTTATTGCCTTTCTTTGTTTTCCACATGCACATTCAATAAACTGTTCTGTCAAGAGAAAGAGCAAAGGGCTCAATTCAATAAAAAATTGCAGTGATTATGCTATGCAATTTTGCTCCTGCTACTTTATCACAATTTGCCATTCAAGTGGACACTGCTATGCTCCTGGCTGTAGAGGTGGGAGGAGTCCATCAACTGTGCTGCAAGGTCATTCTGTACCAGAAAGACACAAGTCCGGTTTGAGAGCATGTCTGTCTGTCAGCAGTCTTCACATCATAAACCAAAGTCATGACTTAATGCAACACAAAGCAACAAAAATTGATTATTATCAAGTAACACTTATTAGTTAGTCCTAAATTAGTCCCTGAATTATGTAAGAATCTGAGTTGTTGTTTTTTTTTGTTGTTGTTGTTGTTTTTTAGCTCATTCAGGCCTCACAGGTACAACTTAACTAGTTACTGCTCTTTACTATGGCTTCACCTCAAGGCTGTTCTAACGGGTGTGAAACACTAGGAAGGAGCTCAAGCTTGGAGGATGATTCAGTTAGCTTCTTTAGTACATAGAATTGAAAGGGGGGGGGGGAGAAAAGCACCCTTACTCTCCAGGATAATCTAGGTCTCCTTTCAATCAGGCTATTTTGCTGGAAACTGCTAAATTCAATATCAACATAGTAAAGTTTTCTACAAACATCTTTATGTTTGTGCTACATTCTGCAGCATGCTTGCAGCTGCTAGGGGTCACTATAAATATTATTAAGCTATTTTACATTCTTCTTATTTACACTAAGTCACCAATATATGGTATGCATTTTACATTTATAGGGCATCTCAATTCAGACTAGTCTTAGCTCATGTGGCTAATTTCTACAGTACAGGAGACCACAACTCTAGAATCTTACAAGTAAAGCCACACAATGTAAAAAATATATACTATAAATATGTCAAGATCTCTACAATGATCTTGAAATTACAAAAGGTAGAAAGTGCCCATCTGGGGAATCTGATACAGTTCATGAGTACATGTGATTGTATCTAGTTGGCCATGATTTTTACCACAAAGAGTATAAGACATTGTTTGCATATATTAGGGGCTAAAAATATACAAATAAAAACTTGAGGTGGAAAAGCAGAGTGTATATGAGGAAGAAAATACATGTTAGTATGCCTGGAGGTGACTTGAAGAGACAGTCAGGTATGTGGAAGCTAGCTTGAAGGCTTTTATTCCTTAATACGTGGAACATTATTTATGAACTGGACAGCAGTGATGGAGTCTGGGAAGAAAAGTGAGAACAGAAATAAAAAGGCATGAAACATACAGTGGATCTTTGGAGTCTAAGAAATAGTTTACTACCAAGAGATTTTGATATTTTGAACCCGTGAAAGCAAGAAAATAAGATCATCAAACACAGGAAATAACAAGAAAGGAAAATCAATGCAATAGATCTCATTGGACAACTTGACTACATGATATTATGTCATTGTGCAAACAGTATTCATGCTAATAAATAAAATTTCTAATTTTTTTCATATCAGAAATCCATGATTTTAAAACATCAGAATTCACGTAATACAGTACCCATCCTAATAAAATAACCCATAATATGGCATGTGATCCACACAAATCAACCATTGAAGTGACTATTTCAGGATCTAAGCTTTAGCTAGTGAAGCATAAGGGTGAATATGTCACAAATGAGCAGGCTGTTATATGATAACTATAGTGAAACCTTCTGTAGTACTCTGTGTGTGGTATTTATTGGGTGTGAATTTTTAATGAAATTCTCAGAAATCAGTTTTCATCCCTTTGTCTCAGTAAACAACCTAAAAATTATATATAACCCATTTTAAATGTGTACATAACCTATTTTTAACATACTTTTATTTTTATCATTGTCTGTCTTGTACCTCATGACAGTAACAAAGAAAAACAATAACTGTTTTAGGAAAAAGAATACATTCAATTTTTAAAATATTTTGGCTCTAATTTTTTAATTCTTGGAATTAAAATATTTAAAAGACCTAGAATTTAAATAATTCAGTTTTTGACAAAATTTATAGGATCAAATTAGAAAATAAAATATTCTTCAAAGCTAAGCTGTTCAAATTATGTCTGTCATGTGACCATGCATATTCTGTATGTAACAACTTTACTGGTTTGATCAACTAATAAGTACTTGTATAAATAAAAATATTCAAAGTTTTTATCTTTAAGTTAGGTATTTTAGTAAGTTCTGTCCAGAACATAAAACATCACTATGCCTTTTCTTTACTGTTTCAGATTTCTCACTGTTATTATTTTAATTAATCAGGTCCTATTCATAGAAATCTGTATATCCCCTAAATCTCACACACACACACACACACACACACACACACACACACACACACACAAACTATATATACTGATGCCTTTAGAGGAAAAACTTGAAACTTACAAATCAAACAGCTGTTCAAATAAATAATGCATGCTGCAGCTGGCTCACACATGGGACTGAGTGTCCAATAGGAGCAGATGTCCTAGTTTTATAAATGTGCTAATAGAGGAAAGTCTTAAATTGACTTTGAAATAAATTGTGATGCAAGTCTACAAGTGTGTATGTGATTAGAGAAATAAAAGACTGAATATGTTTTTTATAACATTTTCTACAGATATAGAAAGATTTTTAGCTAAAGATATGAAAATACCCTATAGCCTCCAAATGAATGAACATATTTTTGATTGTTTTAGATAAACTCATAGCCCCCTAAACTTGCAAGTGAGTGTTACCTTAAACTTAGAAATGTGTTTACAATCTAGAGACATAGCAATTCAGGCAAGTGAGATGCATCTGTCTACAGTGACATTTATTTAGTGATTTGATGTGGACCTGTCTGAGCCTAGAATTGCTGGTAAAGGCTAAAATGAAATATCTCAGACCAAATATTTAATGAAAACATTAAACTATGACCTAGCCTTGCTGGTGTGACTCAGTGATTGAGCACTGACCTATGAACCAAGAGGATATGATTTGATTCCCTATCAGGGCACATGTCTGGGTTGTGGGCTCAATTCCCAGTGTAGAGTGTGCAGGAGGCAGCAGATCGATGATTCTCTCTCATTATTGATGTTTCTCTCTATCTCCCTCTACCTTCCTCTTTTAAATAAATAAAAAAATATATTTTAAAATATGACATAAGCCCTTTCTTCAAGAATATCCACTTAATGGGGAAAAAAGATAATTGAACAAATAATATTTTAACACCCAACAAGTGAAGGGTGCACACAAAATAACAGTAACGTAGATATGAATACAATATCCCCCCCTCATCTATGATTTGCTTTCTGGGTTTCAGTTATTAATGGTCAATTAAAGTCTGAAAATATTAACTGAAAAAAATCATAAATAAACAATTCTTAAGTTATAAGTTGTGTACTGAGCAGCACAATGAAATCTCAACCTGTCCCACTCCATCCCTGTGGGGCAAGAATCATTCCTTTACCCAGTGAATCCACTCCATATATGCTATCTGTCAGTCACTTAGTAACCATCTACGTTTTCAGATTGCCTGTTGTAGTATCCCAGTGATTGTATTCAATTATATCTTAAAGTAGCCTACTATTACATCACAATGCCTATGTCATTCACTCACTTCATTTCAGCACGTAGGCATTGTGTAATAAGAAAGGTGGTGAGTATAGTACCATAATATGTTCTGAGAAAACACATTCACACAACTTATTACAGTGTATTAATTGCTCTATTTTATTATGTTACTAGAAGTCCGATGCATGAACATTCATGCTAGCATGGGCTTTCCTTTCCCTGGCTGCCAGCACCGCATTTTCACTATGGCCCAGCCCCTTTCTGCTCAGTCCCCAAAGCCACCTCTTTCTGCTCCAGAAGCCTCCTCTTTCCACTCCTGCCCCGCCTTCCCACACTGCCCAGAGGCCCTGAGAGACTGGGAGTGGGTTAAAACACCTGAGTCATCACCATGGCAGATTAACCACCATTCCTGATTGGCTGGTGGCATAGTGGAGGTATGGTCAATTTACATGTTTGTCTATTATTAGGTAAGATTGTTTTTAATCTCTTACTATGTTTAATTTATAAATTAAACTTTGTCATGGTATGTATGTATGTGTGCATAAATGTATAGGAAGAAACATAATGTGTGTGTGTGTGTGTGTGTGTGTATCTTACCTAATAATAGACAAACATGTAAATTGACCATACCTCTGCTATGCCCACCAGCCAATCAGGAGTGATATGCAAATTAACCCACCAAAGATGGTGGTTAATTTGCATGCACAGGTACTGAGTGACTGAGGAAGGGCGTGATGACGCAGGCGTTCCGCCCCACTCCTGGTCTCTCAGAACCTCTGGGCAGCATGGGAAGGCAGGGCAGGAGCAGAAAGAGGAGGCTCCAGGGCGTGGCCGGAGTGGAAAGGCAGTGCCAGCAGCTAGGAAATAGAAAGCCCATTTTTGCATGAATCTCCATGCATCGGGCTTCTGAGTTTGCTCCAACCTAAAGCTGCCTTTCCACCTTCCCACACTGCCCAGAAGCCTGGAGTGACTGGGGGTGGTGCCTGTGTATGCAAATTAGCCTGCAATCTTTGTTGGCTTAATTTGCATAGTCACTCATGATTGGCTGGTGTGTGTCACAAAGGTATGGTCAATTTGCATCTTTCTTTTTTATTAGTGTGTATATGTGTGTGTGTATGTGTGTGTGTATATCAGTACTATCCTTGATTTAGGCATCCACTGGGGATCTTGAAACATATCCCTGCGAATAAGAGAGGAATACTGGAAGGCTATCATGAGCAAAAACGGAAGTTAGAGAAATTCTCATAAAGGAGATGATTATCATAATGGTTTGAGTCAATATATTTCCTGAGTAAGCAACATAGTGGTAAGGGAAATTATTCTAGGCAGAAGGAATAACATGTGCAAGGTTAGGTATAGTTGCACTTGCATAATAAACAGGTCTTAAGAACTGAAATACAAATTAGAAAGTGAAAGCAATAGTCTGGGGAAGAAGACAGGAGAGGTCATAAATAACCATGTACTATGCTAAGGAGCTTAGACTTAATCTTGTAGGCCAGCGTTTTTCAACCGCTGTTCCGCGGCACACTAGTGTGCCGCGAGATGTTGCCTTGTGTGCCGTAGGTGCAGGCAAGACAAGAATTTTATAATTTTTCACTATTTTGTTTACTTAATATTTCATAATAAAGTAATTATAAAATACTTTCTTTGTGTTTATTTGATTCCTATTCAAGAGAATTACTTTATATATAGTCAATATAGGCACAGAGTTAAATTTTTTAACATTTTCTAATGGTGGTGTGCCTCGTGATTTTTTTCATGAAACAAGTGTGCCTTTGCCCAAAAAAGGTTGAAAAACACTGTTGTAGGCAATGGAAATATACTTAAATATTTGAGATATGGAGGAATGTATATTGGATTGTTTACATTAGGAAAGTAAAATTCTTCCATTTCATTGTACTGAGAATAAAATAGTCTTAATACATTGGAGATAAATATTATATGAGAAGACACTGAAGTAATTCATATGAGAAAAAATGAAGATTTGAGCTAACACAGTGAAGATTGAAGCCATTTCCTTAGGCAAAACCAATCTATGTTTTCTCAATGATCTCAAAAGCCAAACCCTTGGTTTGGCATGAAGTTTCTCATAAATTTGAACCAATCTCCTCTCCTAACCTAACCTATTAACCTATTCCCCCCTATGTTGCCATCCCAACTCCATTTCAATACATTGAATCACTATTTCAAAATAAGATCTTTTCTTCCCTATCTGCCCCTCCCCTAAACACAGTTATTCATCTTTATCCAACAAAATTAATTATAGCTCTTCTTTCATCTCTTTCAGAGCACTTCGGTTTTAGCCCTATAATTCCTAGGACAATATCTTCTACGTGGTAGAGTCTCAATAAATGTTTGGTTAACTTAATTTGCCTTCTTGCTTCAGTACATGAAGTAACAAATTCAGAGAGTTCACTCATTTGTTTAAGATAAAACAGTTCATTCATAGCAAAGTCAGTGTCATAATTTAATCCAGGACTAAATTCTCAAGCTACCTCTTTCTTGTCCACTCTATGAGATTCTTAGTTGTTATTTTAAGCATTTTTTTCATGTCTCTTGGCCATCTGTATGTTCACTTTGGAGAAGTGTCTATTTAGGTCCTTTGCCCATCTTTTAATTGAAAGATTGTCTTCTTTTTGTTGTTGTTTAAATTCTTATACAACTTTGGATATTAACCCTTTATCGGATGTTCATGAGAATCTTAACTGTAATAGTCAAATTGCCTACACCAAGATGTTCCTCCAGCATTACAGGCCCAACAGAGTTATATCTAAATTAATTGACTTCTCAACTATTTCCTACATCTCATGCTCTTGTCAGTATTTGTTAATTTATTCACCAAAGATATAGTCACCTATATATAAAACCTGAAAGTCAGCTTGAATTCATCTATCCCCTTCAATGTCTTCCATTACTCCCCGAGTTCAGTCAATTTTATCTCTTTGGTGCTTCTTTGTTTCATTTTTACTTTGTGCCAGACTTTTGAAATAACATCATAACTGTTCTTCCTAGTGCCATTAAATCTCTCTGATCCAATCTATTCTATACAGCAAAACAAACTAATCTTCATAAAGCAAAATGTTAACCATACCAATGCAATGGTAAAATAAAGTTTTAATGCCATTGAACACTATTTTGAAGTGTTTAGCTAATACAATTAACCAAGAAAATTAAATATTTAAAATATATATTGAAAAAGAAAATATTTCTTTGTGAATAGCATTATTAACAATGATATTCTTAATATTAATTTTCAAAATTATAAAATATCTGAAAATTATAATAAACATTTTCTTATACTAAAATTAAACTTAATAAAAACGAACTACTTACAATTATACAATAATGTTGGAAAATCAATATCATGAGAATAAAAAGGTGTAAGTGGAGATAAATTCCATTTTATTATAAATTATGATAATTTAATATGATTGAAAGTTAATATGTAATGCAATTTTAATGTTAACCATCATTACTTTTTTATTGCTTTTTTTTTAAAAATCATAAAATAATTTTTAAGTAAATACAGAACATATGCCAAAAAAAAACCTGAGAAATTTTTGGGGGGGAATCAACAGTATAAAGAAATTTCGTCTACCAATATAGTAATTTATTGCTACATTACAAATCACTACAAAATTAGGTGCTTAAAACAAGACCCATTTGTTACCTCACAGTTCTTTAGGTCAGAGGTTCAGCACCATGTAGGTTTTCTGCTCAGAAAATAACAAGATTAAAATCACAGGATCAACTGGCTGCTTTCTCACCTGGAGCTTAGAGCATTTTAGATAATGGTGCAGGAAGTAAGACTTATGTATGTTGGTCCATTTCACTGAAAATTACTTCACGCTGCCCCTTTTAACAAGGCTAGAGATATGTAACTGAACATGTATCCTAGGCAGAGGTAAAAGCTAGCATGGAGAAGCATGTCTCATGCAGGGCCCAGGCCATTGAATGATGGAGAAGCAAGCACATAAATAATAGTCACACCATTACTTTCTTTATATGTTTCATATCCTTCCTTTAACTCAAAACATATATTTTTTAAAATTTTAACAGCCCTCATGTCACCTTGTTCAGTGCAAAAAGATTACAATCTCTCCCCTTTGGGGACTGTTCCCAGAGAAAGAGACTGCCACCTCAGCATTTTCACCCATTTCGAAGGTAGCATTGGCTTTAGATTACATTATCCTAAACATAACTTCTTCATAACAATTTCTTTTCATGTAATCCAGTGCATTTTCTGAAAAAAGTATTCTTTGTCTAACCATATTTTAGGCACTATCAACATTTTCCTCTAAAAAAGAAAATTTCATTCCAAATGCATCTTAAAATAAATGTTAAGCTTACACAATATTAACTACCCATTGTAAAATTTGGTGCTAGTCAACAGTGACATTTTGAAAGCAACTTTAATACTATGGTTTTAGATTTGAAGAACTATTGTCATTTTTAAGACCTAGAGGAAAGTTCACAAAAGGCTGTTAAAATAAGGATGCATCCTTATCACTGCTATCTATCTAAAAGGCAGATAATTGACAAATTATCTTCTATAAATGATGCCATGTAATAATTCTGTTTATAAAAAAATTACTAGAGAGTATTATACTACATAATAAAGAGGTAATATGCAAATTGACCCTAATGCCTTCATGTCACAAGATGGTCACCTCCCCATGTTGTCACAAGATGGCTTCCCCCATGTTATCACAGGGTGGCAGCCCCCACATTGTCCTAAGATGGTTGTCCCCATGTTGTCACAAGATGGTCAGCAGGTGAGGGCAGTTGGGGGCGACTAGGCCTCCAGGGGAGGGCAGTTGGGGGTGATGGAGCAGGCAGGGAAGCAGTTAGGCATCACTCATGCTGGCAGAGGAGCGGTTCAGGGGTGATCAGGCAGGCAGGCAGGTGAGTGGTTAGGAGCCAGCAGTCCAAGCTTGTTAGAGGGATGTCCAACTGCCTGCCAGGAGTCTCAAATTGGATATGGTGCAGGCTGGGCTGAGGAACAACCTTCCCAGTGCACAAA
The DNA here is from genome assembly GCF_964339955.1 of Pipistrellus hanaki. Classification (NCBI taxonomy): domain Eukaryota; kingdom Metazoa; phylum Chordata; class Mammalia; order Chiroptera; family Vespertilionidae; genus Pipistrellus; species Pipistrellus hanaki. Next base: position 34,736,946 of record NC_140512.1, read on the forward strand.
TTTTGTGCACAAGGTCCTTAGTTTCTAATAATGTTCAATGAAGAATTGGTTATCTCACCCCCAAGTGGTCAAATCATCTTAAGAGCAATTATTAGCATATGAAAATTCTTTTACAAATCTGAATCTATTTAAAATAATTTATCCAACTCATGAATACATTTATGCTGCAGGATATTTCCATCTAATCTTTTCCTTCTTCTAATCCACAGCCTTGGAATTAAAAATGAGAAGATTGTGCCTTTAATGCATGCACAAATACAGTATTAATATTTACTCAACAATATTGTTTAAATTTCCCACTGCAAATGAAAATGATCAAACTCATCTGCATTGGTAATTACTCAGCAGAGATTCAATTAGCTCACACCATTTCTTTTATATCTTTAATAAATACAATAGGTCAGATAATTTCGTCTCTGCATATACATTTTTTTTCTAATGCTCTAACAAGAAATATTGTTGAAAATTTGCCAGTTTAAAAAATAATTAACCAGCATGAAACTAGACAATTCTTAACAAAAACAAAAAGAACAATCTCCTAACAGAAATGGTAACTTAATAGGTATTTATTTTTATTGTTGAAAGTATTACTGATATCCCTCTTTTTTTATTTTTTCATTGACTCCCTGAATGTCACAGGTAAGAGGAAACTATGCTTGACTAAAATAACAGTTCAATAATTGTTTGAATACATTTTTCTAATTAGAATTATTAGATAAAAACTTTATTAAAAATAATACAATTTGTCTCTTTTTCTTTAACATACCTGGAAAAAGTATAAAGTTTAAGGTATAAGCTTTTGTTTGGTTGGTTTTTTATATTTTTAATTGTTTGCTTGTTGCCAAAATAGCCCTAGTTTGTCTCTTCTATTCCTCAAAAATATTATTCTATGCAAAGAAATTATATTAAGTCTTCGAGTTTATCCAAGGAGACCATACCCTTAATCTCTTTTAATTAAAAAAATATGAATATTTAGGGGCCTTTAAAACTACAAAACAATGAAGAAGAGTCACTTATAGTAAGAAAATCTCTTATGTTTCTTAATGTGTTTTATTTTTTTTTATAATAAAAAGTAAAGCAAAATGTCTCAGGTCAAAGACAAACAAGGTATCTTCAAGGTTTATTGACCCTAATACTTGCCTGGTATAACATTGAGTCTTTTTAAAGTAAAAAAAATAAAAATAAAAATAAAAAAAAATAAAAATAAAATAAAAAAAAAAAAAATATATATATATATATATATATATATATATTATTGATTTTTCACAGAAAGGAAGGGAGAGGGATAGATAGCTAGAAACATCAATGAGAAGGAATCATCGACCAGCTGCCTCCTGCACACCCCCCACTGGGGATGTGCTCGCAACCAATGTACATGCCCTTGATCAGAATCGAACCTGGGACCCTTCAGTCTGTAGACAGATGCTCTATCCACTGAGCCAAACTGGTTTCGGCCATTCTGAGTCTTAATACACATCTATGGATGAGGACAAATATTATAGGAAATCTAAATTAAAAGCAGAAAATTATTCACTAAATTGGCATTTTGGGGTTTGGGAATACCTAGTGTTATTTTCGGTAAGTATACCTCATCTTGACTTTTAATCAAAGAATAAACTAATAGTTTTATAAATTTAGAAGTATTGAAATCATATCCAGCATATTTTCTAATTAAAATGCTATTATATTATTTTTGAGAGATTTTTAAAAATTATTTAATCATTTGACATATTTTTATTTTATCTAGATTTACTAATTTATTCCATGTGGGTTTGTTTGTTTGTTTTTGACACTTTTTACGGTTGTCCCCCTTTCCCTCCCCGCTTTATCCACTCTCAACTAACCCACTCTCCCTTTGGTCATCACTACACTGTTGTCTGTGTCCATAGGCTATGCATATTTTCTTTGGCTAATCTTTCACCTTCTTTCATCCAGGCTCCCCATTTCCAGTCCCCTCTGATCTCTGTCAGTCTGTTCCATGTATCCATGCCTCTGGTTCTATTTTGTTCATCAGATTACTTTTTTCACTAGACTCTACAAAACAGGCTATTAATGGAAAAACTGATAAAACTCCAATAAGATCTATAACTTAATAATAGTATACCAATGTTAATGTCCTAAAAACAAAATAAAACTAAGAATAAGGACATTGTACCCTTTGATGTCTTCCAACACAAATACAGGGTGGGCAAAAGAATGTTTATGGCTGTGAGCACACAAGTTTATTCACATATTAATATTTATTAATTATTGCATTATTTTCCACACAAACAACTGTAAATCTACTTTGCTCCACTCTGTATCATATAAGCCTATACTGAGTTACTGGTCACATGCATGTAATTAATTAATATATATTAAATGAATGGTTAAAAGAATAAGTCAGTGATTAAATTATTCATTACATTAAGTGTTGTTGCTTCTCATATTCTCCACATTTTCTCCCACTCAGGATCATTTTCATCAGAATCACTCTGAGAAACACAATGTTACTATTCAGTTTTTTTGTTCCATTTCAGCCTGATCTACCAAAATGGAATATTTGTAGATAGGGCAACTTAAGGCTAGCTTTTCAATAGCTCTTGAAAAGACTTTTGTAGAAACATATTAGCCATTTTGTCCTTTAAGATATAAATATTAAGTTCATAATAGGCCCTTTCCTAACCTTTCCTTACTGTATGAGTCATGGAACAAAAGATCTCATAAATAGGATAGATACTTGGTAGTCACATAGAAAAACAACTATGTAACAAATTATATTTCCTAGAGTTTTATACTATTTTTATTGTTTCTAAGTGTATTTCAAAGAAAAATCAATATAGTTGAAATCATCTCTTTAGTAATGAAAACACATGAAAGAACATGTTTACAAATATTAACATGATAAAACTGAGTTCTAACTGTCACTATACATTGTAAATTGCAATAAAACTCACTCATCACTTATCTGTTGTCATCTGGCAAAGTGTTAAGCAGTCTAAGTTCTTTAGAAAAATGAATTCCCTGTGGTTAGAGCTCAGTACCCTTGGTGGTTATAACTGCTGGTTAATGCTGTCATTACTTGGGACGCTATTGGGTTTTAACCTGCTCTGTTGTGAGAATGGCTTGGATTTTCTAAAATCCAATGGTAAATGGAAAGAAGCAATTGTACAACAGGGTTCATATGTATCTTCAATTAATTTATCACTTGAAAAAAATTACTGTGGCAGCCTATAAAACCTGGGCAAAACACCTTAAAGTGCTGCCCAGATATTTACAAAATACATTCAGAAGTGATCTGTTATATTCTATAAATGAGTGTATTTTCCTGAGTGGAATAACTATAATGCCAGTCATTGCTGTTTGGTTAATAGATCTATCCAGTTTAAATTGTAAGATAAATAAATACATAAGTAAATAAATAGTATTTTATAGCAAAAACCAGCTGCTGCACATATTTCAATCATAACTGAGATATATATTTCAAAAATAAATCATGCTGTCTAAACCCTATTCTTTCTCCTTGCTCTGACATATATGTTCATCCTATAAGGTTAGTGGCAAGTATACAGCTTAGAATTTGGGGTTACATATTATTTAGAGAAATTAGCATTTGGAACTGGGTGAGAAACTATGAGTCTGTCACTAGGATTATATCCAAAAGAGAACACATTCTTTACTGGATGCCATAGATGCGGCAGATATTTGCAGACACTCTCTAGAGAAATCAAAGGGCTTACTTCTTTAAACATCAGTTTTTCCAGTCTAGCTAATCATAACCTAGAAGTGAATGTCTGTATTCCCAGAATGACATTTTCCTCAGTTACAGCATCATCAAAGCAGAATAAATTTTATATTATTCTTTCATACCCTCAAAGGACCTGCTACTGCCTATGCCATAAGTTTGGTTATATGCATTTCAGGATTTTCCCTTCTTATTAATTAAGCAACAGAAATAGTAATTACAGTATTACAGTTAAAATAATTTATTTTGCAAGTGCTATGTTCCTGTCCTGACAGCACAGTCTTCTGAGGTATATGCTGAGATCTGTGGGCAGTTTATTAAAAAAAAATCCTCAATAGATGCTCATTAATTTTAAATAGGGGGAAAATAATCTGTACCCTCTTTAAATATGCTCTAATTTGTGCCATTAGCAAAAAGGTCTAAAGAAAATGGATCGACATCAAAGAACATGATATTCATATGAATACAGCTTTCTTGTTTTCCATAATATTCTTTCTCTAACCATCTACACAACTAGGGGGATAAAACTATATCCCTTTTGCTTTTGTTTTTGTTCTTCCTAAGAGTTAGAATAGAACTTATAATTCATATACCCCAACTAGTTAATTTTACAGGTCAGGAATATGAGACACATGTAACGTTTTATCTAATTGATTTGGTCGTATCTCTTCAAAATAATTTTTGCAATGAGAAAATGCATTCACTTATTAAATAAATACATACTTACTTTCCCCAAAAAAATTTATTACTATAACATACACTAGTTAAACCTATCATAGTTTAGTCCAAAATACAAAGGGAAAATAGTAATTTTAACAACATGCTCATTAATGAATGTAAAATATATAAACTATGAGTAGCATGGATGTTTATTTCAATTTACATTTCACTAATAGACCAAAAAGACTATGTTGTTGAACAATTTGGAATTTGAATTGAAGTCAAATAGAGCCAAGAGAAATATTATGTTTAAATGATAAATAGTTTTTGATGTATTCTGTTATCTATATGCAACTCTCCTGATTATTCAGTTGTTACAGATTTAGTAGAATTTTTTAATGAACACAGTTGCCATAAGTCTTGACCAATCATAAATGCTTTTGAGTTTTACTTGTCCCTCTTCAAAACATGAGTGAGTAAAGATTAAAAACTTGTGGACAAGCCTTATTTGGCCCATATTTTACATGTACTTAATCAGTGACTTGAACTATTCTGTAGAGTACTCTATGATAGGCTGATTACCTGCTATACCCACAACCACTGATGAGTGATTGTACAGTGATTGGTCATGGCCTGCTCCCCTACTATAAATACTAGATTTGAGTTTTTCAGTGGGATACTGAAATGGTCTGGTTTAAAAAATAAAAATCTATATTAATAATAGCCTAAGTGGCATCATGCCCTCACATCATCACAAGATGGCCATCACAAGATGGCTGCACACACACTGAAGACAGATCCCAGTAGAGGAGTTGGGTCGCAGCAGGGGAGGGCAGTTGTGAGGCAATCAGGTTGGCGGGGGAGAGCAGTTGTGGGAAATCAGGCCAGCAGGGGAGGGCAGTTGTGGGCAATCAGGCCAGCAGGGGAGTGGTTAGGGGGCAATCAGGCAGGCAAGCAGCTAGAAGCCAGTAGTCCCAGATTGTGAGAGGGATGTCCACAGGGATTGGGCCTAAACTGGCAGTCAGACATCCCCCAGGGATCCCAGATTGGGGAGGGTATAGGAGGGCTGAGGGTCACCCCCTCCCCTTGCACAAATTTTGTACACCAGGCCTCTAGTAATGATAATAAAGAAAGAAACTTTGATAAGTAAAAATATTTGATTCAGTGTGTTAATTTTTCAACAAACTGAATTATCACTCTTGAATAAATTGAATTGGAAACAAAGAATTAGCAAGAATTATTATTTAGCATTAATACAAAAAATAATTGAAACAAATACATACATACATTGACAAATGTTAAATTATCATTTTACAAGCATAGAATGGCAGGTGCACATGGCCCACTGCCTTTGATAGTAAAGTGGTTTAAAATAAATAGATTATAATTCTGAGTAAAAAGAAAAAAGGATGGAGATACATTTTGGTTTCAACTTTAATTCAATAGGCTGCCAATATTTTAAAATGAGGGAGACTTTGTGTGTTGGTTTGATAGGACTGCCATAACAAATATCACAAACAACAGAAATTTAGTGTCATGTAAAAGGCTAGAAGTGAGGAAGGATTTGTTACAGACTTCTCTCCTGGGCTTAAAGATGGCTACTTTCCCCCATGTCTTGACACATCATTTTTTTCTCTCTGGTGTATCTCTGTACCCAAATTTCCCTTTATATAATGACACCAGTCTTAATGGATTAGGACCCACTCTTATGACTGATTTAAACGTCATCACACCTCTGTAAAGATCCCACTTCACAATAAAATAAGATCTGGGGTACTGGGTATTAGAGTTCAACATATAAATTTGGGTTGGAGGAAAGGGAAGTGTTCAACCCATAATGCTTTGTAACGAATTCTGAGTTTTTAGCTTTAATTGACAAAATCAAATGACTTGGCAACTGTGAACTAGCATCTTGCAAAGCCTCCATAAGTGTACTAAACTGTGGTTGCTCTCTCCTACTCATCACACTCTTTACTATTCTTAACGTGTGGTTTGATGCTTGTCAGCTGTAAATTTATGAGTATCAACATTTAGACTCTTCTGTCTTTGAGTAATATAAGAACATCTAACTTCCTAAAACACTAGTGTTAACTGTGCTGTAGGGCAGCAGTTAAAATTCAGTCTTTTAGTCCAGCTGTTTTCCTTTTATGTATAAATGACTATTGCATCAACCACTTGACATGCTTGGAATAGCTTTAGTAGCCAAAAGCCATAAGTGGCTACTCAAAATAATAAAATGGATCTAAAGAAACTGCTTAACCAAATAGCACATATACACCAACCAAACAGTGGTAAAAGAAAATTAAAACTTCTAGAAGAACAATATTCAAATCATCATTTTTTATATTAAAGTATTGACTGTAACTTGTTTCAATGACAGTGTTTTTGGTTGTAAACCTTGATTTTGACTGCCTCTACAAAGGAAAAGCCAATCCAACACACATGGTTTTCAAGAGAGGAAATGGGTCAAACTCTCAAACTAGACCCCAGACCCTTTGTAGGGAATCATGTCTACATTCTTGATTAGAGACACCTTCAGAGGCTGCCAAGGTTAATAATTTTAAAAGAAATCCTATAAACATACACAAATATTCAGTAAGAAGAAAGTAAGCAAAATCTCTGTGGCATAGAAATCACAGTGCTCATCAGAAAATAAAAAGAAAAGGCAGAGCATAAAAAAGCATGAAGGACAGAAGGGAGCCAAATCAGGGCAGAACTCAAATTTCCACTGAGTCACCAGAGCTGTTGACAGACTGCAAGAGCTAATGATGTACCCTCAACAAGGACAATCTATGTTCCAGCTTTTCCTGACTCTCTAGCTACCCTAGGTATCCTTACAAAAAAGTCCTATTAACTGAAGAGAAAAAAAAAATTAAGCACGTCTGAATTTACATCTAGAGAGAAACTAACACAGAAGTTTTATAAACACTTCTTCTGAATGACATTTGTGTTATAAATAAGGTGATATTGTGAAAAAATCCAAATGTGAGCATTTTTTCTAGTATCTAACAATTAGGTTAACATCACCTCTCTTCATGACAAGAAATGAATATAATTCATCTCATTTCCATCTATTATAAATGATCTGTTGCTCACATGCAATTGCTGTAAAAATGCAATTAAATAATTTTACTTAGTTTTTTTTGTTTGTTTTTACCAATTGCATCTACTAAGAAACTATTAACACTGAGAAAAATAAAAATTAAGCCACATATAAAATTATTATCCCCCAATAAAAATCTGAACATAGCATAATTTGGGTTATAAGGCATATGATTTGGGAATTAATTGTTTTTTTAAAAATTTAGTCAGCTTCGTTGCACCATGAATTTGATACTCTCTTATAGTACGCTACGGAGCATGAGTTTGCAAATTATGGCCTGCAGACTAAATCTGACTGTTTTTTTATATGACTGGTGGGATTAAAATAATATATCTACATTTTTATATGATCAAATTTTAAAGGCTGATATAGGACCGATATAAAAATAATCTCAATTTTGCCCTTTAGCACCAAAGCCTACATTGTGCCTTTACATAAAAAGTTTATCCTGGAATTGAGTATACTTCACCCATCAATAAACTGAAATGTTGTTATAAGCTAATCATTATCATATTTTAAAGGAGGCTCTTGATAGTTCAAAAAGCAGCCAATTATCAACGAATTATCAGCCTCCCCTTCCTTAGGCTAATTTTTTTTAAGCTGTAATCATCTGTCTACCTCTTATTCTCAGGTCATCATTCAGAGAGGAGATATGAAGTCAGATAAAAACCAACAAGATTTTGTAAAACAGTATGCACTATTATTTTACTCAACAAAATGTATTAGGTATCTCTTCTGTACTTGAAAAAAATAAGTTAAGGAATGTGCTCTAGGTCAATGTCCAGGTCATTGGCTTGGCCAGTTGTGTGGAGAGCTGTGTGCTCATCCAGAAAAAGAATATTGAAAAAGCTGCAAGGTGGGGTTCCAAGAGAAGTTAAGGTTCTGAGATGCTTATGAAGGCATGAGCTAGAAGGCTGACAAAATTTTGAGATTTATTTCATTGGCTTTAAAGTTTTCAAGTTGATGAACAAGTGATTCTTATATTGGTAAGATGTCTAGAAAATGAGATTCTTCTCTAATAAAGTGATTCAAAGGACTATTTGTTTGGGGGGGGGGCAGTCATGACACACAAAACAAGATGCATGGCATGTTAATATATCCCAGGTAAAAAACAGAGCAAATGCTTAGAAGTGGTTCCCTTTATGCAGGGAGAGATAAGGAGATTCCAAATCTGCCTATAATGAAGACCAATGGCTCATTACAGAAAAGAACTACTTTCAACTCCAACCCAGCTCTCAATCTCAGTGAATGAAGAAGTACTGTAATGATTTAGTATCTATTTAATTGGACCACAATAGGTAAGTCTAGTGATTAATCCTCTCAATTGAAATCTATATCTCTAGAGAAGAATAGAGCTATAGGAACACTGGATGGAGATAATTACGAATGTGGCCTTCAGGTTAATTATTTCAAACTTAAATAGCAATGCTTATCATCTATCCATTAGTTGTCAAGCTAGTAATGCACTATTAAAACGTATTTGCAATGGGATATATACAATAAATTTAATAGAAATGGAACTCCATTAATTGTTTCACTAGGGTGCACATTATCATCAATATCACAATCAGCTTTTGTGGACAGCTATAATAATGCTTTCTCCCCAGTGTTCCTGAAGGATAAGTAGGCAAGCAGTAATGCCTACAATAAAAATCAATCATTATTAATATACTAGAGGCCTGGTGCATGGATTCGTGCACCAGTGGGGTCCCTCAGCCTGGCCTGCACCCTCTCGCAATCCAGGACCCCTCAGGGGATATTGGACTGCTGGTTTTGGCCCGATCCCAGCAGCAGAGTGACATCCCCCTGAAAGATGTATTAGTGTGAAAAGTGGCCAGGAAGGAGCCAGAGCCCGGGCCAGCCTCTGCACCGCTCCTGCTAATCCTGACCCCATTACGTCTGCTACTGCCACTGCAGGTAGCACTGCTGGGGAGGCGGCAGAGGGTTGCACTGCTGCAGCTGTGCTCAACAGCCATCAGCTGGGCGTCTGACACCCATTGGTCAGCTGAGCAGCACTCCCACTGTGGGAGCGCACTGACCACCAAAGGGCAGCTCCTGCATTGAGCATCTGTCCCCTAGTGGTCAGTGCGCATCATAGCAACCGGTTGACTGGTTGTTTGGTCATTCAGTCATTTAGTCACTTAGGCTTTTATATATGTATTGTAGATATTGATGGGGAAATGCCCATCACAGTACAACTTTTGTTGCACTGTTGACAACTTTTTGTTCTTTGTTGATGTAGAATGAAAATAGCAGTTATATGCCCAAATAGCTTTAATGCAGTGAAATGAAAGATACTACAGTGGTGCCTCGCATAACGAACGCCTCGCACAGCGAACTTTGAACAGGTTTTTCATGAAACCATCAGCCAAAAAGCAGAAAATGGATGAAGATGTGCAAGATTCGGTAGACTCTACTTAGTCTGTCTTAAAATTAAAAAAATGTGTGTGTGTTTTTTAAAAAATTATGTTTTTAGATGTATCTAAATAAAAATATGTCATCTTAGCATATTTTTTTTATGTCATCTTAGCATATTTTATGCTACAGAACGAATTATTTTTTTTAACATGTATTGTTATGGGAAAACGCGTTTCACATAATGAACTTTTCACATAACAAACTTGCTCCTGGAACGAATTAAGTTCGTTGTGTGAGGCACCACTGTAACCACACACAGGAAGGCACAGATAATAGAAAAAGGTCGATCATTAGAAACATGTGTAGATAAATAGATCTATCCACTGTGGGCCATGCTTCACAGAAAACAGTACTTATTCAAAGTCTACTAGTATAGAGCACTATTTTTTGGGGGGGAAATTGCTCCGAAGGAGTGATGGCTTCAGTTGCAGCAGAGAAATGATGTAAACGTGTTATAAAAATTTCTTTTGGGAACTATTAGTTTCCTCATATTTTTCTCAGTTGGCTCATATATAAAGTGTTGAGCTGGGCACTGGGCCAAAGCAAAGACTAATATCAGACCATGAAAGGAGTAGTATACTCTGAATGCAGATAAAAATTAATGAGATGACCACAAATAATTCCAGAAGATAACCTGAACAGATCAAAAAAAAAAAAAAAAAAAAAAAAAGGGAAAAAAGAAATCACAGTGCCAAAAGGATTCCCAGAGTAGGCATTTGAGTTTCTCACATAAAGTCAGTCTGCTTTAACATTTAAAAATAGTGAATTTGTTCCAACACAATTGGAACATTAAGAAAAAAAATTTAGCATAGCAAGTATTTTGTGTTTGCTAAAATGTGATGTCATTTACAACACTTGGTGACAACAGAAAACTGTATCCAGCAGGACAGAGCTATGTATGAATACACACACACACACACACACACACACACACACACACACCCCATCAGTGACCACAGTTCACAGTATCTATTATGAGACATACCCATCCACTGATGTATTACAATTTTCCCTCATGTTAACCCACTGTCCACCACTTCAAAATAACTCATAGCTGCAACCTTTCCAGCTCCTACTCCACAGCAAATTTTAGGTCTTTTTAATAAGGTATGGGTCAGGCACTGATCAGTTTATAATAGGACAAATATAATGGATAAATAAATACAGAAAATAAAACTTTGAGTGATTCCTATTCATTGTTTGTATCTATCTAGGATGACATACATTTGATGTCAGAATAATTTTCGTTTCCACACCCCTTGGAAGAATAACTGCTGTCACCAGAGCACAAAAACCACATTTTCTTTCTCCCATTTCCTTAATTTACTACCAATGGATTTCCTTTTGTCTTTTATCTAAGTAACATATACATAACTGCCCCTTGAATACTTTTTTTCAATCCCCACCCAAGAATATGTTTATTGATCCTAGAGAAAGGAAGGGAGAGAGGGAGAAGCCTCCCATATGCACCCTGGCCAGGAATTGGACCCACAACCTTTTGGTGTATGGAACTAATAAAATTACGCTCCAACCAACTAAGCCACTCAGTCAGGGCTCCACTTATACTTTTTATGACAATTCATTTCATTTTGGGAATGCTACTGCAAGGAGAAAAAAAAATTAGAAATGCATATAAATTATGTGCTTTCAAAGCATGTATTGCAATAGTAAATAATTATAAATTTCTTAATTTTTCAAACTCCACAAATAATAAGTGATTATATTTATCACAAAGTATAATGTAACTACTACCAATAGGGATTACTAGAAATTTTTACCATGTAGCAAGTGATGATTTATTTTTAAGAGGAAAGTGAAGAATATAAAATTATAAAGTATGATGTGCTGAGCAAAAATATTTTACATATATGCTTATGTATACTCACACACATAGACTCAGACATGACAGATTTGAAGGAAACCCATCAAAAATATTTACAGTAGATATTTCTTTATGTAATTATGATTTTTTATATTTATTTTTATACATTTCAAATTTTAAGATATAACCTAATCAGGTCAAGAACAAGTAGAAGAAACATAATGCACCAATAAACCAGACTAATTTAAAGGGCTGGCAGAAGGGCAGAGAAGAAGAACAGAATGTGTCGCCTCAATATATGAATCTTTGGCATAAGGTTTACTAATGTTTTAGGCTGATTATGTTTAAGAAAGAGCTAATGCTAAAAGCTCTCAAAACCAAGTAGAAGTTACTGTTTGTAAGAGAAATGTATATTTATAAGGGAAATCTACCTTTGCAAGGTGTCTGCCTCTCTATCTCAACAAAAGGAGGATGACTCTAAATCTCTAGACTGTGTGTAAAGCACTGACTTAAATCTGTATAACAGCTTCCCCTTCCCTCACTGGATCCTCCACTCCCAAACATCTTTTGTCTTTAGCTGGAGGTAATATTTCAGGTGGTGGCTTGGACCATTTTCAGGGAGTTACTCAGTTTTCCTGGGTATCTCCCACATAAACAGGAGGAATACATGTTATGAAATTTGTTTCTTTTTCTCCAGTTAATCTTTCACTATGAGGGGGAGGGAGAGGGGAATGTCTCAGCCAAGAACTAGAAGGGTAGAGGAAAAATTATTTTTCTTATGATACGTGAGCATTTTAGAAACATTTCTCTGATGGTCATTTTGTAGGCTCGATTTCAAAACCTAGAGGATGATGATAGACAAAAAGCCAACATTATTCTGTTTCTAAACCCAGGACTGAATGAACAATGCTAACGATTTAAAATGAAAGGGAGAATTTTTTCAAGTCCATTTTCTCCTGAATCATTTTACTTCATTTTGTTCATCTGAGGGATGATGGGATTTCAGAGATCTCTATCCTGAACACAATTTTTTTTTTGTCTTAATTGCCTCATGTTGTAGGAAGGGACTGTTTCAGTAGTTTGCTGGGACTGGATCATACCAAAGTACAAGAGCCAACTGTTCATATCCCTTTCCCAGCAATACAAGCAGTGATGTCATGTTGGTAGGGTGAAACCTGCAATGATGGAATTATTTACACTAGGGACAGTGGCTTCAAATCAGGGCTTATCGACCCCCACTTTCAGAGCCAGTTGATGCACATTTATCAGCACACTCCAGTTTTAACATGTTAATATATCAATGCAATGAAAAGCAATCAGTAATATTTAGAAAAAAAATAACACTCGTCTTCTAGATACTAGAAGACTGTGATGATCCAAGGCAACTGGGACTTGCATACATAAATTCAAAAGACAGCTACTTGAAACAGAATTTTCTTGGAGCAACCCAAGGTTGCCATTAGAGAATAGCCTGGTGGAAGAGAGGTAGAGAAGAAAAGGGAGAGGGGGACCATCAGAATAAATGCAAGGTTATTTGCATAAGGAGGTTCAGCATTGGTTGAACTTGAGAGGAACAGTACATAAATAAAGAAAACAGGGGGGACAGTGATCTTCCTCAGAACTGTAACTCTCCCAGAGCTGGAACAACTTTGGCGTAGCCTCCAGGAGTCTTATTATACACGACGGAAAAGGGAGAATGTCCCCCTTCCTATCCTTCTTCGGTTTCTTGAGGCTGAACTAATAATAAAACTGACACAAAACAAGATTAACAGAGAAAAATCAATTTAACATGTGCACACAGATCACAAATGATGCTCAGAGAAATGATGAATCGGCCAGCTTTGTCTATTTTTTTGCAAAAATAAACTACAACTTTGTGTAGAATTAACAGGAAAAAGAAACTTAGGTTTGGAGGCTCGTAACTAAAGAACCTAAACAAAGCTCAGGCTTTGGTAGTAAATCAGTAAATAAGTAACAGGTTTATTTACATAGGATTGTCAGCAATGAATTCCTTATTTCTGGCAGGAAGGATGTCTCCCTCTCAGACCCTTGGACCAAGAAGGGCATGCTCCACACAGAGGATTTATTTCCTGCATTCAAGGAGGCAGGGAGGGTCAATGTGCCCTTCTTGCATGGACTACTTATCAAGTAACTTCATTTTTTAAGTTATTTTTACTGATGAAAGTATTACAGATGTTTAATTCAAAGTAACTAATATGCCATTGTGGGATATTTTGGGGTCATCTGATCTGGGCCCCAAATAACCTAGCAAGTTGCAATATGCCTAATAAACACACGATGGATAATTGTGAACCAAAAATGAACAAGATCAATATTTTATCTGAGGAGATAAGATCTGGGAAGATAAGAGATCAACCAAAGAATTTGTATACATGCATATAAGTACAACCAATGGACACAAAACTCTGGGAAGGGAGGGCATGTTTGGGGGGGGGGGAGATAAATTATTATCTCTGTACAATGGTATATGTACAGAGATAATAATTTAATTTTAAAATTTTTTAACTTGTTATAAATATGCTTATTAAATAAAAGTAGGAAAAGTCCTCCAAAAATGAAGAAAGTAGTTCACTTCAAATTTTACCAAAGATATCCAATGTCAAATAAAAATCACATATTACAATTCCAGTTATCACATGAAACTTTTTCATTATTTTTTTAAATGTTTTATTGATTTTTTTACAGAGAGGAAGAGAGAGGGATAGAGAATTATAAACATCGATGAGGAAGAATCATCGATCAGCTGCTTCTTGCACACCTTCTACTGGGGATGTGCCCACAACCAGGGTACATGCCCTTGGCCAGAGTCGAACCTGGGACCTTTCAGTCCGCAGACCGACTCTCTATCCACTGAGCCAAACCCGTTTCGGCTTTCATTATTTTTTGCTTAAGCATATTGCATACAATTAAATATTGTACAAAATGTGATTTTTATTGGCTGTATAACAAACATCTCCATATGGACATTTCAAATTTTATTTTACATTAATTTACAAATTGACATTTTGTTACATTATAGTTTGATGTGTGATGTTTCTTAACAATGGAACAGGAAAAAAAAAATCTCCTTGGCCAATGTGGCTGAGTTGGTTGAGTGCCAACCCATGCACCAAAGGGTCACGGGCTGGGTGGGTTCCATTCCTGGTCAGGGCAGGCGTAGGCTCAATCCCCCAACAGGGAGCAAGCAGGAGGGCAAACAGTCAATGATGTTTCTCTCTGATGGATTTCTTTCTCTCTTTCTCTCAAATCAATAAAAATATTTAAAAAAAAAAACACAAAAAAAAAGATCAAAATTTTCCTGTTACTATTGTAGTATCTGATAAGCCTTTATTGACACAGAACTGTAACTAGATTTAGAGATAATAAATCCGCCAGAAAAGAATCCTAACTAGCAAATCAATTTAAACAATGATTGTCCTAAAATGCAAATTGGCTCACTTCTCTCCTCATTAAGCCCATTTTATGGTTTTCCATTGTTGATGAGATGAATTTCAAAATTCTTAACATAGTTCATTAGACAATTCATAATCTGCTTTTGCCAACGCTCCATGCTTTGCAAATTGTAACCAAATATCTCTCCCTGGATTCTTACATATCTCCTACTGCCCTACACCAGCCTAGGCTTGCTGGCTTTACATATGTTCATAGAGCATACTAAAAGTTCCAATCCCATAGACCAGTGTTTCCCAAAGTGTGGTACACGTACCCCCAGGGGTACGAGAAGAGTTTGGTGGGGATATGCATTGCACCAGAGTTTGGTGGGGATATGCACTGCACCGTGCTTAGCTGCACCTAATTCTATGTTCTCATGAGTATGAGGGGTACTCAGTGTTACGAAAATTATAGAAGGGGTACACATATGTCAAAAGTTTGGAAAACACTGCTCCATATCACCATGATTTGGGAGTCATAGTCTTTATCCCTAAGGAATCATAAACTCTCAGCAACAAGACTTATATTCATTCTATCCAACACTTGCCCCATGCATTGTGTAAAGGCATGAAGGAAATATCCTATATAATAAAAGCCTAATATGCAAATTGACCAAATGGTGGAACGACCAGTCACTATGATGTGCACTGACCACCAGGGAGCAGATGCTCCACACAGGAGCTGCCCCCAGCCCTCAGGCCCCAGGCCAGCCGGTTGCCCTGCAGATCAGCCATGATCGCCAGCCATGCCTAGGGACCCTATTCATGCATGAATTTTGTGTTCCGGGACTCTAGTTCTAAATAAATAGATTAATATCTAAGGAGTACTCATAATGTCCAGGGAAAGAAAAACTAGTATTTAGTTATAAAGTAAGTATTGTTTATGTACTATTTATTTTGTATAGGTTTTGAAGTTATGTATCACTAAGAAAATGCCCAAAGATACTCAGTTTGCCATTAAAGTTTAAATATAGCACTTTGTGTTTATCATAAATACTCTGCCAATTTAAATTAAAATTCCTTTACGTTTTGACATAATTGGTTGCTACCATCTCAGACTAACATTTCAACCATTCTCTTCCTTATTAAAAAATAAAACAAAAACTCAGCACAAAGGGTTGGTTAAGTCTAATGAAACCTTTTCTAAATTAAATACAATATATATTATTGCTTGACTCTAAGGAAACCTGTGTGAATACATATATAGATGTGGATACACAGATACACATGCACAGTCCAAATTGAAAGCAATATAAATTAGAAATTAAAAACAAAAATATAAACACTTGTGTCAATTTTCTACATGGACTAATTAACTCAACCAATTCTCTTCTTCACCTACCTCTTCCCTGCCAACTCCAAAGCACATCACTCCATCTCGCTTGACCAAGTGATATTCTCTGTTGATTGAAAATGAAACCCTGTGACTAAATCTAAGCATTGCAATCAGACTCATTTTCTTGAAAATGACCCAACATTCAGTTCTGCATAAACCTGCCTAGCAGGCAGTTCCATATATAGTTTTTTAGTAGTATGAATGTCTATTGCTAGACATCTGTTTTAGACCCATCTTCTTTATTGTACTTATTCCATCTAAATGCATTATTTTGGTAAACAGAAGTAATTTAAAATGAAATGACATCTATTGAATTAGTCCAAAACTAATTAGTTTCTTTTCCCGCCCCAAAAGACGTAAAAACAGATGTTTTTTTGTTACTCTGCCTTGATACTGCATATCTTTTTATTATGAAAACAATTTGTTTAATCTTTTCCATCTTCTACTTTTAATGGATATTACTACTTGCAATCTTATAAAAAAGTAATCTTAAAACATTTAACTCTTTAAATTTTTATGTCTTAACCATTATTAACTTTAAAATCTGATACCCTTTGACGTAAAAGTAAGACAATACAAAAATGCCTCCCATTAAATTAGCCCAACATATGCAGTGGAAGAACTTCAGATTAGGTAGTTGAATCCTTGAACAAATACAATCTCTGACGAAACTAACCCTTTGGCATCAGATAACTACTCAAAATATGTTTCCTTATCTATGAAATGGACAAGTCATACTGGGTAACATCTTCATTCTCCAGATCAAGACTAAGACCGTGGCTTTACATCCTCCATCCCCCTTTTTGGGAGGTTGTTAAAAAAAAAATGATGCCTGCAAAAGAAAAAATAAAACAGAAAAGCTAAAATAGAGCATTGCCATAATGCCAGGAAAAAAAAAAGGGGGGGAAGGGGGATTATCAATAGCACCAAGTGATAATGACAATTCTTCATATTTACATAGCATTTTACAGTTTCTAAATATTTTTTCAGACGTAAAATTTTTTACCAATGACAACTCTGTGATGGAAGGTTTTCCTCTTTTGTTGATAGAAAGGAAGATAAGGTCGGAGAGATAAACATGAATAGTAGAAAATCTAAATCATGAAATGTTTTTGTTCCATAGTCATGACTTATTATAAGTGTGGCTTCTGATTTGGACCACCTTCGGTTCAAATGTGTGCTTACTGACTTCCTTACCACCTGAGTATGTGCATCTACAGATCCTTAAAAAACAATGGAAAGACTTGTAGTAAGAATTAAAAATCTAGATATATGTAAAGCACTGAGATAACTGACTGGCATGTGATAAATGTTAGCTGCTGTTATTATAGTCAATTAGGTGACCAGCAGATGGAAAACAGCCACAGCATCACTGCCTCTGTTTACTTTTCCTTTATGGGACTCCGGAGGAGTTGTGGACACAAAGAAAACGTGTCAAGGGAATTTTCAATGAGCAGCAGCCAAGCAGCCACTTACAGCAGGATGACAGGGTCGAAGGCCCCACTTCCTGCCACTAATGCTGGGAGTGGTTAGCCCTGGTCTGGGCCATCTCCTCAAAGGATAGTGTATAATTAGATAGCCAGAATTTTCCCGTTCCCAGAGAATTTACATCACTCTAATAAAGGCTTTCGTTTCAAAGAGGGTTGTCGAAAGTCATAACATGGATTTAATTGCAATCTAAGAAATTGTACAAGTGTAAGCATGTAAGTTAATTGCTTTTAATGTTGAAGACAGAATTAACTCATGTGGTAACATCTGGTGGGCATATTTGCTTTTACAAATTAGGATAATTAGAACTGACAAAGTGCCTTTATTCCAATTTCTCTTATCACCCTTACATTATTTGTCAGGTTTTGGGGGAGGGGAGGAATAGAGGTTTTTCTTTTGTTTTATTCAACATCACTGAATATGTTTTACATTAAACTACAGCAGCGATAATCATCATCATGCCACTGTTTATAATACAAATGTATATTATGTTAAAGAAGTCCTAATATGAAAGTACATAGAATTTAAACATCAGTACCCATAATTATCAACAGTATATAGCATTCAAGAAACTATACAAGTTGAAAGACAACTTTCTGAAAGACATTCACTCTACTATTCCCAATTCTTAGAACAGGGCCCAACATCCAGTAGATATTCAATAAATATTTGTGGCAAAAAATAATGAATGAATGAGATAGTCAATTAACTATGTGCAATTTTATTGTTCCATATATTAATTAGAACATAATTATTTTGCCTTTATTTTAGAAGTCTATTTTATTGCTATTTTAATTTATGAAGTTATTTGTTACACTTATTCAAATGTGTGTGTGTATATATATATATATATATATATATATATATATATATATCTCCCTTGAATTGTATCCTTTTCTAAAAATTCTTTCAATGCTAGGAAAAACTGCTTGTACTACTATAAAACTCTGTGATCTCATGCTTCATAACAAATAGAAGGATTACTCATTCTAAGATTTTATGGTCATTCCTGTATAACTGACATAAAAGGACACTGATATTCAGCATACTTTGGCACTCATTCCACCCTTAAAAATTTTTTTAACTTCTTTGTGTCTGAATCTCTTCATCTATACAGTGTCAATAATCATCCATTTATTTTCTTTAGCTCAGAAGATTGTTCTGAAGATCAAACTGTTTCTTGATGAAAAGCTAAATGAAATGATTACATTTGAATGCTATCCTAATGTGTTTCAGGATTTTATTTTATTTGTTTATGGAAAACAACATAATACTTCAAAAATCTATATTAATACAAAAGTTTTCTTTAATCAATTGGAATTCTTGTGTGGCAAAATAAGTATCATATTGTATTTGAGTAAAATAAAATAGAAATGAGGGAATCTACCTTAGCATTCTATTTTTAAGGTCATCTGAATTTATAAATAAAAATAAACTTGCTAGGTCAATCAGGCTAGTCATATTTTCTTTAACACACAGTCTAAATCTATTAATTCAGGTAATAAGTATTGTATAGCACTTTATATTTTTCTTTCTTTGTCCAAAAGTGAGGTTATATTTTCATTAGATACTTGTGAACATATCTAAAATCACTACATGGAGATTTTAACGTTTTTCAATATTAACCTGAGAATAGTGTCAAGTGTCTAATAAGAGAACTTTAATCAACTCATATTATACTTAAAACATATTTATCACAAGCTCAGTATCAATTATACTTCCAATACTAATAAAAAGATCTATCTCCTAATATCTCTTAAATACATTGTATTTATTCTTAGATATACTGATGTTAAAAATTTCCATAAGCAACTCTTAATCTTCAATATATAATGATAACAATAGGTCTTTCATATGTCATATGCTAAAAAAAAAAATCATTAAAATGAACACAACTAAAAACTTGTAAACTCAGATATCATTTCCATAATATCCTAAATACAAGTCTACCAAGTATAAATGCACAAAAAACTATCAATGGCAGAATAAACTAAAAACATTTAAGTGTTAAATAAAATAACTATAGATGGTAGCATTTCCGTGATAAGTTTGAGATTATTTAAATTTAGAATTTACTCTGCCTTAGGCGACCTAACAACTACAGAGTATAACAAACATCCTAAATTTTCAAAGCATTAATGAAGCAATTAGCGAAAAGATAAAAGCAGTTATGGGGAAATGGGAAATTAAAAGAAGGAAAACTCAACCCATTGAATATATGACTGTTTTCTCTATTCAGTACCTTTGAGGATAACCTGGCTTACCCATTAAAAAGGAGCATCTGTCAAAATTGTTGTATAGAAGATGCTTTCCTGATTTAAACATGTGTACCAGATGGTACTACCCACCATAGATGTTTACCTCCAGAGTAGAGTCAATTCTTACACAAAAGCCTTCAGCATTTGTAAAATATCTTTTATTAAAGGACCCTAAAGGATATTTCGGGGGAGGGGAGAAGAGAATTTGGTCCTCCCTAATATATTTCAATCCCACGGAGAAAATCAGTGTATGAGACTACCCCTTTATTTTTTAAATATGGGACATATGAAAAACCATAATTCCTAATGCAAAGTGCTATTCTTTTCCTCTCTCTCTCCTCATACTTTATCTACAAATATGGTAGAACAGTATAAGTTTCACCCCATTCCCTGCCTGCTAGTAATCATTTCCATAACTTTCATTACAAGTTAGTATAAAAGATGGCAAGGGTAGAATGATGAGAGTAGCACTAAGGCTGTTTAAAAAACAGCACCAATGAAGTATAGATGGTTGCCCTTTCATTTCTAAACTGGGGGATAGAGGATGGAGAAAAGTCCATATAATCTTCCTTCAGACCAAGAGGTATGTTCTGTTTCCAGCAGTTAAGTAGATTTGGATTACATTCTAAATTCAGTTGTAATAGCCTTTCAATTCATTGAAATTTTTCTAGATTATATTAATAGCTACTGATTTTTCATACCTCTTTTTCTATGTTTTTATTTTCATGTCTTTTATTGTAAAGCTGAAGGTGGTTATGAAATAATTGATAGTTACAGCCTCATTTTTAAAAATATTTTTTTATTGATTACAGGGAGGAAGGGAGAGGGAGAGAGAAACATCAATGATGAGAGAGAATCGTTGACTAGCTACCTCCTGCATGCCCCCTATTAGGTATCAAGCCCACAACTGGGACATGTGCCTTTGACCAGAATTGAACCTGGGACCCTTCAGTCTGCAGGCTGACACTCTATCCACTGAGCCAAACCAGTTAGGGAATAGCCCATTTTAATTTAAATATCTAATATTTTATGCTTTATTCTTTCTTTTCCAACTACACTGCCAATCCTTAGACCCATGGTCAGCAAACTGCGGCTTGTGAGCTACATGTGGTTCTTTGGCCCCTTGAGTGTGGCTCTTCCACAAAACACCACGGTCTGGGCAAGTCTATTTTGAAGAAGTGGCATTAGAAGAAGTTTGAGTTTAAAAAGTTTGGCTCTCAAAAGAAATTTCAATTGTTGTACTGTTGATATTTGGCTCTGTTGACTAATGAGTTTGCCAACCACTGCCTTAGACCACAACCTATTATAAAATAATGTGTATGCCCCAGAGCAATTAGTCTAGAATTACACATAATTATATGCATCTACAAATTAGGTGAATGCCTAAAAGTTTGTATCTAAAATATAGGAAAAAGCAAAATAACATAAATCCAGAATATAACTGAAGTTTTTGAGCTTGCTTTTAACTTGTCAGGTTCTTATAGATACTGTTGTTTTATTAGACTCAGTTAGTGTGGTTTATAAATGGGGCTATGGTTTTTATGCCAGTTCTCTTGAGAGCCAGAAGCCATTATTTTAATCAAAAATTTATATATAATACTTCTTGGAGATGCTTGAGGTCTAAATGAATAGTTGTCTATGATGAAATGAAATGACTTTAGCCAACCAAAAAAATGTATAACTCACTAAACACTAAAGGACAAAAAGTTGCAAGATGATGGGGAAAAAAGAGTCAGTGATAAAAAATAAGTAAATAAATAAATAAATAAAAAAGTGCAACACTAAAAGCTCCCATGCTATGATCTCAGAAAAGTTTTATTTCTTAAAGAATCCTTAACTCTAGAATGAAGATGTAATTTTATGTACGTTAGGTTGTTTGAAACGTCCCCAAAGTCCTTTTATTGCTAGAAACTGCTTCTAAGGCATAGATCACTTGGTCATGGTTCCTTTCTGTGAAAACGCTTTCAACTAGCTCACCTTAAGGGGAGACACTATGAGAAACAGGACACAGGAGCAGAACAGAAACACCAGAGTGAAGTGCAAATGAAAAATAATTGTATTTTACTGAATCTGAGAGAACTGCTACAGATGCCACAGAAATGTGGTTACCGCGATGTAGGTCTCAAAGACTCAGAGTTCAAGCTGACACTGCCTATCTCAGCCATGCTCAGTTATGCAAATGCAAGGACCAATGAATGACTTATTTTCTTTTATGTAAAAATTTACCTTTTCACACTTAATATTTTAGAAGTGAAAGCAGGAATTCCATTTTCTGTCTTTTTCAAATATGCAGCACATGCTATTTTTTTTCTCAAGTTGCAACATCTGTATATATAAAAGCAGTGTCTGTGACGACCATGACGAACAAAGGACCGGTCAACATGAGGTGCATTTGAGCACGTCTCGGGTCCTCCCTTCCAGCCCACGAGTGGGGTGACTGGGACTGGGGACTGGCGAGTAGGCTGAATAGTTGACCTATTGGTTCCTGCCCCCAGCCCGCAGGTTCCGATAAATCAGAGATAGTGAACAGGGGAATTGGGGTGGGTAGAGGGAGGAGCGGGCTGGCTATCAGACCGTTGGGATCACCAGTTCATCCCTGGCTGCTCCGGGGCTCAGGCCTGTGGGAAAGCAGGCACCGACGACTTCACCTCGATACACACGTGCCAGGCCGGCCACTGATGTAACGCGCTGCCTGCTCGGGTCCACCCATGTCACTGATATAATGTGCTGCCTGCTCGAGTCCACCCAGGTAGGTCACGGCCGCACCCTGCAGCTTCCATCAGCACCCATCAGTGCCTCAAGCTCCAGCAGCAACAGCAGCAGCGGTGGCGACAGTGGCAGTGATGGCAGTGGCACCCGTGTGAGTGGCCCCAAGTGGATAGCGCATTCCATCAGTGGTCGGCCCGGCACATTCATATGGAGGTGAAGTAACCAGCTCCTACTTTCCTGCAGGCCTGATCCCCTGAGCAGCTGGGGATGAGCTTGGGATCCCAATGGCTTGATAGCCTGGCAGTAGACGCAGCCTTCAGCCTGGGGATTGGCCAACGGCAGAAGATGGCTCTGATCGCAGGAGGCTAGGCCCTAGGGACCCTACCCACACGGTTTTATGCGCTGGGCCCCGAGTATATAATAAATACACTACTAGTTTCAGACTAACTAATTTGCTTCATTGATGAACCTTGAAAAGAGACAATTAATGAAGATATATGTATAGAACTTATATTAGGCACAAAATGAATGGGATGCCCAATTAAAAGAGCTATGGGTATCCTATATAATAAAACCATAATATGCAAATATACTGAACAGAGGAAAGACCGGTCACTATGACATGCACTGACCACCCAGGGGCAGACTCTCAACAGAGGAACTGCCCCTTTGTGGTCAGTGCACTCCCATAGGTGGAGCTCCACTCAGCCACAAGCCAGGCTCAAGGCTGGAGAGCATAGCAGTGGTGGCAGGAGCCTCTGCCACCTCCATTGCAGGCAGGCAGTTAGGGGCCAGGGGTCCTGAACTGCGAGAGGGCACAGGCTGGTCTGAGGGACCCCTGAGTGCACAAATTTTGTGCATCAGGCCTCTAGTAATAAATAAAAGGGAGCAGGAAGGTGAAGAAAGAGAACCAACACTCGTAAAAAGAACTCACTATCTTCAAAGCATTGTGCAAAGTGATTTACTCTACTTATTACTAATCATAATTCTGTAAGTTGAGTTTTATTATTCTCATTCAGATAGAACTATGAAAATTCAGAGGTTCAGGGAAATGCTTAAGGTCATATATGTTGTCTAGATTATGTTGCCTCTGAGCCTCTAAAATATTATGGATGACATGTCAATCCTGATGTGGAAAGAAAAACAACTTCCTTACTCAATAAAAGGCCAAGCTCGGGGGTCCTTAAAAGTTTAATAAAAACAACTTGGTATTAATCATAAGGAAAGTAGAATCACAACAATTTAAAAATATATATAATGAATCAGTATTTTAAAAATAGAAATATAGCCAAATGTTGAATTAATATGGTAAGAGACCAGAAGGAAATAAGTCAGAAAGCTATTTTAGTAATTAGACCACATATACCAAGGTTTACAATGAGCATATTACCCTTTTATTTGTATAGATTATATAGGCCAGTGGTCAGCAAACTCATTAGTCAACGGAGCCATATATCAACAGTACAATGATTGAAATTTCTTTTGAGAGCCAAATTTTTTAAACCTAAACTTTTTCTAATGCCACTTCTTCAAAACAGACTTGCCCAGGCCATGGTATTTTGTGGAAGAGCCACAGTAAAGGGGCCAAAGAGCCACATGTGGCTCACGAGCTGTAGTTTGCCAACTATGGATATAGGATATATGGAATTCAGTATGTAACTCTACCACTGATTTTTCATCTAAATTTTCCATCATTTTGATAATGAGTCATAATAATGGATAAAAACACCTTCCTACCTTTTATTTGAACCAAACTTTCAATTGGCATTTGCCAAAAAGATACTAACAAGTTTCCTACTTCAACTTCTTATTTTATTTTCTTGACACCAAATTTTAGAGTTAGAAAATAATCAGAAAGTATTCAGGAATGAACACAGAGATCACAGAAAATTCTCAAAGAAAAGGTAATATTTTGGATAAAAGTAAATCTCATTATTAAAGGATATCTGAACTCTAAAGAGAGTACAGAACACTAACCATCTCTCCTAATGAAGATACAGTGTATAGGCTTGTCTTCCTACATCATGGGAAGGGACAACCAGAAAGGTTCTTTACTAGACACACAATAAACTTTAAATAAGTTAGTTTCTGGTTCCCCCAGACTTATTAAAAACAGACAGCAATAATAAAAACAACAATAAAAGTGTTTTTGGCATCTGTTTATATTTTACTACATACAAATGGCATTAAATAAATGCATTTCCTCTTTGTTTTATTTCTTTTTCTTTGTGTTTGTTGAAGAAAGATGTCCTCAGGCACTTAAATTATTTTTCAATTAATGAATTTTCAACTGTCATAAACTAAAATGTGAAATATCAACGTTTGAAAAATTGCCTTAACAATGTATTTGTATTTAAAATTATATTCACCATTCCTAAGTTATTAGACATTTTCTACTCTGTGCAAAATTTTAAGTAACATATTGAGAAATGAGAGAAGCATTTGGGCAAATCTCTGGCTTACAAAGAATATCTTTCCACTGTGCAAAATAAACTGCATTTAAAGCCAGGCTTTGTTTTAGAAGAATGCTTACATAGCTTTCAAATATGTGTTTTAACTGTCATAATTTTGCTGACAAAAGGGGAAATTCATATTATAGATGTTGTGGAAAAAACCATAAAGAATCCAAAGGTTGTAATAGTGCTAATGAACACTTTAATTTAGAAGAAAAATGTAGGGGGAAGATGAGGGAAGAGAAGTACAAAAGGAGGAGGAGGGCTGAGGGTGGCTGAGGTCAGGGTCTGACTTTGCATGCACTCCCATTCACGAGTAATAAAGGAGGGGGGGAAATGTGCTCTCAGGATTATAAGTCTTGCCTCTAGATCTCAATAATGCTTTATATCTAAATGTTAAAGAGCCAAGAACACATTACTACAGAGAAATACATGATACCATTAAAATATATGAGGTATATATTTCAAATCAGTTGGCAGTCAGAATTTTTAAAACATGTCAACATGGAAATTGCTGGCAAGGTCATAATTAAGCTATTAAAATATCAAATGAAGCTCTTTGTTAAAGTAAGAAAGTGTTAGACAAGCAAACCAAAATAAAAACTTACTTAGAACGACATGAATGTAATTTTTAATGGGTATATTTTCAAGGAAAAGTACTTGAGGTTCTTAAGACTATTGAGATGGACTCTAAAAACCACTTATTACAAAAATATTTAAAGTGCATTTTACTATGGTTGAATGATTAAGCGAAAATTTCAAACTTTGGTTTTCATAACATATAATCATTAAATTCAACTACAGTTAAATATATTAAGGTGAAATAATCTACACATCAAAACCTTGTACCGCCCTAGCCAATTTGGCTCACTGGATAGAGCAATGGTTTGCAGACTGAAGGGTCTCAGGTTCGACTCCCGTCAAGGGCACATCCCCAGTCATCATTGATGTTTCTCTCTCTCTGCTTCCCCCTTCCTCTCTGATATCAATAAATATATATCTATATGTACATACATGTATAGATATATATATATAATATTTAAAAAACAAAAACCTTGTGCCATATATAATATCATACGAAAACACTGTCCTAGGTGTCACTTCATCTGGTTATTCATCTGTATCTTTTATCCTTTAGTAAACTGGTAAACTTAAGTGTTTCTCTGAGTTCTGTAAGCTGCCTGAGCAAAGTAATCAAACCTGGGACAAAGTCATGAGGGTCTCTGATTTGTAGCCAAACCGAACAGAAGTTATGGGTAACCAGGGGACTTACTACTTGCAGTTGGCATCTGGAGCACGGAGGGCAGCAGTCTTACGGGACTGAGCCCTTAACCTGTGGGATATGATGTTACCTCTGGGTAGAGAGTATCAGAAATTAGCTAATTTTTGGACATCCAGCTGGTGTTGCAAAAAAATTGCTTCGTGTGAAAAAGGCCTCCACATGTTAGGTGACCAAAAGTAAAATGTTTGCATGAAGAGTAAAGGAAACACACAGGAGAGACAGATGAAAGGGAAGAACTGGGTTTTTCCCTACATGGAAAGAAAAAAAAAAATCTAAGTTTTTCCTACACACAGGTATTAACTTAATGGGATATATACTGACATCCTTAGTTAAAGATGAGTAAACAAAAGGCAGGTTAGGTAATTTGCCCAAAGTCACGGGGGCAGAGATGATCAGTAAGTTAGACCCTGAAGCATGAGTCCTTAGCTATTATACCGCCATCCAGTTTCTCAGCTAAGGTAAACTAACCACTGTAGACACTTAGAGTGAATGAAAAGCTCTTCTACCTCAAACAGACCTTATTCTAATTCTTATTCACTTAAGAAAGTCACATAACCGTTTTTAGACTCAATTACATTACAAGCAAAGTAAAGATAAGAGAACGTTGGTCAGAGAGATGTTGGGAAGGAAAATGAGATTCCGTTACACATCACACAAATATACGTAGACTTCTGTTATGTGCAAGGCACAGTTTTAATTACTGGGAACTATAGCAATCAATGGATAGGCAAATTCTTTTCATGGAGTTTATGTACTCAAGAAGAAAAAAAAAGCAAGTATACAAATTTCATGGACTGGAGAAGAAGTCTCTCAATTTCCAAGGAGTTACAAGTTCAGGGACAATCTACTTCCAAGCTCCCTCATCTTCAAACACTGCTTCTATTTCGCATTGTTAGCCTTTTTGGGAAACAATTCCCTTTGTGATTTGCATTATAACAACCAAAATCACACATAATACACCTTTGTAGTTTTGAAAAATAGGCATCCTCTCAATAAACAAAGCAGAGAGATGATAATTTATCATTACACCTCTATTTAAAAAATTCAATTTATAAAAACTAATGCTAAGTGTTGGAAGGATATGTTAAGAATGTAAATTAATAGAATAATTTTGAAAAATTTTGGCAGTAGCTACTAGAGCTAAGCATTTATAAATGCTGACAGGTATAATTAATGAAAAAGAAATCAGAGTTCTACCCCTGATAATATATATACTTGATATAAATGTGTACATGGGATCCTATACTATAACGAGAATGAACATTCTAGAACCATGATAAAATATGGTTGACTTTCACCAACATACTATTGAGCAAAAGAGCCAGATTTAAAAATCTATGTGTAATATAAATCCACTTATATCCAATATGAGAACAGACTAATCTATCTGTTAGAAGTAAGAAGAATGCTTAACATATATGAAGGCTCCCAGTTGCTACTAAAGTTAGATTTAATGGATAATGTTCATTTTTTTATGATAATGTTCATTTTGTGAAAATTAATTGAACTATATGACTATTATACGTGCAATTTTCTGTATGTGCATTATACCTCAATAGCAGTTTTTAAAAGTTATAAAATTATCTATACTTTTCTTAAGTTTTATTTAAAACCAAAATATTGCATTGGTACTTCTCACTAACTAAAAATATGAATTACATTATTATCCTACTAGAGGCCCGGTGCACAAAATTCATGCACTGGGTGGAGGAGGGGTGGTGGTGTCCCTCAGCCTAGCCTGCACCCTCTCCAATCTGGGACTCCTTGAGGGATGTCCGACTGCCACTTAGGCCCAATCCCATGGGTCTAAAAGGGCAGTCAAACATCCCTCTCACAATCCAGGACTGCTGGCTCCCAACTGCTCACCTGCCTGCCTTCTTGATTGCCCCTAACCACTTCTGCCTGACAGCCTGATCATCCCCTAACCACTCCTATGCCAGCCTGTTTGCCCCCAGCTTCCCTCGTCTACTGGCATAGTCACCCCTAACTGCCCTCTCCTGCAGGGGTGATCGCCTCCAACTGCCCTCCCTTGCAGGCCTGGTGCCTCCCAACCATCCTCCCCTGCTGGCCATCTTTGGTGGCTGTCTTGTGTCCACATGGGGGCAGGAACTTTGACCACATGGGGGCAGCCATATTATGTGTTGGAGTGATGGTCAATCTGCATATTACTCTTTTATAAGATAAGATAGAGGCCTGGTGCCCAGGTGGGGGCCTAGTGCTCTGAAGGTTGTCCCGGATCAGGGTGGGGGTTCTTTTAGGGTGTAGGGTGGCCTGGGCGAGGGGCCTGTGGTGGTTTGCAAGGATTTATTTACCTTCTACAATTGAAACTTTATAGCCTGGAGTGGAGCCAAGCCTTCTGCTTGTTCTGTGGTTGCCACCATTTCTGTCTGGATTTGTTTACCTTCTATAATTGAAATTTTGTAGCCCTGAGTGGAGGCCTAGGCCAGCCAGGCAGGTGGAAAGCTTAGCTTCTTCCATTGCCAGAGAAACCCAAGCCTCCTTCCTGTTCTCTGTGGCCACAGCCATCTTGGTTGGGGTTAATTTGCATACTCACTCTGATTGGGTGGTGGGCGTGGCTTGTGGGTGTAGTGGAGGTATGTTCAATTTGCATATTACTCTTTTATTAGATAGGATTTGTCTTAATTTTAGCCACTTCCATAAAAATAATCTGTTCTTTTTTCAATAAAACTAACTTTAAAACTATATGAAAGATTTAAATATTTTTAAATTCAAAAACATTTAAAACAATCATTTTTTCATTAATTATACCTGTCAGAATTTATAAGAAAATATGTGATAAGGTTTTAAAACATGTGCTTAGTCTAGTCTGAAAAAAAAAGTGTGGTCAGTATTAAAAAAAAATTATCATGTCTCATCTTAGAAATGTTCAATAGTATCATTGAACAATAGTTTCCCTATTATCCACAGGGAAAAGTTTATTTTTTTAACACTTTAAAAATTATAGTTCACAAAAATGACCTTTATTTATGTTTTCAGTATCAACTCCCTTAACTCTTTATTTCATTTATTTGCATATTAAGAAACTACTGTATAAGGGTTTATATATATGAGAAGTTACATATAGAGAGAGGTAAGTAACAAAGGCAAGATCTCTTTATCCAGTGGGAATACAATCTAATGGAAATGCCATATAATAATAAAAATCTATACATAAGGGGTCTACATGCCTTACCACCTACAACCCCCCATAAGCACCACCAGCACTTACTTGCTCGTGGCTAATGGAAGAAATTCAAAAGATGTTCTTAATTTTGTTCTGTTATATGCAGCAAAAACTGATCCTGACTAATATATGTAGAAAACATGGTAAATTTAAGAAAGGATTATTAAAAAGAAGGCAGCCACACAAAGTTATTCAAGAATGTGTATGAAATATCCCAGTTGCACCTGGAAGGGATTTGAGAGGAGGGACTGGATTCTAATGATTCTGGCAATAGATATTGAGTCAAAAGCTGCTGCTAGCTGCCTTTATTCTACTCTAAATGAATCCCAAGTGTGATGTGGCATAAAAATGTATACTATCTAATAAATATAAGCAAAAAAATTTTGAGAAATTACCAAGTGGACTGTGGTCCTCATCCACTGAACATCCAGATCAACCCTACTGCAAAGGAGTCATCTTGGATCTGAAATATCAGATAAGTATCCCTTAAGACTAAGCATAAGAATATGTCAATCTGTCTCTACTGCATTATTTTGAAGTACACTATTTTCATTGTTGTACTAGTCATCTCAGACTGCCATAAGAAAAATATCATAGTCTGGATGGATTAAGCAATGGATATTTATTTTCTCACAGTTCCAGAGGCCAGAAGTCCAATTTTAGGGTGTCAGCGTAGTTAGCTTCTGGTGACAGCTCTCTTCCTGGCTTGCAGGTGACTGGCTTCTCCCTAGATCCTCACATGAATGATACAGACAGAGAGCTCTCTCTCTCTCTTCTTTTTCGTGTAAGGGCATCAATTTCATAGGTTTAAGATCCTACCATCTCAACACTGTGAGTTAGAGCTTCAACCTATAAATTTGGGGTGGATAGGACAAAATTCTGTCCACAGCACTTATTCTTTGTAAGTTTGGAATACTGAGCCATAGTGGTGAGTACTGACAGCAGCATTAACTGTATTCATGCTTTAAGTTGTTAATGAGCCTATGTGTTGGTTTTCTCCTTTAGTTTGAGGAACATGCTGAGCTAATCAACCAATTATGAGAGAAAAGTAAACTATATATCTGTACTCAGAGGTCAGAAGGAAAAAATACAAGAATATGAGAACTGTTTTCTAAGACATGGTTCTTTATCTTCTCTATTAATTATAACCTGCCAATACACTATTGTCCTAATTTCAAAATTAGATAATTTTAATTACTTATTTAAAAAATAAGTCATATTTTAAATTTTTCTCTAAAGAATATTAACCAATAAAAAACAAAGACTTCATGCTCTTAGTTTTTTTTTAATTAAAAAATAACTCATTTAATCTTTACATTACTATTAGTTGTTTATTTGAAAAAAAAAAAATGACAACCTCTCTTTTGTTGATTTTTCCCCCCTGCTCTAAATTTTGTCAGAATACACATTTCATCATAAGGTGAAAAAATGAAAGCAATAAAACAGAGATAAGATTAAAGCAATATTTTATTACTTTAAGTTTATTTTCTCATTATTCAAGATCAAATATAATAGGCAAATAAGCTTTGAGAAATGCAGCAAACCAATAATTTATAGTTTCCTTAAGGAATGGAAACCGCTAAGGAGCTTTTGATACTTTAATGGAAAAAATAAATCTAACATGAACATGATTTACAAAATCTTTCCACAAAATAGTATTCAGTAAATTATTCTACACAATCTCACATTTGTCATAAGTCATGGCTATTTTCTTAAGCATATTTAAATGCCATACAACAAACCATTTTATTTTCCAAACTGCCTTTTTGGGGGTCAGGTTTCATTTTAGCAGTAAGGCAAATCTCATTTGCTCTCTTGTGGAATGCTGTATTTTAGCTCTTTTCATTCATCTATAAACCATCTTGAATCACAAATTATTCATCTGCAGTGTTTCTAATGTTTAAGATGCATCTGGCACAGGTTCCCAATTAAATTATTAAAAATTACTATATACCCCCCGCCAAAGTTCTGAAATATACATTGCACATTTGAGGAAAATTCTCTTAAAGTGCAGATTTCTGTTTCCTATAAATTATGTCCTTCAACTGGTCAACAAAAAGAACAACTTAAATCTTCCTGACTTTTAGTCCCATTTTGCTTTGCAGAAGCAAGGTACTCAGGATATATTAGAGTGAATTGACTTGGTTTTGTCCTACTTCTCAATTATCTTCTTAGTATTATCCTCTCAACACTTAGACTAGTAATAAATTAATTTCCTGTATATTAATGCTTCTAAATTATTTTCAGAGTAAATTATAAACAGTAGAAACTAACAGAAACTATCCAGAAATGCAAAAATCTCTACCATTTGATCATAAAAACTCCTAACGTGGGTTTATTAATGATATCACTATTTCAGCATTGAAGCTAATGGCTGACAAAGTTAAATGTATATACCCTAAAATGATCAAGAATGATTTTGAGCCTACCTGAAGAAAAAAGGTTTGTGATTGGAATGTCAGTAATCTCAGCAGTACATTATTGAGTACATAAGTGCAAATGTCACATTTTAGAGGTTAAAATAAGTCTCTTAATTACTTGTGCTCAATGAAGCTATCAACTATAATCCAGTTATACAGTATTGCCTTTTTATAAATTGTCTTCAGTTACATAAAGTGATTCTCATAGGGTAAATAATTTGAGATGAATTCCTTGGTAAGAGACAAAAACCGATGCAAATATAATCAGCTTCCTTGGGCAGGAGTTTCTCAACTTCAATAAGACTCCAAAACAGGGTCATATTGTTCTCTGCTTTGAGCTGAATTCTATTGGCATATCTTAGCAAAGGGACCTAACGAGGCTCTTCAAAGTGGTGATAAAAAACAAGTACAAAAATTTTCTGCATAACAAATATTTAGACAGCATGTTTGGACTAGTATCTGTTACATCTGAAGAAAATACTATTTTGTATTTTGCTGAATAATGGCAAAGAAGGCACCAGAACATGTAGACATTTAATTAAATCTTGTCATTAGAAAATATGGGCACAATAACTGGCAATCAGCTCACCCTTTCTTCCTATCCCTTGATTTGACCTAGAAATTCTGTACATATCAGCAAACTGGTTATGTGTGTGTGCATCTCACAAATTGGTTATATTTTACACAGTCCCTTCGTTATTCAATGATATTATATAAGCAATCTACTAACTGTCAGGCATTCTGCTAGGTGCTATGAAATATGATTAATAAAACCTTGTACTGATGAAGCACAGTTTATATAAACAGATATTAATTAAAAAATCAATAACATATAAATATATATTTAAAATCTTGATGACTATAAAGTTAAAATGTTAGAATAGTAGTTGAGTGTTAGAATAGTGGTTACTGGGCACTTTTTATATGTATATTTTATTTCACTTTAAGAAGTTAAAATATTTTTTGATATAGCTAAGTGGAAATGTCAACTAGGAAACTGAATGCATAAGTTTGAGTTATTTAAAAAATGTTATGGGTTAGCATATAAATGATCACATTTATGCATGTAGATAGTATTTAAACCATAGAAGTGAATGATAAAAACTGAATTTCATCGTTGTCTTCCAATGCTATACTCATAAGAAATGTTTATGTCAAAATCAGATGTTAATCAAGATTACATTATTTAACTCAAATTCTGTCTTTTAGTAAAAGCGCTATTCAAATAACAATCATATCTAGTGATCCCTATCTCTGTCTCTAAGTGATATCAGTGGAGATAAAGGAAATTTTTTAAAAATATTTTTTATTTGAAAGGAGAAAATATTGATGGGGTCACTTTTCAACCCAGTCATGTCTAGCTCTTTGACTTTAAGTTATTGCAAGGAAAATTAAAGGGTTAAAATAAGTGACTGGGGGTTCAACAATAACAAAAATAAATTTCTAATGTTTCTCTTACTCAAACAAACATCTAAGAATATTAATGGTAGAATAAATGATGCTAAGAAAAGTTGGTCCCAAAATTATGGGCAGAAATCTTGTAAAATTAGGAATGACTCCTAGTCCTGAAGATAGGTTTCACTTGAGTACAGGACTGGGATTGAATCCCAACATCCACAAATACCTGGTAGTTCATGCAGTTATATAGTCTCTCGAAGCTTAAATTTTTATACTTATGAAATGTTGCTAATAAGTCTCTTTTTTTAGGGTTAACTTTTCTATTTTAAAACTCAAGAATATGAAGCCCAAGAGACTTGCCCAAATTTGAAAACAGAATTAAGTCCTCCTACTTCTCAATGAAGTGGTTCTTATAAAATTCATAATACTCTGCTATTTAGAACAACCTTGATCTTAATTATCTCCACCATGAAGAAAAACATAAGGATACAAAATTAATCTATATTTGTGATTATGAAAATGTTTCTTTCACTTAAAAACAACTATTGCTTCTTCATTATATTCTAGACTAGAAACCCGGTGCACAAATTCATGCATAGGTGGGGTCCCTCAGCCTGGCTAGTGATGGGGGATGATCGGGGTCACTGGGAGGAGGGACCATGAAAGTTGGCCAGCCAAAGGAGGTTGGCTGTAGGAGTGCACTGACTCCCACATTGAGCACCTGCCCCCTGGTGGTCAGGGTGTTGTCATAGCAATCGGTCAACAGGTCATTCAGTCAATGGGTCGTAATGACCGCTTAGGTTTTTATATATATAGATAAATGATATAGATATAGATATAGATATAGATATAGATATAGATATAGATATAGATATAGATATAGATATAGATATAGATATACAGATATACAGATATACAGATATACAGATATACAGATATACAGATATACAGATATATAGATATATAGATATATAGATATATAGATATGGCTGCACATGCCACCCTGAAATATCTAGAATAAGAAACAGCACAACAACTGAATCTAAAATTAGAGAACTAATTACATTTACATTATTCTGTGTTTCTCCATCCAGGACTCTCTTTAAACCATCTCAGCAATCTTCAGGGGCAATCACTATCCTGATACTTTGCTTACCTCAAAGTTTTCTGACCCCTGAAATACAAAGGACTGAAACTTCCAATATAGATTTTGATTGAACATTTATACTGCTTTATGAATAAAGCATGTCAGGGGTATTATAACAGCTCATAGACAAAATTTCAAATATAACATAACCATTGTCCTTAAGATTTCTATATATAGCACATACTATATTCTAAAACTATATATTTTTCATATATATATTTCAAAGTGTAAATATATATTTCATTCTCCAACATGTATTTAAAGGCTCAAGACATGCAACTAAGATTACTGAATATGCCACCATATGCAACATGATACAACATAGTGCAATCTTTTATAGACCTCTGTGTGAACTATCCTTATGAAGTGTCTCCTTAGCAATTTTGAGCTACTATATATTTATCAAGAAAATGGAACAAAAAGCAGCTGGAGAAAATTTTAATGTACTAAAAAAAATATCTCTGTATTAGCTATCTTAATCCAACAAATTTCTAGGGTTCATATTTCTAAAAAATGAACTTGGCTGTTCAAAGAATTAGTTGCCATCTCTGATAAAATGTGTTTGCCTTATTGATAATGTTACCATCTGGCCTGGTTCTAACCAACCCTTATGTTACTGGGCTTTGCTGACTGGATTTCAGAGTGACCAAGTTCACTACACTTCAACAGAAGAGATCAATATGGCAAGGCCACACGCAGCTGGGCTCCTGCTCATCACGATATCAACAGACAAAGCACCACTTGTACAGAAATAACAGCAAAAATATGACCCTAAGAGAAAAAATATAGAAACCACTGTCTGCCCTAAAGGTAACACAGAATTATCAATGAATTTAACAGTTGCTTCTTGTCATTGTTTTGAATGGCAGCTATTTGAAAATTATCATTTGCAAAACTTCCATGTGGACTGAGTTCAGAATTGTTGCAAATGTTCAGTGGAAGTTCACTGATCCAAGATGAATCAGAACTTCAAATTAACTCAGCTGGGTCATCAAAACTGGTGTGTATAGCAGATCCCAAAGCATCCGATTTTAAATTCTGATGTTAGCTCTCTCTAATAACTACTATTATTTGAATACTTCTCATTGACTGAATATAACTTGGAACCATTACAGAAAAGGTATCCTGGGAATTTTATTTCTAGGGTTCCCCTGGAAGAAGGGACAATATAACAGGGCTAGTGATCATTCCTATTGTATTACAAAAGCCTAGCAGAGTAACCAAGTGCCAGCCTACACATTTGATAATAGGGCTTCTGACCTATTATCCACAGTGGATAACAGGGCTTCTGACCTATGAGAAAAGTTATCCCACTTTATTCATAAAAAATAGTTAACAAAGATTTAAAAGATGAATAAAACTTGGTGTTGTTTTTCACCATTGTTTAAAATGGTATCTGACATCCATTCAGTAGCTCAGAGAGGATGTTAAAGGGTAACTAACACATGCAACTGTCACATAGTAGTCAATAAATAGATGCCCACTAAGTTTTATCCTGACAATGTAATGGTATTTTTTACATTGTCAGGATGAAAACTAATTTTTATCCTGACAATGTAAAAAATTCCATTAACTGCATTAACCAATTTGAAAAATGTGAACATATTTTTACTCTATAATTGTTTTTACATAAAAATTAAATTTAACTTTGTTCACTGTTTTTTAAAAAAATAAATGTATATATTTTGGTTTCTGAAAGAAAGGGAGAGGGTTAGGGAGATAGAAACATCAATGACTAGAGAGAATCATTGATTGGCTGCCTCTGGCACACCCCACACTGGGGATCAAGCCAGCAACCTGAGCATAAGCCCTGACTGGGAATCGAACCATGACCTCCTGGTTCATAGGTCAATGCTCAACCACTGAGCCACACTGGCCAGGCTCTGCTCACTATTTTGTATTATGATGGTCACACTCCCTACCATTTCCCATTTCCAAGATCAAATCATTCATAAAAGGTTATAAAGATGCCCAGCTGCAGTGGCTCAGTGGTTGAGTGTCGACCTATGAACCAGGAGGCCATGGTTCAATTCCCAGTCAGGGCATATGCCCAGGTTGCTGGCTCAATCCCCAGTGTGGGGTGTGCATGAGGCAGCTGATTAATGATTTTTCTCATCATTGATGTCTCTATCTCTCTCTCTTCCTCCCTGAATTCAATAAAAATATTTTAAAAGGTTATGAAGAAAGATGTATGTTATATTTTAAAGTGGTTTCCATTTTAATAATCTAAAGTCAAGAATTCAGAAATTTCTCAATGTTTTAGAAGTATTAATTTTTCAAAATACCTGTACTTTCCAGCAATGCAAGCAAAAGGACTGGTTAGCATATCTTATTCAAACGTCAATATGACATTATAGATGATGAACAAACTCATAAAGTGAATAATAGTACTTCATTTGGAACAGTGGAGGATAGGTTGCAATTCCTGTTACATTCACATAATATGATTAGTTCACTTTGCTTCTCAATTTAAGGCCCCAGAAAGGAGATAAAAATCCTAAAACAAAATGATGAAAATATAGCTATATCAGATATTTTTAAAAGAAAAATAGTAGATTGTAAAGATAATATCTGGTAAAGATTGGGTCCAGGTGTAAGCAAAGATGAAAAGAAAAAAGTAAACAAGAAATGCAGAGAAAGATGAAATAAAGTGGGATATACAAATGGTAGGGACCAGGAGTGAAGAATAGTTTCTATATTTTATAATGTTGATAATAAAGATTAGTGATTTGGACTAATAGCAGGCTTTAGCTAACTAGAGAAAGCAGCAGCAGATACCAGAATATATGTGAAAGAAAAAATATAAGACCATTTAGGAAAATTAAAGTTCTGATTCATATTATTTATAAACACATTGTATGAAGACTAAAAGCCTCAAGGTGTTTATAAAATAACAATTGGATATGTAATCCACTTTTATAAAAATATTTTAAAATGTAGCAATTGGTGGCTATTTCTAAAAAGTGTATAATCATATCTGTTTTTGAAAATATTCATTCTTTGAGGACACCAACCCTGAGTGCTTTTGTATTACTTTTGTCAGCATTCACCAGAAATTACTCCCAAAAGACTCAAAGATCTACATGACTATGAAAATAATCATTATTCTCAAAGAATACGTAGCATGAGTGTTCTTAGCAAAGTTTTGTAGATTATCCTGTTATTCTGTCTTTCCTTCATAAATAAAAGCATCTATAATTTTAGTTCTAAATTATCTATCTTGAAAATTTGAAAAAAAAATAATGTTTCAGAAAGGTATCTGTAAACATTCCTCTTTGATATATAACATAAAATATACAGTGATTAGAATGGAAATGAAGAAAGTAAGATTCTCTTAGAGCAGTGGTGGGCAAACCCTTTAGTCAACAGAGCCAAATATCAATAGTACAACAACTGAAATCTCTTTTGAGAGCCGAATTTTTTAAACTTAAACTATATAGTTAGGTACATTGTTATTAACTTAATTAGGGTACTCCTAAGCTGGCCTTTGCTAAAAACTCAAGGGGCCAAAGAGCCACATGTGGCTCTCAAGCCGCAGTTTACCGACCACTGTCTTAGAGGATGTGTGTCTCCTGGTTTATTATTTTGAGTACAACACTGAACAAATTATTATTATTTAAAATATGTTTTTAATTAATTTGAGAGAGAGAGGAAGGGAAAGGGAGATAGACAAAATGAAACAATAATGTGAGAGAGAAACATCCATCAACTGCCTCCTGCATGCTCCCACCAAGAATCAGGCTTGAAACCCGGGCTTGTGCCCTGACTGGGAATCAAACCAATGACTCTTTGGTGCAAAGGAAAATGCTCAACCAATTGAGCCACCCCAGCCAGGGCTGAAAATTTTATTTTATAAAATGATTTGGTGAAGTGAATGTCTTTCCTATACTTCCTATTATTCATGAAAAAAAAAAATCTAGAAATTGAAGAGAAGCAAATGGGCAGAATGCCTTTCATTGCCTGTTAATATAAGACAATTTTTAACATAGCCCTGGGCAGGGAAAGGCGAATGCTCTTGTGTTATAATAAGGACAGAGTTATTAGTTATTTGTTTGTTACAAATAAGGTCAAAGTTATGTTAATAGAAGGAATATGAATTTCTCATACAGACCAGCTGAGGACCTTTACAAATAAATCAATGATCACAGTGGGAGGTGTGTTTGATTTTAGATTCTTTTTGTGAAAATAACACAGCCTGAAGTAAAAACACCTATCCTACTCCATAATCAATTTTTTCCCTAACGGGAAAGAAGGTCATCATTATGCTCCTCTAACAGACTAGAGGACACAGAAACGCTAACACAAAAGATCCTCCTTCTGCAGGGCCAGCAGGGAACCTTCAGGATAGGGGAGGAGTGGGGATAACTTTCCACAGGTCACTTCAGCTGCAAAATTTGATAGAACCACTGGATAACTGAAAACAGAAGGGTTGGGACATCCTGTGTGTTGGAGGGTGGAGAGCTCAGATGAAAAGGGAAAGAAGCTAAAAGGAGAGGACTGAGGAAAGGGGCAGAGAATAGGGAAAATATAGCATAAGTTGTTCAGCTAAGCCACCTACCCCATCATCTATGCAACTAAGTAAATTCTTTAGATTTCCCTTAATATTCTGAATGTTCACTTTGGGAATAGGTGCTTAGAACTGAATATAGAAAAGAGAAGGTTGTAGCCCCATCACTATGCTGACTAGACGTGATGTACTGTTAATGAGTGAGATCTACCCACAGGCCAAGTTAGGCAAGTCAGTCCTCCCACTGTCACTTTTTCTAAAAAATGGCTTGAGGCAACAGAGGTTGGCAAGAAAAGGAAAGCAACATGGCATGAATTATGAAGAATGTTATTTCTCTTGAAATATGACTAGCATCAGATTCCTACAGCAAAATAGAAATCACCAGAAAGATTTCATCCCTAGCTATGAACTCAATATCAGTTATCAATATGCAAATAGGATGATGACCTACATTGAAATAAATAATAGCACAGCATGAAAATAATAATAGTAATAATAATACACATGAAACAGACTGTGGAATCTCAGAGGGAAGGCAGGGAAGGTGGGTGGGTGGAAAGAGATCAACCAAAGAACTTGTTTGCATATATGCATAACCCATGGGCACAGACAATAGGGTGGTGGGGGGATGGGGTAGAGGGCAGGGCAGGTAAGAGGAGGTCAATGGGGAGAAGGGGGAACATATTAAAAATAATAATAATAAATAAAAATAATTTTTAAAATAATAACAATACAAAACCTTGAGTAAGAAGAGTCTTCAGGGTAAAGAGAAAACAATAAAAATATAAATGTATATATTAAGAAAAGGCAAAATAAAACCTGGGAACTATAATATTCCCAGGTTTTTAGGAGACTATAGTAGCTTTCAACACTACTTTTAAGCCCCTCTGATGTGTAATTAACATTCAGTAAGAGATCATGCCCAGAGTCAGTTGCTCCAAGGCAAAGACCTTAAGTGACATATTTTAGCACAATGCATACTTTTTAACATCCAATTAAAAAAAAACACACACCTAGAGTAAAAGAGTAGGAAAGACAAGTCATGACAGAAACATAAAAAAGACTAGCAAATTTTAAAATCTGAGTGTCCAGTTTTATAAAATTCCACTCAAGTTGCAATGCATATGGAGATATAAATTTTTATAATTTTTGTCAAAATAATTAAATACAATGTAGAGTCACTCTGTATGGCATGTAGAGTATGTATATAAACAAATTCCATTTGGAACTAATTTAATGTGGCAGCAGAGAGAAATCATTATAAGCAAAAGCTCAGTATTAAGGTTTCTCTGAATATGTTAATCACGAGATCCAGGAGTTAGAATTAATGAGTAGTGTGCCTGGGGCTGTGACTGTGTATGGAAGCTATTTTGCACTGAAGAAAATAGATACAGGAGATGGAAAGAAACTCAAATTTTTTAAAGGCATACCAGTTGAAACAATCTAAAATTAAATTTTATTTAGACTTTCTTTAGTCATAAAAATACAGTTGAAAATAAACATAGAAATACAGTTGAAATTTTGACAGAAAGTATTTTTAAATCCAGATACACTAAGGAACGGGAAAGCAGGACAATATGATCAATTTGTCTGTGCATTCCACTCTCTCAGAAAATGTCCTTATTTTCAGGGCTGTCTTACCTATTAACTTCTGAGCTATGTTTGCACTCCTTCTGACTTGAGAAGGGTAAAGTTTATAAGCAGAACAAGATAGGAGAAGTTGCTGAAACCGGTTTGGCTCAGTGGATAGAGCATCGGACTGAAAGGTCCCAGGTTCGATTCCGGTCAAGGGCATGTACATTGGTTGTGGACACATCCCCAGTAGGGGATGTGCAGGAGGCAGCTGGTCGATGTTTCTCTCTCATCGACGTTTCCAGCTCTCTATCCCTCTCCCTTCCTCTCTGTGAAAAAATTAATAAAATATATTTTTTTAAAAAGATAGGAGAAGTGATATCAATAAAAAAAGAACTGAGGAATGCTCTTATAACCTAATTCCTTTCTGACTTTTCCCATACCTAAGCTTTTTCTAGTGAAATGAAGTACAGCATAGGGAATATAGTCAACAATATTGTAATAAAACTATGTATTGTGCCAAGTGAGTACTAAACTTACGTGAAGGAACCACTTGGTTATATAAATGTCTAACTACTATGTTATACACTGAAATTAATATAATATTGGATGTCACCTGTGACTTCAGTTCCTTGATGAATTATAATAACTGTCTATAGAGTTAATTTTTGGTTTTTTATGCTTTTATTGTTGTTGCAAAGATGAGAGTTATGACTCCCAAGATCTTTACATGCTGGCCCTGGCTTTACAAATGCTACGTTAAAGACTCATTCATCCTCATTTGCATATGAAAATTTTATTGAGGCCCAGCCATCATACCTCAGTGGTTGAGCATCAACCTATGAACCAGGAGGCCACAGTTCAATTCCCTGGTCAGACATATCCCCAGGTTGTGAGCTCAGTCCCCTGTGGGGGCATGCAGGAGGCAGCCAATCAATGATTCTCTCTCATCATTGATGTTTCTATCTCTGTCTCCCTTCTTTCTGAAATCAATTAAAAAAAATTGTTTTTATTGAGGAACATAATCTAATCCAGTCACCCACTTATCCTATTTTCAGCTATTGTGAAAATTCAGACTTTATTTTCTTGACCCGCTGAGAAACAGCTGGTTCTGCTGACTTTCACAATACATATCCTGACTCCTGGTTCAAGCCTGATCCAAAAAGACCAATCTGTGACTTGACACACCTGGTACTCACTAGTATATAAACACCCTGATTCTCAAGAACTGCTGAGAGATCATAAAGATGATTAGCTAGTCTGTTTTAATTTGGCCAAAGGCAAAATACTCACTGTTAATTGATAGGGTGCTTTCTCCTCCAGAAATTTATGGAGGGAAAAAGAAAAACACATCAAGTTATTAGAAGCTAAAAGCAGGCCTAGTACTCTTTCATTTGTATGATACTCTGAAAATACTTTTACTTAATTCAGCAGAAACATAGGTGGAAAGTGCCAAAACATGGTGTGCAGAAGTTAAATAAATGACCTTGAGCCAGTAGATGAATAAAAGATGAGGCAAAAGCCAATGTTTTCATAATGAACTCAACCTTGAAAAATGATCCTGTTGACAGTCCACTGTGATATAATGATGGTAAACCATGACAGTCAAACTAAAGGATCATAGTTTTTGTTGTTTTTAAGTCACATGCTGTATTGTGAGTTTGGCACCGTTCACATGGCCAAAACAAATTCTTTGTACTTCTGAAATACTGTTATCAAACAGAATGAGTCACCACATTTTCACACACCCACGTTGAGCCAATGCTTTGACTATTTTTAAAATAAAATTACAGAAGATAATTATACTAAACTGCATGAAATCTCACCCAATATTTGTCAATAGTAGAAAGAAAATGCCTTCATGGAGAAAATGACAAAAAAAAGGAAAAAAAATACAAGCTAAAACTTTAAAGGAGGTGGGGACTAATGATGTGTGAAAATTTAATAGGCTTCAGTACGCCCACTATGCCGCACTCCATTTGTTAAGGGATGGTAGAAGCGGCAGTTCTCTGGGTAATGTGAATAAGAGTTATTAGCAATAATAATGGTTTGCTAGCTGATAAATTTGCAGATTAAGCAACCTCTGCCATGGAGGTTAGTAATATTTCAGAGATATTGCTCAAAAGATAATGGAATGGCTACTTTATTTTTGTATCAGAAAAACTGGACTCTTTACCCAAGTGTGGCAGCAGAAGTCTTGCTTCTCTCATATTTCAATTTAATGTGTGGTAAGAATTCTACCCAGTACTGAAAATATTATGACATTTCACTCGTTCGATCATGCAGCATTCTATAGTTGTGCTCACACTATCTGCTCCTCTACTTGTTAAAGATCACATCAGAAAAAGCAACAAACTACT
The DNA here is from genome assembly GCF_964339955.1 of Pipistrellus hanaki. NCBI lineage: Eukaryota > Metazoa > Chordata > Mammalia > Chiroptera > Vespertilionidae > Pipistrellus > Pipistrellus hanaki. The sequence goes on from NC_140512.1 coordinate 34,780,239, forward strand.
TTAAATCCAGGGCATTTTATAATAAAAATAATAAATAATGTAAGTTTCCCCATTGGGACTGTATTTTTGCTATTTTTGTAATGAAAATAATAATATGCTAAATTTTTTTAATGGCTACTAGGCATCCTGCATTTGAGTTGCATTTATTAGACAAAAATGTCTTTCGGTAAAGGCCTTTGAAACTTTCATAAAGTTATCCTGGAGCCCGCTGCTGTGCCTCAGTGGTTGAGCACTGAACTATGAACCAGGAAGTCATAGTTCAATTCCCAGTCAGGACACATGACCTGATTGTGGCTTGATTCCCTGCAGGGGGCATGAAGGAGGCAAGTGGCCAATGATTCTCTCTCAGCACTGAGGTTTCTATCGCTCTCTCCCTCTCCCTTCCTCTCTGAAATCAATTAAAATGTTATAAATAAAAAAGTTACCCTGGGGTGCCAGTGTTGATTATCTAGACTGGTAGTCAGACATGCAGGTGTGGAGAAGCACATAACTGTTTTTGTTTACAACAATGGGAATTCAAGAAGGTCTGTAAGAACATGGCACCAGAACTGAGTGCCCTGTGCACGTGGTTTAGTATTATCTATGCAACTGTCAGTTGTCCATCATAATACATTGTCTCATAACATCTTTCCATGGAAACCAGAACCACTCAAATGATATAATAAATAACAATTATTTCAATCACAATTACCATTTGATCTAAGCTCTTTGGCAACTGCTGTCAGTTTCAGGAACACATGGTGTTCATAGCAACTCTCAGTACTAGCCAGTTTGACTAAAATAAAATTGGCTTAACACTTTCTATGCAGGTCATGCCTAGATGATATGGGAGTGTTACTTCCCAGATAATAATCTGAAAGGCACAGCAAAACTACTTTGGGTAGAGGAGGGACTACACTTGGACGATAGTTTGAGGTGTGGTCCAGAAAGCCAGGAGGGAATCTAGCCCAGGGCTGCAGACAGGGCTTGAGGCAGAACCCCTCTGAATTGGGCTCAATTTAAGAAGCAAAAGGCCAACACCAGAAACTAGAAGACACAGAGCTCAGTATATTCAATCAGTTTGGAGTCTTCCTCATGAAGGAAATGATCATAGTTCATGATATAACCCCAGAGGGGTAAAGGTAAGAATCATGCCCAGAACCTCACAGGAAAGGCTGGGGGTGGGGATGGGGGCTAAGAGATCAACCAAAAGCCTTGTATGCATTCATATAAGCTTCACCAATAGACACAGACAGTATGTGGGGGTGAGGGCCTGTGCTGAGGGGCCAGAGCGGGCAGGGAAAGGACAAAGGAGAAAAAAGGAGACATATATAATACTTTCAACAACAAAGAATTTAAATATTAAAAAATCCTAATGAGATAAAATACACATTGGGGGGTGACGGGGAGATAACTCTAAGCCATATAATAAAAATCTGCAAAACAATTTAAAATAAAAGAAGAATCACATCCAGGCTTTGAAGTTGAAGATGATGACAGTAATGATGGAAACTCGTGCACCACATAAAATTAATAATAGTCCACTGGTTCCCAGACGTTGCTGTAAACTTGAATCACAGGGTGTTCTTTACATAAAGCTGATGAGAAATTTACTTCAGGAGCAGATATTAAGCAATTTTGTTTAAGAAATTGAAGCATCTGGTCCCCATCTCTGACCTGAAAGATGGAGTTTGCCCATATAAATTAAAGTCTTTCCAATGATTCTCAAAGGGTGGTCCCAGACCAGAAGCTCTTAAGATCACACCTGAGAATAGTTTATAAATGAAAAATTCACCCCAGACGTATGAAATCAGTCACTCTGAGGGTGAGCCTGGCAATCTGAATTTTAACAAACCCTCCAGATGATTTTTATTTTTTGTCAATCCTCACCTGAGTATATTTTTTCCAGTAGTGTGTGTGTGTGTGTGTGTGTGTGTGTGTGTGTGTGTGTGTGTGTTTTCAGAGAGTAGAATGTGGGGGGTGGGGGGGAGAGAAGGAAGAGAGAGAGAGATCAATGTGAGAGAGACACATTGATTGGTTGCCTCCCACATATGCCTGGACTGGGGCTGGGATCAAACTTGCAATCCAGGTACATGCCTTTGACCTGGAATCGTACCTGCAACCCTTCAATAGGTGGGCCAATGCTCTAACCCTTAACAACACTAGTCAGAGAAACCCTGCAGATGATTTTGATGCGAAGTCTGAGAAGCACTGGTCTTTACAATAATTTGTGTAAACTCTTCACTATTTTTCCCTGTAAAATAGGTAAATTATTAAAATTTTCAGATTCAGCCGAAACCGGTTTGGCTCAGTGGTAGAGCGTCGGTCTGCGGACTGAAAGGCCCCAGGTTCGATTCCGGTCAGGGGCATGTATGTTGGTTGCGGGCACATCCCCGGTAGGGGGTATGCAAGAGGCAGCTGGTCAATGTTTCTCATTGACGTTTCTAGCTCTCTATCTCTCTCCCTTCCTCTCTGTAAAAAAATCAATAAAATATATTTAATAAATAAATAAATAAATAAATAAATTTTCAGATTCAATTCTATTTGTCCTAAATTTTTATTCAAATACAAACTCTGCCCTGGCCAGTCTGCACATTTTACCTACAGTATACAAGTCACAGAAAAGATTTATGATTCTTACTAAAAGGAATCTATTTAGGGCCTGGACCAACAGACCACATTCCCAGAGGGTTCCTGAACCAGGGACTAGCCTGTAATTTTCAAGGGCATCCCTTTGTCTTCTACCATATACACAATCTGAACAGCCATCGGAGAGGGAGTCTTGAATCAGAAAGTCCAATTCAGCCTTTGATTTCTCCTATAACTGGTAGCATGACTTATGACAATTTTATGAGCTTTGATTTTCACATAAAGTGGGAATAGTCAAAAATAAAGTAGAAGTAGAATACCGCACATTGTGAGAACTGAGAGATCATTTATGTGGAGGAAAAAGTGCTACCAAAAATAAATCAATTTGCTCATTTTACCTAATGGTTCTGTGTGCTGCTCCCTTAACCTATTCTATGGAAGGCAGAATGATGTCCTTCCTCTCCCCTACCTGTCCAATCATAGACCCCAGACCTGTGATAGATGACCTGACATGGCAGAGGGGCCTTGGCAGATGTCATTAAGACTAAAGAACTTGAGAAGGCAAGATCATCCTGGGTCAGTCATGTGGGCCCAGTGAGTAACTACATGAATTCTTAAACTTGGAGAACTATTCCTAGCTGCAGTCAGAGAGAAATGTAAGAACAAAATGATCAGAGAGACAGACCTTGCTGGCTCAGAAGGTGGAGGGGTGTGCCAGAAGCTGAAGGATATGGGCAGCCTCTAGAAGTCAGAAAAACAAACAAACAAACAAACAAAAACAATGGAATACGTTCTCCCCAAAAGTCTCCCACAGGATATGCAGTGCTGCACCTTGATTTCAGGCCAGTTGAACTTGGGACCCCTGTAGAACCGTAGATAATAAATTTGTGTCATTTTTAAGCCACTAAAGCTTTGGTAGTTTGTTACAGCAGCAATAGGAAATTAACACACATTCCTATGCGTATTCTCTTTAAGTTACTTTAAAATGTAAAACTGGGGTGCATCACAGGACCACTGGCATCCACTGGATCTCAGGAGCAGATTAATGGTCCAGATTAATGATTACAACACACTGGAAAGGTAGTTACTATGTGTAAGCAACATGTACCCTACTTTCACTGAATCAGAGAGAGTAAACTCACATTAAGAAAACCAAGTCAGATCACAATTTGTCAAGAAAGCTGGGACTTTAAAGGTGTCAACTTTCCCTCCCCCCAACAGTGGTTTTATTGGTTTGTTTTTTTATGTTTATTGTTGGTATTACATTGGTCTTCCTATATAGAGAAAGAAATTGAAACATAATATGAAGAGAAATTGAAACATAATGTATCTATTGATACTGTGTTTTGCCAGGATGGCAAACCACCAGGAACTCGCTTTTAAAATTATTTTCAAGATCCATCGTTTCAGTATTTCAAATACAAACAGGAATAGAAACTGAACAAAATATGGGCTTATAAAGAGCATTAAGGAGCTTCTCTACAGACTATATGGGACTTGTTTGTGAGAAGCTTGCAGATGGCTGTCTTCTCACTATGTGTTCATTTGGCAGAGAGTAGAGAGAGCAAGCTCTCACCTCTGTTTTATAAGGACACCAATCCTATTCATGAGAGCCCCACCCTCATGACCTAATTACCTCCAGAACACCCCACCCTCTAATACCATGAGGGTGAGTATTTCAACCTTTGAATGGGGAATTTGAGATACAAACTTTCAAGTCATAACAGAGGTTGGACATTGATCCACTTATTCCCTCCCTAGGAAAGTCCAGGTTGCACGAAAGTAAAGGTGTGACTCTACAGGAGGACTCACTATGCAGGTGCAGAGAGCTTGAGACAAATGTCTGGATGAGGAACCTAGTAAAGCCTACACAGAATGGAATGCTGGGGGTGGGGGGGAGGCGGGGATGCAAGGGATGTGGGGTCTGAAGCCTGGCAGTACTCATACTTCTGTAAAAAAAAAAAAAAAAACTAGCTAAGAAACTAGGCTAGAAATCAGATTGCTTGGAGTTGAATTCCGACACCATCACTTAATGCTTATGCTTCCTCTAGAAAGTTAATTTTTCTGAGCTCTAGTTTACCATCTGTAAAATGGAGATGAGTGTCTATGCATAAGGTTTTTATTAGCATAAATGGGGCAACCTTAGGACCAGCCAGTCCTGCACACAGAATGAACATTCAGTAATATTGACCACTAGAAGCCTGGTACACGACATTCGTGCACTGGAGAGTGGGGGTGGGGGGGGGTCTCTCAGCATGGATTGTGCCCTCTCACAGTCCAGGACCCATTCTCAGATATCCCCTGAGAGGTCCTTAGTGCTATTGCAGAGACGGGAGAAGCTCCCGCCACCACCGCTGTTCTCGCCAGCCAAAAGCCAGCGCTCCCCCTGTGGGAGCACAATGACCACCAGGAGACAGCTCTGGCATTGAGCATCTGCTCCCTGGTGGTCAGTGTGCTTCATAGCAACCAGTTGTTCCTCTGTTAGGTCGATTTGCATATTGGCCTTTTATTATGTAGGATTATCAAAATTATGGATGACAATTATTACACTGGCTCTGCTGCTATGGTAACATAAGTTGAGGTTGAGAGAAAGAAGGAAAAGGAACAACCTATATTTTCTTTTCTTCACTTTAATTCAAGGTAAATGATATGCTGTTCCAGTCTTAGGGTTATAGAAGACACCAAATCAGGATCTCAAGGAACAAAATGGGAAGTGGCAGGCTGGTTGTACTTATAAAAATACAGGAAAGGAGTTGAGAGGCATTCCTAGAGATAAGTGGAGGTAGAGGAACATTTGGCTGCAAGTAATACCTCTAAGCCTCAAACACAAATAGAATTAGACCTTTTTGTGCATTCCCAATGAAAGTTAACACTATTTGATTGTCTGTCCAACCAATTTTAGTTTACAGTGGTGCCTCACACAACGAACTTAATTCGTTCCAGGAGCAAGCTTGTTATGCGAAAAGTTCGTTATGTGAAAATCGTTTTCCCATAACAATACATGTTAAAAAAAATAATTCGTTCTGTAGCATAAAATATGCTAAGATGACATAAAAAAATATGCTAAGATGACATATTTTTATTTAGATACATCTAAAAACATAATTTTAAAAAAAAAAAACACACATTTTTTAAATTTTAAGACAGACTAAGTAGAGTCTACCGAATCTTGCACATCTTCATCCATTTTCTGCTTTTTGGCCGATGGTTTCATGAAAAACCTGTCCAAAGTTCGCTGTGCGAGGCGTTCGTTATGCGAGGCACCACTGTATTGCCCTTTCGCATTAATTGGCTCAAGCCCCCAGAGGTCAGTGCTCTGTGATCCAATACCATGCCCTCAGTAGTGATGGCCTAGGGTAGGTCCCCGAGCAAAGCCCAAACAGTCAGATTTCTCTTTTCCAGAGCCACTCAAATTTCATATATGCTTAGGCCAACTACATACAATATAGGGAGATGGGGTAGTCGTAGCCCACCATGTTGATAAAGTAGAAAAGTTATTTGCAAAAATAGTAAAACAGGCATGCATAGACAAATGAAGGTGAAGGATGGAGCCCCAATGACTTTTCCTGTTTGTGTTAGTGAGACAAGGGTGAATTCTGTCCCTTGGTTCCAGGCTGTGCCCCGGTACCCTCGTTCTTAATTTGCCTTTTGACTTAAGAAGTATCTCTAGTTGGTTTATGCTATTTCAAATAAAACAATTCAAACCATATAATTACTAAACCTCTGCTACTGAGCCAGGATTTCTGCCTCAATGATTACCCTTTAGCTCAATTTGAGAAATATTATAGGATCTTTCTATGATGATACAGGCAGAAAGTATCATCATAACTGCAACAGCCTAATCCTGTGCAGTCATTAAAAGTTTTCATGTGTGAAAATGCTCCTTTATAGAGAGAACGCTGTAGCTAGTTAGCTAACTCCAAATAATAAAACTGAGCCAACTACAAAAACACTAAAATATCCTGAGGAATCTTAATATCACTGCTATTAACACCATGTAGTGTAAAAGTGCAGACTGTCAAAACTTTGTGAATGCATATAAATAGATACATGGTATGTCAACACTGTTTGCTAAGTAAACAAGGCTCTCTTTATTTAAAAATTAAAAAACACACACACACCCTTATATCTGTTTTGATAAGAATAGTTCTCCCCATAGGGGAAAAAATAAACACACTTGCCATATAAAACAATCAATATGCAAGTCATAGAATATAAAGATTTTTATTTCCAAAGAAAATTTCAACTGATTCATATATTTTGGTTGACGAATTGCCTTTGTTTCCAACCTTTCTGCTATCATGTGGAACTGTTACCAAGCTATATTCCTAATAGCAATATAGTTATCAACATAGTTTATCTATGAAGATCAACATTTTCATACTATAATCATACATTCTTGAAAAGACAGTAATTATACTTCCTGGGTAAAAAGTATTTGCAAGTTGACCTAATTAGAATTACCGATACACGGAAGAGGGAACAAATGATCCATATTATCTAGCTTTAAGTGACATAGGGTTCTTTTTGGCCAAAAATTTACTTGTTTTAATAACATATAGTTACATAGCAAAACGCTAATGTATTTTCATTGTGTTATAGAAAAGGATGCTAGATAGAGGGGTTGCAAACATTTTGAATTGGAAGGCAAACACTAAGGTAAAATGCCAACAGTTTCATGAGCCTGTATATATAATATAGTAAGGATTACAGTCCAGTTTCCTCTCTTAGCTGGGAGAGGAGGATCACCTGGAGCTACAGGAAGTAAAGGGAAGGTGAACTAAATAAAGTCCAAGTCCTACATAGGCACTAGGTAGAAACCCAGAGGAAATTGACCTATTCAGTACAAGATCCAGTGCCCCAAAATAAGCAAAATTTAGCTGGAAGGCGGGACTTGGCAAGTCTCTTTGGAAAGAAGTAGTAAGTGGAATGGCCTAGTCCAGGGAGAAGGTATAAAGGAGAGTGACAGTCCCCATGCCCCCCTCCCCTGCCATGAGTGAATGGCCCTGGGGGTTCCCTAAAGCATCTAATGCAGTGTTCTCCACCCAGTATGAACACTGTATCACCCGAGGAGCTTTAAAAAACATACTGATACCCAAAACCAATTCAGTAAAAAATCTCTGGTGGTTCAAATACTCGGCCAGCACTGGGAACTACAGATTAAATAGAAGGAATTGCCCACACACGGAAATGCTGACGGTGAGTGTGGGTTACTATAAGGAATCCAGACCTTCCCAGGGGACTCTACAGAGAGCTGGCAAGGTCATGGGCTTTATGGTCATCAGCAATCATGACGGGAGAGAGCTGCCAAGGCACTAAGCCAGTTCCGAGGACGTGCTCAGCATCCCGAAGCAGGAAAAAGTACATCAACTCACACATAGCAATGTCCACAATAAAGTATATTGCAAAATGGGATATTATTACAAAATGAGTATGAGATCATAATCCATATAAGTGCCCATTCAAAGGAAACAATGAGAATCCAATTCCCTTCCAGGTTCAGTCTAAGGCATAATAGGAAGAAAAATATGTTTCCTTTTGTCTAAACATAAAAGGGTCTTAATTTTTAAAATCTGCCTTTGTCCCAAATGCTCAGAAGTTTATGTATGCAAAAGCAAAACAAGGAATCTCTTAAGAAGCTGATCCTCATAGCTGCAGTGTTTTTCCCTCCCGGAAAGCAGCATGCTTTCTGTGCATGTCTAGATGCTTTTCTCCTCACATGTTTACCTGGAAACCAAAATGAGATGCCATCCTCCTGTCTGAGACAGAAAAGGGGCTTCTAGCTTTTGCCCTGAGGAGGTAAGAGCCCTCTTGGAATGTGTCCATCATTAAAACAGTGCTTGAGGGAATTTGCCTGCTCACATTTTAATTATTGTTTTACTCATGTTATATTTGTTAACCCTATCTTGGCCAATCCCAAACCTATTTTCTTGCAATTATATCCCTTGTTTATCAAGACATTGGAGTTTACACCAAAACAATAATCTGCTTTTAAAAATTTATCATATTCACTAGTGAAATCAATCCTTTTACAAGGACAAGATAAGCATGCCACATGAGCTAACATTTTAGCCTGAGCGGCATAATAATTATCCTGTTATTATTAGAGAACCCTGCTGTGCTAATTAGCATGCATCAGCATACAAATCAAGTTTAGTGTAAGCACTGAAACTTTTTTTGCAAGTTTAAGTGTATTTATCTAGTCCCCTACTTATCACCACTACCGTTCTGCCAGAGAAAGCAGGGAAATGTAGAGCCAAATAGGATTTTATTTTTACAACATTGCTTAAACGGTCAGAAAAAGGCAAAGTTACTTTGTAAATGAACAGTTTTCCTGCTTTAAATATATTACTAGGGGAGGCCATTTCCGCAAAACCATGGAAAGAAAAGGAACAGATGGTGCAGGGCAGTGTGGATAGGATTCAACATTAAAGGTGGGGCCTGTTGTGTATCTAGGATTAAAGAAGAGAAGAGATCATTGGATGGTTTGTTAAAACCCAAAAGAAGACAGGAGTTCATTCTCTTAAGGGTAAAGATTAAATATTGGAAGTTCTTGAAATTCAGTACACTTTTCTCTGTTTTAAGAGCATAGGATCTATAAGAAGGAAATCTTCCTTCCTTCAACTTCCACCTTTTCTATTTTTTCAACCTGCAATTTAGCAAATTCCTTCTGTTTTAAGGTTCTAGAAGAAATAAACCATATCTTATAGATTCCTCACAATGCCTAATATTCAGAGTTTTTATTCATTGGTCATTTCATTCTAAAAAGGTAGTAAGATGTCTGGAAGATTCTTTACTCAGGACATGTCAAGTGGAAGAGATGAATGGAAGCTTCTCTGCCAAGAGGTGTCACCTCTCAGATTTGGCATGTGCAACTAAGAACCATGCTTATTATGGAAAATAAATACAATTTTACATGTATGAGGTCAAACTGCATATGAATATTAATAAATCTTATAAGTAAAATCATTTTTTAAAGTATGAATAGTAATACATAAATGATAAAGTTCCATGACTTGATATCACACATTCTAAAACATGCTTGGACCAAGACTATATTTTTTTTAGCTTTGCTCTTTAGCATGTCCCATTTCATCTCTGAAGACAACCAAGTCACTATCATTCCTTCTTTATGAGCTTCATTGTGCCATGCTAAAATGTCAGGAACTCTAAGCATTTCATAAGCATTAAATATCTTTTAATCTATATTAATAAAAGTGTAATATGTTAATTAGAGTGCACAGCTGAACAAGCTTCAGGCCATCCTTCCAGGTATTCTTCCGGATGACCTTCCAGATGCAGCCAGGGCTGCGAGGGCTGAGGCAATCTGCTCCGGCTGCGAGGGCCGAGCCCCTTGCACAAATTTCATGCATTGGGCCTCTAGTATAACATAATTATAATAGTAACAATTATTATTATCTTGTTTAAATTACTTATTTTTTTCTTTCTTTTCTGCATGTAGAGATCTTGGTGGCTAGCATTTATTTCTATAATTCTTAGTTCAACAATCCAAACATTTTGTTGTATCTATATAAGTAAGAACATGTGTATAGAATGCAAACTATGGTTAAAGTGAATCAATGCTCGAACGCACCAAGTGCATTCATGTGCCTGTAAAAACTTCTATAAATATGCTCTGGCCAGTATGGCTCAGGTAGTTAGTCATGCACCAAGATGTTGCCAGTTAGATTCCTGGTCAGGGCATATGTCCAGGTTACAGGCTCAATCCCTGGTAGGGGTCATGCAGGAGGCAGTAGATCATCAATGTTTGATCATTGATGTTTCTTGATCTCTCTCTCTCTCTCTCTCTCTCTCTCTCTCTCTCTCTCTCTCTCTCTCCCTCTCTCTCTCCCTCTCTCTCCTTTTTCTCAGTGGGGAGAGATTACCCAAAGAATGTATATGTATATATGCACAACCCATGAACATAGACAATAGTGTGGTGAAGGCCTGGGGTGGGGAGGGAAGTTCTGGGTGGAGGAGGTCAGTGGGGGAAAAAAGGAGATATCTGTAATACTTTCAATACTAAAGATAAATTTTTTTAAAAAAAAACTTCTATGCATTTTAACTGATAGCCACTTAGTACTAAAAGATAAAAACCAAAATTTTGTTTTAGCAAGAATACACTAAATTGTTTGGGATTTATTCACCATATGAATAAATTCAAAAGAAGGCAATAATATATGAAGATTTATATAGAATTGTATGTTTTCATTCTCAGGCTCAGGGCTGATGTTCACTATGATAAAATAAAGAATGGTGACATTAATACATTCATCAAAATGGATAACATGTCAAAGATAAGAAATTGCCTCAACAAATTATTCATATACGATGTTCGTTACTGTATACATCTCAAGTGAAAGTCATGCTACTATTGACTTTTCAGGTACCAGAGAAACTACATTAGAACACAAACTTCTCTAGTATGTAAATATACTAATGTTTTAGGCAACCATCCTCACTTTGTTAGATGCCACTTAATTGATGAGTGTGGTTTGGCAGTAGTAATGAGGAGGAAATGTTTTCCTTATTAGACTGATCTACACAAACAATCAATAAAAAGCATCAATACTTAAATTAATGCCCACAGATTATAATAATAATGACTCACATTTGAAATTTTTGAAGCCAAATATTTCAGAGTGTAATTTGTTGTCTATTTTTCTTGAATAAATCACTTCATTGTTTCGTTAAAGTGTCATGTCAAAGCCTTATGTTAGCAGTGGTTCTAAATGATTAAATATCTAATTCCTTTCATGTGCCTTTCTCATTTGTTTCCAAAGCTATGTGAAATAGGCTTCTGGGGAAATGGTATATTAATGCGCATTTGTAGTAATTCATAGTGTTGAGTTATGTGAAGTAATAAAGTGGCATTTCCTCTAATTTATTGAAGGAGAAGATTATCATCAGGAACAATAAGAAATGACATTTTTATAAGAAATGTGAACTTACATTGAGCTCTTTACTAACCGTCAAGAGCAAGGTATACTAATACATTTTCAGGTTCTTATACTTGTCATCATTACTTGTACTATTACTCAGCTTCAAATGCTTTACCTAATACCAATTTATTTATTACAGGACAAAAAAAATGATTTCAATGATAAAAAATGAAATAGGTGAAGTTGAAACATGAGCTACAGTGGGAATCCTGTTCCAGCTAAAACATGGACCTTCAAGCACAGGTTATACATGTATGTAACTTTTTCAATGGAATAATGTTGTAGTGTAAAACATAGGCTATGATTTGACTTGAAAATCCAGATTAACCAATTAAGGAACCAACTTATCCACTATCCATGATATATTGTCTTTAAGTACATTATTTTACTCACTCCCATAACATGCAGCTATTTACTAGGCAGTAGGAATAATTTTAAGTATACTAGTCATGTGTTCTGATATCGGTTATCACCAATTCTAAAATAAATAATATACTTAAGCAACTTTATATTTTGCATCTTCAATTATGCATTGTGTTTATTGGTCTGCAGGAAAACTTACAGACCAATACTCCTGGTGAGCACTGGCTTTAGGAAAACTATTCAAAGTCCAAATTACACATTTTAAAGGCCTTGAAGAATTACCAAGTCTGTGGACTTGAGACCATGATCCCAGACAGAAGAGAAGTACAAAGGTTAGAGCCTGACATTAATTACTGGTTTTCCCCTTAAGTCAGTCAGCCAATGTAGAACTCCAACTAAATGGATTACAAAATATCTACTAGGGTGCACAGTGCATCATGAAGGTGATATTATACACTGAGTGGCCAGATTATTATGATCTCTGAATGCATAATAATCTGGTCACTCAGTATATATCCTATATAATAAAAGGCCAATATGCAAATTGTCCCTTCAACCAGGAGTTCGACCAGCAGGCAGGTCGGCGAACTGCTCATGTCCCTTCTCCCTGGCCAGGCTGGCCGGACCCCACCCATGCATGAATTCATTGAATTCATGCACCAGGCCTCATACACACACGAACACACACACACACACACACACAGAAGTGGCCAGATTATTAAGTATTCAGAGATAATAATAATCTGGCCACTCAGTGTATAAAGACTCTCAAAAGCTATTTAACTTTGATGTTGCTTACCTTTATTGGTTAAAGATTGTATGTAATTCTATTCACATAGATTTTATAATTATTGTTTAAAAGTATTTCTATGCATGATCACAGCAGAGAAGAAAACAAAGCTATTCCAAGTACATCTTAGATGCTCTACATTTATACAATTTAGAATATTTATATAAATATGACTTAACATGACATAATTTTTTTAATTTAGGTAAAACTGCCTAAATTCAACCCCAATGCCTGAATGCTCTGCATATTTTAAAATCAAACACACTGATGACAATTTTAACTAATATTCTGCTTTATTTTGTGTCATATTCATATATCTGAATCTCTCTACATCTACCTAACCTATTTATATAGTTACATTAGTCTGAAAATTTATATTTGTAACAAAAATATTTGTCAAGAATCTAAATAACTATTACACATTTTACAATAATAATACAGGAAATTTTATATCTAAGTTGGCTTCTGAAAAATAGAAATTATGGGAAATCTAACTTGATTTCAGTTTTCATTAACACTAAGGTATATATATAATCTGGAATAATATATTTTTAGATTCAGTGTATTTAGAAGCAGTTATTATTCATATTAATTTTTGAAAAGCTTATACTATTTTTTAAATATATTTTATTGATTTTTTTACAGAGAGGAAGAGAGAGGGATAAAGAGTTAGAAACATCGATAAGAGAGAAACACTGATCAGCTGCCTCTTGCACACCCCCTACTGGGGATTTGCCTGCAACCAAGGTACATGCCCTTGACCGCAATCGAACCTGGGACCCTTCAGTCCACAGGCCAACGCTCTATCCACTGAGCCAAATAGGTTTCGGCAAAGCTTATACTATTGGTGGAAAAATATAAGTGACTAACAACTCAATAGAACATGAAATAAATCTGAAAAAAAAAAAAGTTTCCTTGTTTTTCAAGCAATTTAAATCATTGAGGTAGCTTACTACTTACTGTTCTGTTTTTTAACTAGAAATAGCTTTTAGTTGTAAATAAAATGTTGTCACTTCTTATAATGTTTTGGATTTAGTATATACCGTTTCCCCGAAAATAAGACAGTGTTTTATATTAATTTTTTTCTCCCAAAGATGCGCTAGGTCTTATTTTCAGGGGATGTCTTATCTTTCCATGCGCTAGGTCTTATTTTCGGAGGATGTCTTATTTTCGGGGAAACACGGTATATATATATAATTTTTTTTTCTCATGCAGAAACAAGAAAATGAAACATCTTGAAGCTATTGAAACTAAGTCCCAGGCATTATGTTATCACGGTGATTTAGTGAAACTATCACTGATGTTAGCATATCCTAATTATGGCCTGATTAATATTATTTAGACCTCAGTCAGAAACACTTATCTACTTTCTAACCTGAATTGTTACAACTGAATAGTTATTTCTCTTCCTCTCCCCTTCCTCCTCCATTCCACTCCTTCTTTCCCTCTTCCCCGAAACCGTCTTCCTCTCCACCTTCTCTCTACAGGAAAACAACTTGAGAGAAAAACCATTTTATTATTCTATAGCCACATGTGTTCATATTTCAAACTCATTATGTTTAGCAAGAATTAATTAAACTTACAGTAATGAAACTGAACTTGCTATTGTACAAGAAATTACTTTTGGTTCACAAACAAAATGTTCCTTAGTGAGATAAAATAGGTGACACAACAGTGCTGTTTCAGGGGAAACAAGAAGGGCTTTCTTTCTAAGTAAGGAAAATTCAGTCATAAGAAATAGGGAGTTGATTTCCAAAGAGGAATCAAATTTCTCCACTTCTTCAAATAAACTCCCTGTGTAGGGATGCCAGCGAAGAGCCCCTTGTGAGACACTATTTTTCTGTTCTGTGTTGTCAGATTACAATGTGCATTAAACACAGCAACAAAGTTCTAACATACTTGGAATATTTTTTCAATAATGTCAAACCTGATAGCCACAATTTGTGCTATTAATTTCATCTAAAGAATATGTATCCCGCTACTTCCTGCAAGAGTTTGAAAGCATTGGTGTACTTACCATCAATGTTCCCACGCTCATGTAGCTATGCCTCATGCACCCAGGTAAATGTGAAGTTGTTAGTAGAAATAAATAAATAAATAAATAAATAAATAAATAAGACTTGCCATTTCCTTATATGATGTGCAGAGATTACTTCACTCATTTGAGCAAATTCTTTTTGAGATCTGGATTCTTGTTTTACTTTCTACTTTTTAACTTTCCTTTTCCATTCCAAGTGGACACTAGCCCCTTAGTATTTATTTAGTTGTCCCTGATCATTTTTTGCTGGACATATTTTAAGTCAAAATTTTTCCTTTTTTTTTTTGTTAAAACTTTAAACATCAAAAAGGAAAACTAGGTCAGCAAATTTCAACCTTTTTCATCTCGTGGCACACATAAAACCAATAAATTCTGTGACACCAAAAATTATATTATTTTTTGAATATCTGACAAAAATAGATGTTGATTCATTCATATTAGACAGCTATTGTTGTGTTGGCTATTGCCTTTTTTTATTTGACAATATAAGAGTAAAGAGATCAGTGCCCCTAACTAAATAGTCATAATTTAAAATTTCTTGTGGCACACTCGTTGAAAATCGCTGGCTTAAGTGTCTTTAGTCACAAAAAAGAAAGTGGGGGTGCTTTTTTATATTTTATTGATTTTTTACAGAGAGAAAGGGAGAGGGACAGAAAGCTAGAAACATCAATGAAAGAGAAACATACATCAGCTCCCTCCTGTACACCTCCCACTGGGGATGTGCCTGCAAATAAGGTATATGCCCTTGACCACATGCCTTTGACCAGAATCGAACCTGGGACCCTTGAGTCCGAGGCTGATGCTCTATCCACGGAGCCAAACAGGTTAGGGTGAGGGGGTGCTTTAAGTAGAGTAAAAAGAGAACTCCACTAAGCAATGCAGGTTAGAAGAACAGAATTAAGGGTATAGCTAAGAACACTAACAGTGTTGAGGAGGAAATGGCAGTAGCAGAGACAAGTAGTTCAAAGTCTTAGAAACACAGACACACACACAGATTGTATGGGTCATGCCCTGAGTGAGGCAGAAGAGGAAGTGACCTTTTTATTAAATGTTCCTATAAAACATTTCACTACTTCTCCAGTTTGAAATCTCTATCCAACTCCCTACTCAAAGAGTAAGGCAGTCACATCATACTTATGGTCCTTGATTCCAATGCCAAATTCTCTGGTGTTATATGTATAAAAGGGATTTCATTAAATTATTAATATCCTTATTTTGAAAGCTAAAAATCAAGGGAGGTAAGAATATTTAATGAACTCCTTTATGTGCCAGACATTGTACAGGACATTTTACACATTTTATTTCACTTACTGAGCCATTTTATTTTATATATCAAATTATATAAAAAGCTCTACTTTCTTCACTCACCTCTGAAATTATTCAATGCATGTTATGGCACCTAGCTAATATGCATATAATGACTATGTTTTGGTCAATATAAAAACTAATTTGTCTAACAGATTAGTATTGATTCATGTAGAACTATAATCAATATTGAAGGCTGTGGGTCAGTTATTTTTAAAATGTGTAACATTACTGACCGGCCATACAGGTTATAACTTATAAAATATTCAATGTATTAGAAAAAGATACATTTGAGAAGCCATTTGCCATTTTAAAGTTGTATTAATATCAGAAAAATAACTCAGCTTTGTCGCTTCAGAGATGTTTTAAACCATCTCTAGATCTTACTTTGAATTTTCATCCTGAGTTTTCTGTATAGTGTGGGATCAGATCCGCATGAGGTCTGCAGGCACTGGTTCAGGAGAGAACTGAGAAAACACACTCCACCTTCCCCTCATTTGCGATAAGCCCTTCCTGTGGTCTGTTTATCTAGGATTTTGAAGAATCTCAGATGGAAGGCGGGGGTGGGAGAAATAGGGAGAGATTAACCCAAAAACTTCTATGCATATATGTGTAACCCATGGACACAGACAATAGTGTGGTGAAGGCCTGAGGGGGGTGCGGGGGGAGACAGATATGGGGTGGAGGGGGTCAATGTGGAAAAGGGGAGGACATATGTAATATTTTCAATAATAAAGATAAAATTTTAAAAGTAATCATATGTGAAAATAAAAAGATACTAAATTTTAAAAAATAATAGAAGAGCAAACAAGGAAAAAAGAAAACATGTAAATAGGAAAGTAGAGAGGACATGTGAGTAGTTTTTCAGAATAATTTTCTCTGAAATCAAGGAAGATAGTTTAAGCTAGCATCAGATCCAGGACACCATGCCCCAGCCATAGGCTCTGTAATACACAGGCCCTCAGGCGGTAGAGGTCCCTCTCTGAGAGGTGGGCGAGGGAATCACAAACTCCAGAGCCCCACCCAAAAGTTGGCATGTCATTGCTTTGTAATGGAGTTCTTTTTAGAATGGGGTCTGTGTTTACTGAGGATTACTGTCGGGTTTTTCCTACAGTACAGGGTCAGACATCCTGAACAGCAGACAACATTTCTGAACCTCTTTTCCATATGGTTTGAATTGTGGCTAATACCTCTTAAAATAAAACATCTTGTCAGCTTAAATGCTTCTATCCTGGGTTTGGTTAATTTTTTTTTTTTTTTTAAGTTTCTCAGGTCAGTATCCTAAGGCTGGTGCAAAGGACAATCACAGGAAAAAAGTTCAGTTAATCAATTTCCATCTATTATGTATGTGAAAAATACTGAAAATGGTTTAGGATTCCTGTTACTGCTAGACAAAGCGTTGAAGATAACTTTCTAGCTATTTGTATTTTGCAGGTACTAAAGCAGATACATGTACTGTGTGCTTTCCACATCCCAGGCACTGAGAGTCCTTTTATGTCTATTAGCTCATCTCTGCCCCATGACATAGAAGCCATTATTTGTTACCACAGAAAACAAAGTCATATTTAAGAAACCTACCCAACTAAAAAATGACAAAAAAAAAAAGGATTCCAGTTTGGCTTTATGGTTTCTATGCTCTTAGGCACTATGTCACATGACATTTATTGAATTTTCCTTCTGTTGGCTGGTGTTTACCTAAGTTTTTCCAGGTTCAGTGGTTAGAAGGCAAACAATTTACTTATTGGTTGATTTTAGAGAGATAAGGGGGGAAGAAAGGGGGAGAAAAGGGGAGGCAAGAAAGGAGGGAGGGAGAGGGGGATGAAGAGAGGGAGGGAGGGAGGAAGGGAGAGAAGTTTGTTGTTCCACTTATTTATGCATTCGCTACTTGATTCTTGTATGTTCCTTGACCAGAGATTGAACCCACAACGTTGGCATATCTGGATGATGCTCTAATCAATTGAGCTACCCAATCAGAACTAGAAGGTAAACAATTTAAAACAAAAATAGAGTCCATGAAGATAGAAGAAACTAGTGAGGTAATTTAAGAGATTTTTAATGTTCTGCCGTAAATCACTAATTTTCCAGAAACCAGATATCTAGGTCAGCTTCCCAAAATGCCAATTTAATTTTTCAGAACAATTCTGTTAATGTCCACAAGGCTAGTAGCAATAGGAGATATTATTAGACACTGCCAATTAGAGAACATTTAAAATGTATTCATTTTTATGTAAATAATTCAACAAAAAATTGGCAATTCAAAGAGCTGTGAACCAGATAAATATAAACTACGAATCTTTGATTAAAATTCACAGAACTGTCTGTTTTTAATGAGTCAATTTTGGAAGTGCTTTCTGCAGAACACTAAACTCAGGGAGAAAATAGCAGTTCACAAAATAGAGCAAATACGCACTATGAGGCACAAGTTGGAGATAAGTAGGCCATGCTTTCAATACTTAGCAATTTAATGAACATGGTACAGAAATCTAAAAAGTTCTCTCTCGACATATAATTAATAAATTTCTTTTGCTATTTCATAGAAGAGTACTTTCTTGAGAAGTCAACTAGCTCTTTACTATTTTCCTATTTTTTAAAAGAACCCATGATTCCTCTCATAGATTAAATATTTGAAATTGTTAAGCATAAATTATTTCATTTTGACTTATAGATACATGCCACAAATATGTGTCTTCTGTTGTTTTAGCATTTCAGTTGGTCTGGCAATTGTACTTGCTTGCCACATATTTAAAGACTCATCAATTACCCTGTTTCCCCGAAAATAAAACAGTGTCTTATATTAATTTTTGCTCCCAAAGATGCGCTAGGTCTTATTTTCAGGGGATGTCTTATTTTTCCGTGAAGAAGAATACGGTACACATTTATTGTTAAATGAAAATAAAGGAAATTTATTACCTGTATACGGTACGGTAGTACGGTAGTTGTCAACACAAACCAGACAAACCGTGAATCCTACAGTATCAAGAATTCACTCATTTGATCAATGACAATCATGTCATCATCTTCTGGAACATCATCATAACAATCCAATTCCTGAATTTCCTGGTGAATTTCTTATGACTCCATTTCTTTCAGAATCAGTGGACCAGATCTCTCATGTTTAGCCTAGGGGGGCCTTATTTTCGGGGGGATGCCTTATATTTCTCTCAGAAGGAAACCTGTAAGTAGTCTTATTTTCAGAGGATGTCTTATTTTCGGGAAAACACGGTAGATGGTATCCAGATGAAAACAGGGCAGATAACATTGAGGGGTTTGGAGATGACACTCTTTGAGTGGTATTTTGGCATAAAAAGACAGGGGCATTCTTGATATATCTATAATATCTTAAGGAAAAAATATGTTCTGAGTTGCTTCTGCTAGATGTTAAATTGGGCTCCCAAAGCGAGGTGCATCCTGGAGAAAATGATTTCTTATGGGACCAAGAATAAGTGAGATAATCCAAACCCTTCAGTTACACTGAATAAAGGTTTAGAGTATTTTCAAGAATACGAAGCGCTAACCCCAAAAATATTAATTCATAAGTGTGTTAATGACCTATGAAACTGTTAACACTCATCTCCCTATTTAATACTAGTTATTGTTCAGTCCCTCACTGATTGTCTACTGAAGTATTGACCGTAATACCACATAAAATAAATTTTAAATCAATTACAGAATAAAATTAGCAAATTACTGAACATCATGGTAGAAAATAGAATTGGATGGGAAGTCGTGGACAAATGGTGATACACCAGAGTTAAACAATTACAAACTGAAGAAAAGAACAACCTACCTACCTAAACTTCAGGAACAGATGATTTGAATATCAAAGCATTAATAATGATTTTTTTAATTGTCTGATATCAGATGCTTTTAAAAGTGATTCTTTGATCAACATAAACTGATGAACAAGAAAAGATCCGGAGACAAATGGCAGGGAAGGTGGAGGGGTTAGAGATCAACCAAAGAACTTCTATGCATGCATATTAACATAACCAATGGATGTATTGTGTTAGTATGCATGGATGCTTGCCCTCCATGCATGGCTTGAGGAGTGGGGGGTCAATAGCTGGAAAAGGAGACATGTAAATCTTTAGACAATAAAAAATTAAAAAAATAAATAAATAAAAGGGATTCTTGTGCCCTGGCTGGTGTGGATCAATAGGTAGAGCATCCACCCAAGAACCATAGGGTCTCGGGTTTGATTACAGTCAAGGGCACATTCCTGGGTTGCAGGTTTCCCACCCTGGTTGAGGCAGTATTAGAGGCAATCAATTGATGTGGCTCTCTTACATCAATGTTTCTCTCTCTCTCCTCTCTCCCTCAAACCCCTCCCTTCTGCTCTAAAATCAATGGAAAAAATATCCTCCAGTGAGAATTAATTTAAAAAAAGGAGATTCTTGTATTTACTGTGCTTCAAGACTCAAACATTAAGAGAAAGGATTAGATCATACTGTCTTATTAATTGTTTAGAAAAGTTATAGTAAGAAAATATCCTAAACTATTATAAACTAGAGGCCTGGTGCACAAAATTGGTGCACGGGGAGGGTGGAGAGGGGTGTCCCTTCAGCCCAGCCTGCACTCTCTCCAAACCGGCAGTTGGACATCCCTTTCACAGTCATGGGCCACTGGCTCCTAATCGCTCACCCACCCGCCTGCCTGGTCACCCCTTATTGCCCCCCTGCTGGCCTGGTTATCCTTAACTGCCCCCCTCTGCCAACCTGGTTGCCCCTAACTGCCCCCCCCCCCCCGCTGGCCCGGTCTCCCCCAACTGCCCCCATGCCAGCCTGGTCGCCCCACACAGCCTGCTTGCTCAGTTGTTTGGTCGTCCCTCACTAAGCCCCCTGCCGACCTGGCCATAGGCAACCATCTTGTGAGAGCATGAGGGTTAATTGTGGCTAGAAAATGATGAGGCCAAGATTTGCATGTACTAGTCTGGTTCCAATGTCCCACACTTTTCACTATTAGTGGTCTAGTTTTTCTATTTGTTTGCTTTTTTAATTCAAAAGTGCAACATCCTTCCAACATATAGCAATATAAAATTACTAGTGTGTGTGATTAAAGCACTATTATGTTGATAACCATCGATATATGCTCATAGAACACTCTTTGTTTTATGATAAACCAACAATAAGGATTACAAGCTCATGATCATTTAATTTTAGAACCAAATGTAACTCTGGATTCTTGAACTGTTATGGAAGATAACCCAGTTCCAATCATTCCTTAAATATATTATGATATATTACCTAAGTCACAATATTTAAAATATTCACAGATGTCCCAGGCTCCTATACTTAATGTTTCTGATTTGAATCACCCAATTAAATGCTTAAATCACACAATTTCAGTCTGGTAATCTAATGCACAATATCAAATATACCTAAAGACACAATAGCAAAGAGGATAAGTTTACTTTATGATGCATTTTATAACCAACTTCAGGAACTGACATGAATGAACCACCATCCACCTTTTACTTAATGACCCAAATCTTCCCTGAAGTACTCCCAATGACATTAAAATCACTGTACATTAAACAGATGAAAATCCTTATGAAATTACTTAATGTATTTTATATTTGTCTCTAATAGCAGCTTTCATTGTTACTTACATACTACTTTCAAATCAAGTCTCTTACATGACTGGTAAATTAAGGACATCATTTTTTTACCCTGTGCAAAAGTTGTTTTACATTAAATCATGGTGACTGAAGAAAGAAAATTTTAATTCAAGATTGATGAGTAGACAAATGCTTGTAAAATTATAGGAACTCTCAAAAGCTTCTAAGGAAAACCGAATGCTAAGTTTATTCACTGTTTTATGTAAAAACGTATTGATTTTAATAACATTATTAGCACAATAATTTCTCTTATAAATCATAAGGCTTGTTTTGTACATTAATAAGTTTAATATCCTCTTTAAGTAATTAGTTTAAGTATAGCCTAACTTAAATTTAAAATATTTTCTTACTAAATGTACAGGGTATCCCCCAAAATATGTATACACACATGAACAGCTGATAATTCAATTTCAAAAATGAAATATATTTTAATAAACACTGTTTTTATCATTATTCAAAATGTGTGTATAAACTTTTAAACTCACTCACAATTTATTCAATTCCTTCCAAATGTATTGCCAATTTTTCCTTAACATTTATTAAACAAACAATCCCTGCACAGTTGGTGTGGCTCAGTGGTTGAGTGTTGACCTATGAAACATGAGGTCACAGTTCGATTTCCAGTCAGGGTACACACCGGAATCGCAATTAATGATGAGTCATTAATGTTTCCATCTCTCTCTTCCTCTCCCTTCCTCTTTGAAATCAAATAAAAATATTTTTTTTAAAAAAACAAGAGTTTTAGAAAGACTGCCATATTTTACTGAAGAATGAAAGGACTATTAATAGATATACAACGATTCTATTTTTCAGATAACTTTTAAATGTTCTCTCTCACAGATTATGAAGCTCTAAGTAAACTAAGAAGATAATTTACATAAATAATTTTAAGGTATTATTTCCTATTCACTCATTAAATAAGACTAATATTATATCAAAAAGTGATTCTACCAGTCCACTTAAGTAAAATTAACCAAAATCAATAGTTTAAATAAAAAAGATATTGTCACAGATTAATTTTCCTGAGTTGCTTTTTATCATGGAGAATAAAGATGTATACTTTAGTTTTTAGCCTTCAGTTTTGGCCGTATTTCAGTATTTCAGAAGTTTGACTGAAGATTCAGGTATAAAATTAAGGAGTGTGCAGCCTATGAGTATAATTTTAATTCAAAATTCGATTCCAAGTTTGTTTAGAACATTTGCTTTCAGAAGACAAGATGGGCACAGAAAAGAAGTTCTTAAAAATATAAAACTGTCAATATTTATGACAACATTTTCACTAAAACTATATTATTTACTGCTCTTCAAACAAATAGCTTACATTATGAAAAGATACTGATACTATATATCTCTCAACATGAAAACTTAGTTAGACATTTAAAGGATGCTGCCAAGTTCAGATGGATCTGCACCATCCTGTCTCCCATGCTTGGATTTTCCTTTTTTATCTCGGCAATTTAAGAGCTATAGAGGGAAAATGAACAGGGAATTGCACAAAGTTATTTTGTCAGATCCTAGTGATTACATATTTAAGGAGAAATAAGTGTCCTTGAAACCACGTTTAGAAGTCAAGAGAACAGAGACAGAAAGATAAAAGTGCACCATGAATATTCAGCATTTTTATACATTATAGTTCAACTTGTGTGCTTGAACAAGTCATAATGAGGAACTTTCATAGAATTGGATGCCTTCTCCTTTGGGTGTTTTAATAATGAGGATATTTTCCCTAAAATGCAGATACTTGCTTGTGTGATTTCACTGAAAGTTAATAAAAAGGCTAGAACCAAAACCTTTAAGTTTATGAGGCTATCAAAGCCCCTCTACCCACTTTAGTGCCTTCCTTAACATACATATGATTCCCATGAAATGTACGTCTTTCGTTTCATAATACATTGATTTATTTTTCTCACCAGACAATCAAAGGTTAAAGACAAGGAAAGCAAAAGTGATGTTAATTAGATAGTCGCCATTTGAGCATGAACCTTCCTGGTGTTTAAAGCCAAAGCAGTGGTTCTGAAATTTCAAATGTTCACATATTTTGCCCACAGTCACATGTGCCTTTGCTGCTGGGTTATGTGAAAATAATTTACTAGCCAGAACCAGTTTGGCTCAGTGGATAGAGCGTCGGCCTGAGGACTGGAAGGTCCCAGGTTCAATTCCTGTCAAGGGCATGTACCTTGGTTGCGGGCACATCCCCAGTGGGGGCTGTGCAGGAGGCAGCTGGTTGTTTATCTCTCATTGATGTTTCTAGCTCTCTTTCCCTCTCCCTTCCTCTCTGTAAAAAATCAATGAAATATATTTTTTAATAGGAAAATAATTTACTGGCACTTGCATTTAAACTTCTACATAATCTGACCTAGAAGTATTAGCTTTGCCTTCAACCACTGAGCTCCATTTTGAACTTATTCTGATTCTTTTAATCCTAAAACTATTTTATAAAAATGGCCACAACTACATATTTAGGTGTATCTTTAAGAAGCTGTTTTATTGTGATTGCGACTGAAGAAGTTGAAAAAGACTGGTTAAGGAGGTTGCAGCTTCCTTCCTCACATCTGGAAGCAACAGTTGCAATTAAATAGCCGGACAAGTGTATGCTTTTTGGTCACCACTTTCTTCTGGCCCCGGCTCAAAAATCTGTTAGTTCCTATTGCCTTAGTCAAGCCATTCTGATAATTCAACTTAACATAAGATAAATTAGCACCTAATTGAGCCCAACACTCAATTAGGAGCTATGACATTTGTATAAAAGTCACTGGTAATAAATAATATGTATAATATTTGCTTTCGCATAAAGCATTATCTTAATAATAAGCTAATTCTCACAATATGATTTGAGATAGGCACTGATATTATGCTCATGTTCTAATATAAAAACCAAAGCTTTGGCCAGATTAAGCACAATGGCTGAGATGCCACAGCTGAGCCTGAGTCCAACTAATTATTATGGGACAACTATTTCGTTAAAAAGTTAGACTCTTTGGTGAGCACAAAGCCCTTTCTCCCACTGTCTTTAAACTTCTTCTTTGGGCTAATTCCTTCCCAGCTCCTGCATAAAACCTCAGGAAGCATCCACAATTTTCTAATTCCCTTTAGTTAAAAGAATTATTTCATTTCACTATTTATAATGTCTACTTAATGCAAAAATCCAAGCCTCTATGTTCCTAGAAAGATAAAACGGCTTCTTTGCCCATCTTGAGCCCATTTTAGGCTGAGGAACCTGTAGTGGTGTCAGGGTTAGGTGCTTCTTTCTCCTCCTCCACCCTCACTGACTAGACTGCGTGACTCAACAGAGGTCAGATGGGGGAAGGGACAGGGGCAGGTACCATTGTCATATGGAGTCAGGGTCCTCTGGGTGACAGGACAACTCCTGACAGAAGGGACACATCTGCTTGTTTCCTAAAGATTCGACCACTGTGAACAGTGAGCCTCCGCTGCCATGGAATATTCCTCTGTCTGCCCGTGGCTTCCACTCACTTCCTCGAGCTTCCAGAGGCTCTACCTTTGGTCCTCTTGGGTAGAGAAACTTTCAAAATGGCTTCAGGCCAACTCCTCCCCAAGAATCAGTCAAATGAGTACATCCTTCCCCACCACATGTCATTGCTGTTTACTCCTGAGGCAGCTTCTGAGCTCTCTGAGCTCAGGCAGGGGCACCTCACTCTCTCATCTTTCCGGGCACATGTATTAACCACCTGCATGCCAAGAACAGGATGAGGCCCTAGGCATGGACAATCTGAAGCCACTCCAACCTGGCCTCAGGTGAGGGGAAAACATTCCCCCCATGCTTACAGCATCCCCTACGGCTCCCCAAGGGGAAAGGAGTAAAAGCACTCACAATTCGGCCCAAACATGCCTTCTACAGGTTTCAACAGCCATATCAAAACTCTCCTCACACCTCATACTACCTGATAAGCTCAGAATTGAAAACTGGATTTTCACTCTCTCCAAGTTCTATGTGAGTGGAGTGGCCGTGACATAAAATGTGCCTAACACAATGGCACAATTCTTGTATTCCTTAGTTGAAGTTCTTTCATTTTAACACCCTGCTATGTTATCTTAGAAGTTAAAGAGAAAAAGGAGAATTTTCTGAATTGTAACCTTGGAAAATAGCTCATAAGCTTGTAGAATAAAATCTGCACAGAATATCCATCCAACCTAAGCAATCCCAAATAGCAGCTTATCAAAGGCAGAGAACTCCTAGTTCAAATTATTAGCATCAACAATAAAAAGGGGTATCCAATCCCCAATCCTTCAAAATCCCATGAACATATGCATATTCATAATCTAATCAGAGAAAATTTAATGTTTTACTGAACGTTACATGTATTTACATGTATATATTATAGCAATTATAAACAAAATGTAAGATAATTTCTAACCGTGGCCTACTAATGATAAAATAGCATAAATATTCAACATAACGATAAAAATTCATCACAGGTACTTGTGATTCAAGGCAAATTCCAGTGAAATCGGAATGACAGGGCACATTATAAGTGGTTTGGGTGAGCCCAATTTAAATGGAGGAACTTATCCAGGCAGCCTGAGACACAGTGAACCAAATTGGAAATTACAAAGCTATTTTCTCATATTTCAATAAGACTTTGAAAGTATTCATTTTTAAAATCTAAGCCTGGCCTGGCTAGCGGGGCTTATGAACCAGGAAGCTATGGTTCAATTCCCAGTCAGGGTACATGCCTGAGTTGTGGGCATGATCCCCAGTGTGTGGGGCATGCAGGAAGCAGCTGATTCTCTCTCATC
Organism: Pipistrellus hanaki; assembly: GCF_964339955.1. Classification (NCBI taxonomy): domain Eukaryota; kingdom Metazoa; phylum Chordata; class Mammalia; order Chiroptera; family Vespertilionidae; genus Pipistrellus; species Pipistrellus hanaki. The sequence goes on from NC_140512.1 coordinate 34,806,620, forward strand.
ATTGATGTTTATATCTCTCTCTCCCTTCCTAAAATAAAATAAATAAATAAAGTCTAAGCCTGCACAAACACACAGTGAATTTAACATGTGTGGTATGATATACTCATGTTAAGACACAAAAATATTTCAACTAAATATTCCAAATACAACTCCAGGTAAAGTAATCGTCATCCCATCCTGTTTAAACCTAGGTTTTACTACTTTTGTGCCTCAGATGGAAAACAAAAAACTGAAGAAAAACTTGGTCAGAAAAATAAAATATTCAGGAGTTTATAAATTCAAATGACTACTTACCCAGCCTCTAGTCCAGAAGGCTTCAAGGGTTACCTGAAAGGGAGGGAAGACGATCATGATCAGAATCACCTGGGAAACACCCTACCCCACCTCCACTTGATCTACGTAAAGCTGTTGGGTGGCAACGCTAATTACACTTGTACAGTGTGGAAAATAGCTCTACAGCATATTCCCAACAATCAAAAAACTGGCTCTGTTTTTCAAAACTGAGGAAAATGGCTCCAAAGTGATTTGTTCAGATCATACAACCCGTCAGCAGAGCTCCAACAAAGTCTTCAGACTCCTTTTACTCTATTGCACATGAAACCAAAGTTGTGTCCAAGTGCTTTGGCTGACAAGTTTGGCATTAAATTTGTTTTATATTCCTGAAAAGCTTCCTTATCTCCAACCAACACACTCCTCCCTCCTGATGATCTTCTTCCAAATAGGTTACATTCACAGAATTGTTCAAATTGGGGAGTTTTTTTCAATAAAATATACACAGAGCCAGGATTTTGTATGACCCAATTAGTGAACTTAACCTTAACTTCCTTTTCATATAAAATAAATGTTACCTCTAGAAGTAGACATTAATTTTACCTCTAGAAGAAGAAAGAGGTGATGGAACTTTTAAAGTGTTGAAATGACTTATCCTGCCACTTTGTTAACAGCCCTGTCTCAGCTGAATGGAATGAATCCATTAACTAGGTCTGCTCATCCCATGAGAACCCTCTACATTTTATTCAAGACATGAACTTCATTTTTCACTAAGTCTAACTTGAGGTCATATTTGTTCAAGGGGATAAAAGATGACAGCTTGGAACGATGAAACTAAACCATAAATGGCGCTAATTTAAGATATTTATTGTTTCCATCCGGTCCAATAGCCCCATTCTACACACACACACACACACACACACACACACACACACACACACTAAATTAGGGAGAGGGAGGACTATTTTGGAAGTTCAGTTCTTGGTATATTGCCTAACTAAGCAGACAATACTTACAAGCAGCAACATTGACTATGGGTTCTTGCCAAAAGATCTGGGCACAGAGCTGAGGTCCTGCTGGGGAGGAACCCTCTCTGGTATAACATCTGGACCACACATTGGTGGGGCTGTGTGCCCAAGGCACATCCTAGGGCTCCTTGCGGTGCCCTGGAGGAAAGGACACGTGGGATGGGCGGGGCCCAGGAAGGCAGAAACTTGTTGGGACGCCCCTGGTTTTTGGAGCCAGGCTGGCCCTGTGCTCCCTGCGAGGGCCCCTGCTGGTTGGGCCTTCAGCCTAAGGCTGTACAGTGGTGAGCTCCCTATGAACCAGCCCAGTGTTCTGAGGCCTCGCCATTCCTGACCCGGTGGAAGCAAGTGGGGTGGCACCATGTCTCTGCACGTCTCACCCTTTCCTGAACAACCTGGTCAGAGCACCAAGAGTCACTCCCCCTGGCAAGGGTCCACCAAGGACCAGTGGTGAAGCTCGTACACCAAATGGGATGTGGCAGCACCCTAGCCGGTCCCAGGATCAGGACCACCATGCCTCCTAAGGCTGCATTGAGAAACTGGCACATAGTGTTCCACTCAAAACTGATCCTGAGCCAAACATTCCACATTGTCCCCAAGCCCTTTCTATAGTGACCCCCACTTCCCTCCTTCTCTCGAATACACTGAAGAGAACAAAAGATGCCACTATGTTCTATTCCCTTCCCTCACTATCCTCTTTGGATTCTGTTCTTGGTCTAATTTGCCCTCCATTTCTTTTTCTTCCTAGCTGTCCTCCATGGTACGCAAAGGCCAAAGCGGCCATGGATCTGGCCCCCCAACACCCTTAGTAGGACAGCTTTCAGATGGAACTTATTAAGAGTCTACTTGAGTTGTGCCTCTAACTTCTCAAAGTGTCCCGTGAGCCTGGGGTGAGCAGCACAGCACAGCACTGCTGGGCGCTGAAACCATAGCTTTCTTTTTCTTTTTTCAATCTGTTTCTATGAAAGCTCTGCTTTTCCTTCCACAATCCTCAGTGAATAGGCTCTTTTCAAGTAAAATCATGGAATGTTATCACCCACTGAATCTAAGCCAAGGTTTCTCAATGTCAGCACTGCTGACTGTGGAGAGCGGCCACAGTGTTTGGCCAGGTTCAAGCCTGGGACCAATGAGAGGGCACAGTCCTCGCATGGCAACGTGCAAGTGTCAGCGTGGAGGGCAGAGCCCTCGCAGCACAGTGATAGCCAACAGCTGTAGTTGTAAGCTTAAACCTATGGTCCGAACACGTGGTCCCACGTGCCTGCGTGATGAGGGCTTGATAGAGTTCAGGTGCATGTAATTGAGTAGGAGGGGAAACCCGCAAGAATGTTGTAAACATCTTGACCACGTCCTTACTTTGCCTCGTGGCATCTGACGGCGCAGCTTGTAGTCTGTAGTGCTGTCTCTCTCCATCTGAGAGGGCAACGTCCCACCGAGACCCAGCTTTCATTCTCTTGTCTGTCTTTTCTAAGCCTTTCAGCCGCCCCCTCTCAGGGTCACTGAACCTGGCTGAGCTGGTGAGGCACATAAAGTGCCCTGGGGCTGAGTATGCCAAGGGCTGGCCGTGCCAACCCGCCACAGCTGACATTTTGTGCAGGATAATTGCTTCGGGGGGGACTCTCCTGTGCATTGTAGGATGCTTAGCCTCTTTGGCATCCACTAACCAGAGAGACGTAGCACCCCAAAACATGTTACAACCCAAAATAATTCCAGATATTACCAAAGTTTCCTTGGAGTGGAACCTCTTCCTCTTCCACTTCAAGAATCACAGATCTACTCACTCATATGAGGAATCTGAGTAACAAACTGAACAGAGTACATCCGGAGACGTGGAAGCATGGAACAGAGTGCAGAATCTTGTAGAGAAGGTGGGTGGGAGGTAATCAACAAGGACCTTGTATGCATACATGCATGGCCCATGGACAGAGACATTAGGGCAGTGAAGGCCTGGGGCAAGGGGGTGGGGGACGGGCTGAAGGGAGTTAATGGGTGGGGGGACATATGTAATACTTTCAACACTAAAGAATTATTTCAAAAGAAAAAAAAGAAAGAAACACAGATCTAAACCTTTCAAATACTGAATTCTACAAGTAACTTGGACAAATCTACTTCTTTACATTATAAGTTATTCCTTGAGTGCTTTGAATAGTAAGGAGACAACATTTAGGGTTTTCCTGGGGCTATTATATATATTTTATCTATATTATTCAAAACTGAAAGCAAATGGAGTGGATGGTAATTTCTTTACTGGCATTTTATGTTTTATTTCCTTTCCCTGACTAATAGGAAGCCCCCCCAAAAATAGACTGTATCTGAGGAAATGGATGGATACACTACAAGAAAATTATAGATCACCTGACAGAAAGTGTATAAAAAATTTACAGGTTAAATCTGAAAAAAAAAAATAGGAAAAAATACAACATACTGTGATAGACAAAGTTTCAGACCTTCATCTATAAAACCAATTTAATGAAAATGTGTTATACATTAAATTAAAATACATATAATTTATTTTCTGATTAAAGATCTAATGCCAGTCTTTATTTTCCTTGACATGGAGGAAAAACTGCTCTAAAATGATTATGTTAAATGTATTCATATAACTTTTTAAAGATTAATTCTATCTGTGGCAATGAATTATGTGAAACAAAGTTTAAAGTAGCTAAAATAAAGGCAGTCAATAAAGATTATGGAATTATCACCATAATTCCATGTTTAGAGCTCTTGCGTTTACTCACCTCCATGGCCATCCCATAAAACTTCCTCACTCTTCTGGTAATGACTTCACTTTACCATTCGTAAATTCTCCATGTGTCTTCAACTTTTCAAATTTCAAAAAACTTTCAGATCTATTACCTCATTTATTACCTCAAGTATCTTAAATAAGTAGGGAAATTTCGTCTCAATATATTTAATAAAGAAATTCTCTATTCCTTCTTGAGACCTGAAGATCCAGAAATTTCTAAGCCTGAATTTAAGATCAGACTAGAGCCAACTTATTCTGTGACTTTGAATAACTCTGGAGTCTCAGTTGTCTCATAACAATCCATAATTTCAAGGTCAAAAAAGATACATGGAAAGGCTCTTCTCTTGATGAACTTGAAAACTACCTCATCAAGTATACACAAGATAATCTTAAGAATATAGAAAATTTCACTTTGCTAATGAGAATATATGAAATTTTGAAAATAGTTCTTTTAATATGCCTTTTTGAAAGCAGGTAGTCAGCAAACGTAAAGAAGAATGAATAAATAAGAACAAGAAAGGACGAGAGAATGAAGTTGAAAACCTTGGGTTTCTCCTAGTAGAAAAATCAAAAGGACTTATTGAGACTATATACACTTGAAACTTTTTCTGCATTTCTCTTCAGACAATAAAGGAAAAGGATAAATGGGGGCAAAAAAAAAAAAAAGAAGGGAAAAAATGTTTCACCCCAAAATGACTGCACAGCTGTTTGGTAAGCTTCAAAACTAATTAAGAGAGCTAAATAAGAAAATTAATATATTCTAGGAAGTACAGAACTTCATAGCCAGAGCACAACTTAGAGGCCTTTTAATCTAACCCCTCTTCAATTATAATTTGGCAAATTGCAGTCAGCAAATGAAGATCATTACTGACGATGGTGAAAAAGTGGAACCGGTAAAAGTAAAGAGCTTAGACACAAAGGCAGCATGAGACATAATATGTTTTAATATTGAACATCTAATATAAGGATGACTAAAAGGTGAAGTTTCACCTTACCAAAGAGAGTGCTAAGGTTTGTGGTTATGTGTGCTGTACACAGGTGTATTTCATAATCACCTAGACTTCTCCAGCACAGATCCTATGTGAGCAGAAGGTGGTGACCCTTGTAATTCTCACAGCCATTCTCAATATTTACAACACCTGCCCCATACTCCAGCATCTTTCAGAATAAATGGTTTAAACAGACACTTTGGCTCTTGCTGATTTGGTTCAGTGGATAGAGCATGGGCCTATAGACCAAAGGGTCCCAGGTTTGATTCCGGGAGCCCTGCCTGGACCCTGATCGGGGCACATGCAGCAACCAATTGATGTGTTTCTCTCACATTGATATTTATCTGTCTTTCCCTCTCCCACTCTCTCCCAAAATCAATGAAAAAATAGCCTTGGTTAAAGATTAAAAACAAGACAACAAACAAAATAAATAAATAAGCAGACACCTTGCCATAGAAGGTACACAGATAGCAAATAAGCACATCATGTTCAAATAAACAAAAGATGCTCAAAATTGTTAGTCGTTAGAGAAATGAAATGACTAAACATGATTTTGAATGGTGGCAATTAAAAGACTGGCAAGGGCCAAGTATTGGTGAGAATGTGGGATGCTTGCACAATGCTAGTGAGATTGTAAAATGGCACATCCATTTTGTAAAAACAATTTGACACTTTCTTAAAAAAGTAAAAATTCATCTAAATAACCCAGCTATTTCATACCTAAGTATTTACACAAGATAAGTTAAACATATGTCTACACAAAGACATATATGGTTGCTTATAACAACTTTAACTATAATAGACAAAACTACAAATGGCCCAAATATCCATTAACAGATGAATTGATAAATTCCATACAATATAATACTACTCAGCAATAAAAGGAAGGAATTATTGATACACTCTACTACATGGATGGATCTCCAAATAATTACAATGCGTCAAAGAAGCCAGACAAAACTAATGCATACTGTATGATTCAGTTTATAGAAAATTATCGAAATTGCAAGATAATCTATAGTGACTTTTAAAAAACATAGAACCATGGTTGGGAGATTACAGGGAAGGAGAGATTACAAAGAGACAAAACAAAATTTTTTGGACTGATGGATGTGCTCATTATCTTGATTATAGTAATGGTTTCACAGGTATATTCATATGTCAAAAAGCATCAAATCATACAGTTTAAGTATGTGTAGTTTGTCTTATGTAAATTATGCCACAATAAAGTTGTAAAAAACAAAGAATGAAAACAAGAAAGGAGCTTTGCATAGAACAATATTGACTGATAATAGTCCATGAACAAAGATGCGTTTAGGTGCACCCCTCTGCACTTAAAGTCCTATAAAAATATTGTAAATTAAAAAATAATGCTTGACTAGAAGATCTGCCCAATGCTCTCAATTATGGAGACTCAGAACCAAAGAGAATCTACTCCAATAGTCATTCAGTGCTAGTTAACCTTACTATGATTATATGAGAAATGATCTGCCTTGGGATGCAAGCATTAACACTATAACCTAAAAAAAAAAAATCGAAGCAATTATTGGTGTCATGTTCAGCTAAAGTTTGGAGAGACTTTAATAGTGTTTTAAGAACAAGACATAGCTACAGCAAATTGAAATTTTGATAGTTTATCTACCATGACCAAGCTGAATGACACTGCCAAAGTTAGTCTAGCACCAGTCCTGACCTGTCTCCTTATGACCTACTTCAAAGGATTTTTACACCAATAAATAAGATATCAAGCTAGTTTTACTCCTTTTCGGGTTTAAAAAAAAAAAAAAAAAGATCACCTCTTACTCCAGGCCCCTATTGAATTATTCATTTTAAACACATGTCGAAAAGAACCATATTGCTCTAAGGTTATTCTCTCTCTCTCTCTCTCTCTCTCTCTCTCTCTCTCTCTCTCTCTCTCTCTCTCACACACACACACACACACACACACACACACACACACACACACGATATTCAGGCACAGACATCCTTCAATGAATGCACTGTATTTGAAGATCCTCCTAATACTTAGGATGGGGACAACTTTAGAAAATAGAAAATTTATGAACAACAATCATCTGTTTCCATCATTTTAATCACATTCTAAGCTAAAATAGAACATGGTGAGGATATTCAAGCCTAGGAGGGAACACTGTAAAAGAAAGTAGCAACTGACTTGCCCTGCACATATTGAAGCACGTTCAGCCGGTGCCCCTAAGGAATGAAAGGTGGAAAGAGGGTTCAATATATGGTCCTACTCAAAATTACTCAGAAAAAGCTCTTCAGAGACCCTTTCTTAGAAAGAGAGGGTTATTAATTTCAAGGTAACACTGAAAAATGTCACTATTTCATAGTAGAATATTCTACTAGAATATTATTAGTGATCACAGAATACCTGAACTCTTTCCCAAGAAGCAAAAAATATATTCCTGGGGTGAAAACATTGATCTATCATTCTCACTCATAAACACTGGAGTTTCAAAGAGAATTGCTTTCTATCTCAGCTTTGCTATTAACTTGACATACAACTCTACACAAATGTTCACACCTCTTGCTTTTTATAAAATTGCAACAATCTATCTTTAAAGATTAACACAAATTGTTAGTTCTTTACCATCAATATATGTTAAAAGTATTTTAAGCTTATAAAAAAAGGAATTATGTCATTAACTTTGAAAAGGCATAGCTAAAGAGATGGAATGCTACAGATAAAAAATATTAAAGTGAAATATTTTTAATATTTGATTGGAGGCTATTTGAAATGTATAGCTTGAAGTAATAAAATAATTTTGAATCACTGCAATCTTACGGGGATTGACATGTCAAAAGCTTCATTAATAAAAGCCTTGTATGGTTGTCATCAGAAGATTGCAAAGTGACATGCTTTCCAAAGATCAGATCAAGCAATCACACTGGGTATTATATTGTGTGCATAATACACTGTGTGTTCTGTTATCTGACATTACAGTATCATTTTATAAAATTCAATGTAAAAATACCTTGACTTTAGGTAAGAGTAACCCGATTTTTCCTACAGTACTAAATATAAGTGGATTTTACAGAACAGTAATCCTAATGATCTGTTTTTCATTCTGCAAGGGGGGGGGAGCGGTTTGCTCTCCAATAGGCCTTTTTAATTTACAGTTAGCTGACTGAAATGCATGCAAATGGAAATAAAACTGCAGCCCTGGGACATTCTAAAACATGACACATGAGGTTGCTAAGGTAACCCACCAGGAGGCTGTCTTGGCATCTCCTGGAATAAAACGGGAAGAAAACATTATAGTTAACAGATGGGGGATGGGGATCTTCTAGGCCCGGTTATATAATAAAAGTGTTGCAAAATAACTACAGCACCATGGAAATGGTTCTAAACAAAAAGAAAAAGGAACAAAGTCTCTCTCTTACATTTTAATTGGGCTGAATTTACAATTCACAAGAGGGGTTTAAAGTATTTTAAAAATTATTTAGTATGTGGAATAATTTATTTAAAGCCACCTGTGATAATATTTATCAATTTTTATACTTTCAAAAAATGCAACAGGGGGCGCTAGCCAGTTTGACTCAGTGTATAGAACATGGGCCTGCGGGCTGAAGGGTCCCAGTTTTGATTCCAGTCGAGGGCACGTGCCTGGGTTGCAGGCTCCATCCCAAGTAGGGGGTGTGCAGAAGGCGGCAATTGGTGATTCTCATCATTGATATTTCTATCTCTCCCTCTCCCTTCCTCTCTGAAATCAATAAAAGTAAAAATATGTTTTAAAATTTCAACAAGGGTATACAGCTAAATCTCAAGGTGCAAGAGTGAAGCTAACTTTGTAATATTTTGCTGTTTTGGCTGGTCTTGGGGCAGCAGCAGAGTTGGCGTAAGAAAATATTCTCAAAATACACCATCCCCAAGGTAACAATGAAAGAAAGAAAAGCTGACACGAACAGCCATTCCACTATAGCTCACTGTTACTGTTACATTTATCCCTGCATTGTTTTAGAATTACAAAGTGTTCCTTTGATAGAGGAGTTGTTTCTTTGCATTTCACAATGCGGCTGTTTCTATTAAACACACACAAAACTCTTTAGTTTCCTTTCTTTGAAGAGCTGATTCTAACATAAGGTTGTTCTATAAATAGTCTGAGTCTCCTTGGCCTGTCCTTAGGCTTTTTTTCATTTCTCCTCTGTCCCTGGAGATTGAATAAGGATTCTCTGAGCTGATGAAGGACAAACATGAATCAGGCCACTTTGGTGTGCTGTGTGATAGCTCTGAGGCTGTCACAGCTGACTCACACTTAAGAATTCCACATGCAAGCAAAAAACTCCAATAGCAAAGAGGAGAAGTAAAAAACATTTTATGTGAGATGTTTATAAACTTAATTACTGCTTTTTCTTTCATTACATAAAAATACAGAATTTGCTTCATTGGGAACATTGTCCACAACAAGGTACTGAAATCTTTGATTCTGTGTCCTAGATGGCAGTAATCCAATCATTTAAATTTAAATTATCAGGACTGATTATTTTACGCTGTGTGTTTATTCATAATAACGTTATTTTTCTGTTTCGATGCAGTGGAGACCTTAAAGCACAACCTTCCTTTTAAGAGATTACTTTCATTTCAATACTTAGGCAACTACAGACCTCCGTTCAGTCATGTGACTTTTTCTTAAAAATCTTTCAATGTTTCTCATCACCTATAGAGTGGGACTCTCCTTACTATAATTCATAGAGCCCTTCTCAATTAAGCCATAGGTTTCTGTCTATGCACATCAGGCTCCAACCTCAAGACCTTTTCATTGTCTCTGAACATATGGGGGATATCTACTTTTCTCTTTCCGGGCATTTCTGCTTCTCTGGAAATTTGCTTTGACTTGAGCTAACAAGTCACATCTTCTGTGAGATAGTTCATGCTCCTCTTGTCTTCTGTGGCACTTGCATTTATCTAATGCAATGTGTATCACATTATGCTGTATTTTAGAACTCGATGGAGGGTGTGGTGTTCCTCTTGAAGACAGATTTGTTGTTCATCCTTTTGGATCACTGGTACCTACAAAGTCTCCAGCATATAGTAGGCAAGCAACAAATGTTTTCTGAATATTGAACAAACTGTTGCAATTAAGTGTGAAGAATGGGCCCACAACTAGCTGGTTCCTAAACTTTGAATTCGATCAGTCACCTAGTGAAGTAGGTCTAGCGTTGAAACAGGCATTAATAACTCATTCCCCTCAACTCTAAGATTAGCTATTCCTGAAATCTGAGTTTGGGAACTGAGATATAGACTATTGAAGAGTATTTCACATGTACCACAAAAGTTTTCTAACATAGAAAAAAATGGTTAAGTGGAGGGATAACCTGAAAATGGATATAGTTTCCATCAAATGGCTGATCTAATTCATTTTAAGAATATACAGTGTAATGCAGTATAAATCCTTACCGTTGAGTTTAAAATGTAATCTGCCTTCAATTTTATTTTTAAAAAGTGATGTTTCTAACATTTTGGAGAGCAAGTTATAAGGTCATAAGCTTACAATCTTCAATATATAGCAGTTCCAACTATTCAAGGTCATAATACCAACCTTATAACATTCAAACATGTCAGACTAAGGAACCCTGGAGTTCCTGCAGTGAGAATTTTAGTTAGAATTCTTTGTGTTTGAGAAAAACGAGAGAGAAAAGTTGTTGTTTTTTTAAATGAGTGCCAAATATATTTAAAAAAAACAACAACACTGCAGTGCTCATATCATAGTATGAGGTCTTTGCTGATTGGGAAAGAAATACGAAGCAAAAAGTTACCACAGTTACTGGCGATATTTCAACTTGTGAAATCATTTCATTAAACCAAGCTTCTTTAAAGACTTAGACAGTAGATGCCTATATACTTCAGCTTATCTATTCCTAAAATTACTCATTTTGCTCACGTGTCCCAAGGGTCCCTAAGGGTCCCATGGAAGAGTGGGAATGAATAAGTGAAGGAGGTGGAAGCTGAGTGGGCTTCTCTCCAGTCTCTTCTGCTTATCAGCCTTTGGGATTATAACTGACCTCTCAGCTATCCACATAGTATATGGTGTCAGGCCTGTATAGTCACAAACTACACCAACTTCTCAGCAGGATGAGCTCATACCTACTAGTCTGTGATTCTGCATCTCACCTGTCACTACCAGCTCTCAAAGAGGGAAGGAACGTCCCCTGAGTCACACATTCTTTGCTTGGTTCTGATGATGTCTTAACTCTTGCCATCACCTCAAGGTGCAGTACACTCCCATCCAGACCCAATCACTGACCAGAATTATTTCATGGTGGACAGATCACCTGGACCACAATGTCAACAAATTTACATTGTGCCAGTTAGACTTCTGCTTCTCATAGGGCTCTATCGTTAGCCACAATCGCCACATCTATAATTTCTCTCCAAGCCATTCAGACAACATGCAGGTAGTTACTTACTGCAAGATCCAGCTTTGCAGTTGTATTCATATTCCTGCTCTAATACGTTGGATCTTTAGTTATTCTTCTTTTTTTTTTTTTTTGTCAGTCCTAAATGCTAGGATCTCAGTATATATTACTATTAAGTCTGCATTTGCTAGCACATGATTAAGTCCTGACTTAACTCATGAACTCATTAGGAAACAAATGCATTATCTGTTACTGAGTTCTAAGTCTTGCTGGGAAATAAACAGTTTCATCATTTAAGCATGAAATATTTAAGAAAAAGAGTTATCCGTTGATCTCCTGGGCATTTCCATTCAAAGACAGTTCTTGCCTGTATAGTAAAAACAGTCCTTCTACTCACCTTTAGGAATCCAGATTATTTACCAAAAAAAAGTAGCATAGAGAAATAAGTTCCTCATACATAAAGAAGCATCCTTTCTAAGAGAAAACACACCCTGAATATAAAAGAATTGTCCCAATTTTGGTTGGTTATTGTTTTGTACTTCTTAAATGTTTATACCTTTCTCACAGGTTTTTGTTTTTTAATTCAGTTGGTTGATTGAGGTAATTATGAGATTATCAGTCTAAATTGGAGAAAAGGAGAATAGAGAAAGAGAAGTGGCAGAAAGAGAAAACAAGAAACAAGAATATAATTTAAAAATAATTTTCCCTAATTATTTGCTCAAAATTTTTTTAAATCTGAAAAATAAGAGGGCCTAGGGTCAGAGGACACCCAGATACTCAGAAGTGTGATATTTCTCTGTTACAGATTTCAGAAAGTCATGGGAGAAAAGTAGCCATGAAAACATCTAAAGAGCTACATTATTTGCTTTCCTTCTTGCTCTACTTCTATGGTCCTCTGAAGACTAATGCTGTAATCTCCCGTCTGCTTTGCTTTCAGAGCTATAACACTAAAGGATAAGTGTGCATGTAAATTAATCCTATGGAACATCAATTTCTATTTGTAAACTTCACTAGAATTTGGCAATTATTCTAGTACTTTGTTAAAGATAGGAAAAAGATATTTAGCAACTTTGCTTGAGTGAAGACTAAGAATTTAAAAAGCCAATGCTATAAAATAAACATAGTTTTAATATCACAACCACTTATTTCTCATTAATAGTACATAAACATGTATGTGTTCATTTAGTGATGACATTATAAAAAATTAAGTATCTTCAATTCTTGATTAAAAAGCAATGTAAACATTGCTTCCAAATGTGGTACAAAGGAAAAATATAAAGGTGTGTATGCTCAGTAGTAGTAGTAATAGTAGTAGCAGCAGTAATAGTAGTAGTAATTACAAAACAGTGACCACAGCTACAGATACCATGCCCTAAATAGAATCTGGTCAGAAAAATACTCAAAACTCAATAATATCAATCTTATAAGTGAAACTTATTAATAAGGATAATAGTTAACTAATATTTGTTAAGCATCATGGGCCATTCACTGTGCTTAACATTCATTGCAATTATAGTATTTCATTCAATACTCATAAGTCCCCATGAGGTAGACAGTGAAAGGGAAAAATTGATAGCTGTATCTGTGCTTTTTTTCTCAAGTTTTAGGGATGCCTAAGTCAACCCTTAGTCAACTCTCCTTTGAATAATTATTAAATCCAATGAGTTAAATCTGAAAAAAAGAAAAAGAAAAAAAAACATAAATTCTGCCATCAGTTGTTTATACATTTTTGAGGGACATACTGTATTTTACAAAATTTATAGTAAAATAAGTTACTAGATAGAAGAATATAAGTGAGAATCTAGCCAAGAACTATTTATTGAACCAAACAATTTATTGTCCAGAGCAAGTAATGAATAATCTACATTGATGAGTAGCAACTTTTCTGAAGATTGGAGCTAATTATGAGCACATGAGGTGACTGTGTATCTAAATAAAGAAACAGCTGAAGATATTGCAGTTCTGAATACTCCTCTAAGCCTGAGTTGTTCACATTTTATCTCATGATCTCATTGTCCCAAGTATAGAATGACTGGGACATCCAAAGCAGTGCATGTTAATCAGGGAGAATACATTGCCTCTGCTGTGATGTTGCTTTATATGCTGTGTTCTTCCCCCTGTCTCCCCTTCCTTAAAGCTGAACAATTTGGTGTTGGTCAAAAGATACCATGTCTCATGAGTTTGATGATCAATCCAAACCATAGACTATTACTGCTAATATGGCAGAGTGTTTGTAAGTACTATTTACTATCTCTATGTTGCAGATAAGAAAATGTAGTTTTAGGGATTAAGTTATGATAAGTAGCCAAACCTATATTGGAATTGTCTGACAAAAATAATACTGGATATTTTGTCCATATTGTTTCCTGCTGTCTTATGTCCTGCTATGGGACTCTCAATTATTGCTTCATTATGACTTCATCATATAACTGCATTTGATAGCTGATATGTAATTTAATTATATTCTCAGTAGATGAAACTCGTCACTATATTGTGAGAAACCTGATATCAAGAACATCTACCCCTCAGCTCTCTCTGATTTATTTTCTTTACTATTCAAATTATCAGTAAAATCCCATATTTTTCTTTGAATTTCTCCCCAAGAACATATGAAAGAATAATACTTTTTTCTTAATTTATTTACATTATATCTATAACTATTGTGTTGATTTATTCCAAAATGCAGCAATACCCAAGCTTGTTATTTTTAAGTTTCTTATTTTTATAACATGAGGTGATTAACTTTATTATAAAACAGGTTTTATGTTAGATTATTTTGCCTAACTGTAGAGTAATGTAAGTGTTCAAAGCATGGTTAAGGTAGGCTAAGCTATAATGTTTGGTAATTTCAATATATTAAGTGCATTTTCAATTTAACCCCATCATAAGTTGAGGAGCATCTGTAATTTCAAACTATTATTTAATTTTGGCATTAATTATTTGCCCAAATACTTTTTTTTATTGTCTTAAGTTTTACATATGTCTCCCTTTTCCCTGATTGATACCCCCCAGCCATTTCACCCCAGGCAAGCTCCCACCACCCACTGTCTGTTTGCCCAAATACTCTTGATATGACTGTTCTTACCCATGTTATTATAGACTACAACTACCTTAAAGTTGGGGCTGTGTCTGCCAATATCTTCCTTTGTGTGCTCAGGTATCATAGTTGTGTAACAAAGATAAATATTATAAGACATCATTAATACACATATGTGGTATGCAGAGCTTTTTTACATAAATAAATAGGCACCTACTGAATTCACCTTATGTTACCATTTTTATAGGAAGTCCAAATAAAAAGCTAAACTTTATAAACATAGATTTATGTTAGAGAATGCACATGAAAGAGAAATTTCATCTGAGTTGCAATTTTGTATTAGCCTTAGGTGTAGAAAACTGTATTCTTTTTTGCAATTACTTTTAAAGAAGAGGTAAATTTTACTACAAAACCTACACAAACTTAATCATGAGAAGAAAAGAAGTCAATTTATCTTCTAATCTAAGCTTAAAATAAAAATAACTAAATGACCTGGCTCTGCTTTTTATAAAATCGTAGAGGAAAATATCCACTTTTCTTTTTTTGTGGGTCAATTTATAACTAGTCTTTGCATTTTATTATGTTAAGCTTTTAGAGGTCACTTGCTCTCCAACATCCAGAAGCACAGTTATCCCTTTAACATCTCAATGGATCACATTGGGTTCCTAAATATATATATGCCTAAGTGACCATTATGACCAGTTGACTGAATGACCAGTCAGCGGGTAGCTGTGATGCACACTGACCACCAGGGGACAGATGCTCAATGAAGGAGCTGCCTCCTGGTGGTCAGTGCACTCCCACAGCCAACCTGCTGGTCCCTATCACCCCAATCAGGTCTTGGTTAGATGGGCCCCCATGGGATCACATTGGGTTCCACGTTATATGGTCCAAAAATGGGTCACATTGGGATCCTAAAAATACATATATATTTCTTCTCATGACTAAGTTTGTATAGGTTTTGTAGTAAAATGTATCCCTTCTTTAAAAGTAATAGCAAAAGGAATACAGTTTTCTACACCAAAGGCTAATACAAAATTGCAATTCAGATGAAATTTCTCTTTCATGCATTCTCTAACATAAATCTAGGTTCATAAAGTTTAGCTTTTTATTTGGACGTCCTATAAAAATGGTAATCTAATGTGAATTCAGTCTATTTATTTATGTAAAAAAAAAGCTCTGCATACCACATATGTGCATTAATGATGTCTTATAATATTTATCCATGTTAAACAACTATGTTAAATCTTTTAACTGAAGATTTTATAATTTTTCCACTGTTTTATGTCTTGAACACTTCATTAAGAGACTAAGCACAAGCTGTTCTCAAAAAACAAAAAACTATTAGGTGGAAAACACCAATATGCAAGAAGCTTTTCTATTTTACTTAGCAATGTAAACCTCTTACACATCATAATGCCTGGCCCTGTGAGCTATGTTGAATAGTGAATGAAACTTTCCTTTCCTTGTTTCTCATGGGGGAGAAGGCCTTTCTTTGAAACTTTATCACTGAAGGGCATAAAAGTTCTGTTGGACTCAGAGAAATGCTGTAAGCTTTGTATAATTCATGAAAAGATATTTTAAGGCGGTAGCATCAAAAAGAAAAGAATGCTTCTTCTGTAGGAAAAGTCATCCCTTCTTGCA
Organism: Pipistrellus hanaki; assembly: GCF_964339955.1. Taxonomy (NCBI): domain Eukaryota; kingdom Metazoa; phylum Chordata; class Mammalia; order Chiroptera; family Vespertilionidae; genus Pipistrellus; species Pipistrellus hanaki. Next base: position 34,822,706 of record NC_140512.1, read on the forward strand.
CCATGAAGTCCTTGTGGGTGAAACCCATTAAACCTCTGTCACCGGCTATGATCATGAGCTATTCAGTCAACATGCCCTGGAGAGATTTTGATCAGGAATTACAGGCATCTCACCTAGATTAACGGTTTGAGACTCTTCATTAAAAAATAAGTGTGAGGCTAAGGAAATGTCCTAACTTCACATATTAATTGTTTTCACCTTTAAAAGTAGATGAGTCTATGGTTCTTGAAAATTCAATTATATATCTCAAATAGGACAATGGCCATTACAACACTTTCACTCTTGAAGATTAATTACCTTCTTCCAGTTTTGTCCTTCGGTAGTTTCCTGTAACAGATATTTGCTAGTGGTTCCATTGTCAGCATTCTTAAGCATTGATCTTAATGATATATAATTTTTTTTCATACTTCTTTTCAAACTATTGTATTACAAGATATTAACTGGGCGCTCCTAAAATCCCTGCATATTTAAGTGTGCTTCTGTAAGTCCAAGTTTTAGTCTTGGATCCTGATTTTTTTTTAAATGTTTAATTTTATTTCTTTTTTATAATTAATTTCTTGGTTTAAAAAAAAACTATTCTAGACTAAATATTCTAGACAATTTATATAGAGTCAAACCAAAAACACATGAGGTAAAATAAGCATTTTTAAAAGTGTGAATCTGCTTTTCTTAGAAATAGTACAAGCTGCTTCCAATGGAGATTTATGTTAGACATAGATTGATTCAACAAATATATGCTGAGCCTACTATTGAGTCAAACTGTTCTGGGTGCTGGGAATAAAAAGGTGAACTAGGCACATTAAGACTATGCTTATGGATCTTGTATGCTACTGTAGTGGAGATGGGGACTAACCAGCAATAGCCAATATAAACCAAAAGAAAATATCACCAATGACTAGTTCCAAAAAGACAAAAGAAACCAGGATATGAAATACTCAATGAGGAGTGGTAAAATTCTAGACTGAGTAGTCAGAGAAAGTTTTCTGGGAAGATGGGATTTACTTCGAGAAGGAGAAAAGCAGGAAGAGGGAATAACTATGTCAAAGGCCTACATTGAGAACAAATTTCATTTAGAGTATGGCTGGGGGACAGGGGCAAGGGAGAAAGTCATAGAAAATTATTAACTGGCTAACTTACATTTTGATCTTGGTAAAAAAAAAAAAAAATGGCCTTTATCTGTGTTGGGAAATTATCAGTGTCATAAGCAGGAAAAGGAGAGATATGGTTGAAGACTATGAATCCAATTGTATTTTTAAAATATCACTCTTGCCCGGCTGGTGTTGCTCAGTGGTTGAGTGTCAACCTACCAGGTATGAACCAGGGGGTCACAGTTCAATTACCAGTCAAAGCACATGCTCAGGTTGTGGGCTCGATCCCCAGTGTAGGGCATGAAGGAGACAGCTGATCAATGATTCTCTCTCATCATTGATGTTTCTATTTCTCTCGTCCTCTCCCTTCTTCTCTGAAATCAGTAAAAATATATTTTAATAAAAAACATCACTTTTAAAACACAATTGATTATTCAATTTCAACAGAATATTTACTAGATTCTTACTTTTGATCAAAAACATCATGAATGTATGTGTACAGGACATAGTCTAAGGTGGCTTCCTGATGCATATTCTTTTTAACCCCTCCTCCTCAATTTAAGCAGAACCTGTGGCCTGCATCCAACCACCAACCAGCAGAATATGACAAAGGTGATGGGATGTCACTCCAATGATTACACTGTTCCCTATTCGGTTAAGAAAAACAATGACTTTAGATGAGTTCTTGTTATTTTATTGTTATAACTCTGCATCTATAAGTCTAAGTATTATTTTCTCTAATGTAGCATATAGTGGTAGGTGCTTGGGAAAGTACAAAGGGAAATAATATCATATTCCTCACCCAGCAAGGGCTTAAAATACAATTGTGGGAAAGAGATATACATCCACAAAACCACTGAACAACAACAACAACAAAAAAGACAGTACAGTATTAAGTGGCAAAATGAAGACAACTTGAGTTCACAGAAGAGACTGATTAATATAGACTAGATTATTCTAATAAAATTACCTAGGGGACTGGCTCCCTCCTTTGAGTCCCATAATAATCTGTTCTTAGTCCTAAAACAGCACTTGTCACTTAGGTTAGTCCTTTCTGCAAGTATGTCTGCTTTCTCATATATTGTGAGCCCTTTAAGATCAGGCATTGTGTATTACTCATTTCCGCATCAGTAGCGTACAACATACATCACTATACATAGAATACGCTAATTTGTATTTTTGAAACTGAGTCAATAGATGGGATATTAATATTAAGTAGGTTATATCATGAAAAGGACAGAGAAATGAACGAGTGTGTCATGTTTATGGGAGACAGGGTTGGCTAGCAGGAGGAAATATTAGCAGGTTGCAGGTAACAAAAACCCAACTCAAATAAACTTAAGCAAAAAGAGACAATGCACTGGAAGACCTTCCAGAAATGGTGGAAGAATTAAATAACCAAGCCTTGAGAATACACAAGGTGCCATAGTTTCTGGAATCACAGCAAGTGAAATCAACAACTCTCCAGTTTGTTTGTTTTTTCTGTTCCTCTTCTCAACCTCTGTCTACTGATTTAAGTAATTTTTAATGAAGGCCAGTTTTTTCTGCCTAGTTGGGGAGAAGTGGCCACCCTCTAGGCTCATCTTCATATCCTCACCACCAGAGTTTGGTATAAAGGTGTTGTTTTGTTTTTTTTCAATTAGACCCGGTTGTAAAAATATTCAGTGGATCTAGTCCGAAGTCCCACGTGCTTCACATGCCAACCCCCTGGACCATGCAGGGGCATGAGAAATTCAGTTTTATGGGGATAATGCCTGACCTAATGTTGGATGTCTAAAAACTAGTCAGATAAGCATTGAAAGATTTTCAATGGGAAAGTCACATATATAAGTTAATTTTTCAAAAGGATCACAAGAACATAGTTTGCAAGATGACAGCAAAGAAATTCTTCAGTTTTCTGTGAAAAGGTACTGTATTTGAAAATATTTCTCTACTAGAGGACCAAAGTCATGCAGGGGGGTCCCTTAGTCCGGCCTGTACCCTCTCACAATCCGGAACTCCTGGGGGCAGGAAGGGGGGTGGGGGGAGGGTAATGTCCAACTGCTGGGTTAGGCCCGATCCCAGTCTAATTAGCTTTTATTATTATAGATTATATTTGCCATTTCCATTTTCACATGCTTAGTAAGGTTCTAAATCTTGTTTTCCCTCCAGATACACTCTCCAATCCATTTCCCACATCACAACCAGAGGAATCTTTCTAAAAGCTTTCCATTGCTGCTCTAGCCAGTTTAGTTTAGTAGATAGAACATCAGCTGAAACCGGTTTGGCTCAGTGGATAGAGCGTCGGTCTGTGGACTGAAGGGTCCCAGGTTCGATTCCAGTCAAGGGCATGTACATTGGTTGCCGGCCCATCCCCGGTAGGGAGTGTGCAGAAGGTGGCTGGTCGATATTTATCTTTCATTGATGTTTCTAGCTCTCTTTCTCTCCCTTCCTCTCTGTAAAAAAATCAATAAAATATATTTAAAAAAGAAAAAGAAAAAGAACATCAGCCTGCGTGAAGGGTCCAGGGTTCAAATTTGGTCAAGGGCACATGCCCGGGGTGCAGGGTTTTATATATATATATATATATATATATATATATATATTATTGATTTTTTACAGAGAGGAAGGGAGAGAGATAGAGAGCTAGAAACGTCGGTGAGAGAGAAACATCGACCAGCTGCCTTTTGCACACCCCCTACCGGGGATGTGCCTACAACCAATGTACATGCCCTTGACCAGAATCGAACCTGGGACCTTTCAGTCCGCAGACTGATTCTCTACCACTGAGCCAAACCGGTTTCGGCCCGGGGTGCAGGTTTGATCCCCAGTAGGGAGCATGCAGGAGGCAGCCAATCAATGATTCTCTTATATTTGATGCTTCTATCTCTCTCTCCCTCTCCCTTCCTCTCTGAAATCAATAGAAATAAATAAAAAGTATTTTTAAAAATAAATATTTCCATTGCTTTTTCTCCTTCCACTGCCTTTTGTAGACTGAACAATAAATTTCTTTACCTTAGCATATGTCCTTCCACAATATGCCCCTGCCCAACATTGTAACTTCATCCCTCATAATTCTCTTACATTTTTTGCCATGCATCGTTATTTTTAGTACTCAGCATGTGAAACATTCCTTCATATTTCCAGACTTTTGCACAATCTTATCTGTCTGCAATATCCTGGCCCCCACCTACAATCCTTATCTCTGTTCGCATAGGCCCGCAAACCCTCTCCAAACCAATGAAATCCAATTTTCCCATCCAGCTCCCACTGCAGTATTATCTTCCTTGTGCAGCTCCCTCTGATCCCTCATCTGATGAAAACAGACCTAAGCTTCATACATCTTGGTAGCTTCATAGACACCTTATCTCCTTATCTGTTTATGCTTCTAGATGGTAAGCTCCTTGACAATAGAAATTATTTGTTTTATGAGTAACAGCTTAAAAAGCATGGTGATCACTATGAGTCCTATATTTGCATAGGCATAAATTTTATTCAGACCCCCATCTGAATGTGAGGACATTTTTCTTTGCCAGAAACTTCCACCTATTTCTAACCACCAAAACTCTTGTATAAATTCTGAATAGTTGTCAAGAATAGAAATAAATGGTAAAGCAAAACCTCTCTTCACCTCTGTTTGTTTAATATTTGGCCCTTCCCCAACTTCATTAAAATTCAAGCAATCACATCTTAGGTTGGTAAGGGGAAATAAAAGTATCAACAATTAAGTTTAAGTTATTTTTAACAAAGTTAAATATGAATTTGACCAAGGTTTAATTGGATCATATCAGGCATTATAATTCATCATAAATTAATGTTTTGCCTTTTTAATGTTTTTATCCTGTCATCTAGCAGCAGTTCTAATTGTTAGCCTCTTGTTATTACTTTTACAATAAAATTCCCCCAAAAGTGTTTTCCATATAAGATTTGGCATCATAGCTAATTTACTACAGCATGTATTTTTATTCACTTTTATAGTAGGTAGATTTTTATACTATCTTTAAGTAAGTTTTCCATAAAGCAAAAATAAAGGTAATTTGAATATCTATAATTTAATACCTCATTACTTAATATACAAAATGAAAAACTGGTTAATAGTGTGATATTTTCTTTTACAGTAGTTTAGTGCTTCATATGCTCATATTCCAACTGTGCTTAATCAGTATATTGCAAAAAAAATGAACACTATAATTATCTCAGTGAAAGAGACTCTAAAAACTAATGTTAAAGTAAACATAATGTCTTAGTCATTTAAAAGGCACTTTCTTTTACTATAGTTCTTTCCTAATATGTCATAGCCATTGTACCTCTATTTTTATTTAGTATTAGTAATCATTTTAAAGCATAATAATTTCACATTTTTATAATTCAAAGGAGTTATATATCACACATCAAATTATCTTTTCCTTAGTGAGCTGAAAAAAAGGCACTAGAAAGAGTATTTATTGAGTATTTACTCTATAAAAGACTTTAGACTGCACACTCTGAGTATAAACACCAGATTTTCATTATCTTGCTTTAATTGTTCCCACTCTCAATGCTCTAAAACATATTTAAATGGCCCCAATGTCTACATCTTTCCTGCTTGGTGGCATCATCTTGCTTTACTGTCCTTCCTATCTAGCTCAGATCCCATTGCCTATTGTTTCAAATACTCTCATCAGCATCTGCCCATGACATCTTTTTTTGGCTTTTCCTCCCACCCATCTGCTAAAATCCACAGTACCCACCATCTGTGAACTTGATTCTAGGTTGCTAAGGTATGCTTAAAAAACAGCCAACAATAGTGAAACAGAATAAGACTTTCCAATTTCCCTGATCCCTGATTTCAATAATGCCTAACAAATTTCTGAATGCATCGCAAAGTAGAAGAAGAAGAAGAAGGAGGAGGAGGAGGAGGAGGGGAAAGAAAATTTGGGGTATGGAGAGGTATAGGAAAAGAAAGAAAACTAAGCCCCTATCAAGTTATCAGATTGTCAAATCTTAGAAAATTAAATTAATTTTATCATGAAAAGCTAATGTGCTTACCGAAGCTGTACAAATCAAGTGGCAAGTTGATGATAAGCACAGATAAACTTTGTGATGATTCACTTTCTGTTTGAAGTGGCAACCATTTGCAAAGACTGTTCTTGAGCAACACTCAATGTATTTGATTAGTATAAATGAAATGTGGTTTTTCTTTCTGAGTCCAATCATCCAAAAACCAAATCTATGGTTCCTCTTGCTTCTTTTTTTATTTAACCAAGGATTTCTAATGCCATTGCCTGGTATTCTGGCCCTAAACAAACATAATATGGTTGAAGATATGAATCTGCCATTTTCTTCTCATTAATCTCAAATTGTTTCGTTCACCATAGCTTTAACTGGAAAGCAGTGGTAAGTTTTAGCTCATCTGTCAGCTCCTTGTGCAATAATTTTAACTACCACTATGTGAAAATTTTGGAGTTTTAAAAATTTGTCCCTTGGAACTCATAAAATTTAACAAAAGAAAGATAAATAATCCAATCAAAAAACAGACAAAGAACCTAAATAGACATCTCTCAAAAGAGGACATGCAGAAAGAAGGCCAAGAGACACATGAAAACATGCTCAAAGTCACTAATCATCTGAGAGATGCAAATCAAAACAACAATGAGATACCATCTCACACCTGACAGAATGGCTATCATCAAACAAATCAACAAATGACCTGTGATGGCAAGGATGCAGAGAAAAAGCAACCCTCATGCACTGCTGGTGGGAATGTAGACCGGTGCAGCCACTGTGGAGAACAGTAGGGAATTTCCTCAAAAAGTTAAAAATGTAACTTCCATTTGACCCAGTAATCCCACTACTAGGAATATATCCCATGAAACTGGAAACACCAACCAGAAAGGATATATGCACCCCTATGTTGATAGCAGCACAATTTACAATAGCTAAGATTTGGAAACAGCCTAATCAGTAGATGAGAGGATTAAAAGACTGGTACATCTACACAATTGAATACTACACTGCTATAAAAAAGAAGAAACTCTTACCATTTGCAACAGCATGGTTGGACCTAGAGAGCATTATGCTAAGCGAAATAAGCCAGTCAGAGAAAGATAGATATCACATGATCTCACTCATTTGTGGAATATAATGAACAACATAAACAATGAAGAAAAATAGATCCAAAGACAGGGAAACACCTAACAGATTGTCAAATCTCAGAGGTAAGACAGAGGATGGGGAGATATAAGAGATCAATCAAAGGACTTGTATGCATGCGTATTAGCATAACCAATAGACAAGGACTCTGGGGCGGTTGGGGCTTATCTTGGGGGTGGGAGTTGATGGGGGATAAAAGGAGATATATGTAATTCTTTAAAAAACAACAACAACAAATTTACCCCTTCAGTAGGCAGGGGAGGGGGGGAGGTAGTAACCAAAGAACTTGATTGTATATATGCATAACCCATGAACACAGACAAAAGTGTGGTGAAGGCCTGGGGGTGGGAGAGGCAGGGTGAAGTGGAGGGAGTCAAAGGGGATAGAAAAATGGGACATATGTAATACTTTCAACAATAAAGATAATTTTTTAAGAAATAGTTCTACAAAATATATGAACAAAGTTATCCCTTCATAATTATAATGAATTTCTAAGCTCTCTCAGCAACTGGGTTAAATATAAACTTTTAAGTACATATTTTTATCATTTAAAATAATTATTTTCTTGAAATCTATGGTTAAAGATCTTCTATTTTCAATACATATTTCAATATTATTTTATGGGGAAACCACCAGGCAGAAAATAAAAGGATATATTTTTATGTGCATAGAACAAATGACTAGGATGACAATTAGTCTTCTACCTGTCATAACCTGTGAATACTTAAGGAAAATACATAAAGAGCCAGGATTGATTAATGACTATTCTTTCTGATCCACTGTAACCCAGATTACTTGGAAATTCAGTTCGAGCTACCTAACTCGAGGTTTAAAAGATTAACTTAATATCTCTTCCACTGCTCATTCCTGTTGATCACTTTCCTCTTAATCATATTTTCATTCTCCCCATCTTTCATCTTTTTATATTCCCCCCTAACACACATTCAATCAGTTTTAACACCTCTTATTTCACCCACAAACATCTCTACCATCAGTCTTTTTTCCATTTCAACTGCCATAAACATGGTTTGTTCTGTTCAATAATTGTTAAGTGGAAAAGTGTAATAACCCTAATTCAGTTGTTTCTAGCCTTTGAAACTTTTCAGATTCCTTTGAAAACCTAATAATAGCTTCAGATCCTCTAGCCAGAAATATCCTGTACACAGGGAATTCACCATACAGTTTCAGGTGATTAGCAGGGTTACAGAGCCAGACTGCAGAGATAAGCTTGAATACTTGCTCTGACTGCCCCTCCCACTTCTAATCTCCCCCTACTGCACTGCCACATTAATCCTTCTAATGTATTAATGAATTGTATTCATTTTCTCAAAAGCCATGTTCAACCCCCACTATTTGTTGAATTAAACTAAATCCTTATTCAGGACTCAAAATTCTCCAAACCACAGCTTTGATTCTGATGTGACTCACAATTACATCACTCTCTGGAGCCTAGAGTCTAGCCCAAACTGATATTCATCAAATTTGCTTCCATGCTGTCCTTTTTTTGGCTGTTGTTCTCTGCTTAAATGCTCTCTCTCTCTCACACACACATCTGCTTAAAATATACCAATGTCTGAGCTCCAAACCAAGAGATTCTGAATCAGTCAGTTTAGAGTGCAGGAGAAGCATCAGTTCTGTTGTTTGTTTGTTTGTTTGTTTGTTTGTTTTTAACTTTCCAGGTGTCTTCTAATGTATAGAAAAGTTTGAAAACCACTGCTGAGATACTCTAACACCCTAAATCCTCCGTTCTTTCTCCATTTTAATAATCTTTACATTCAGCCCCAACTCAGAAGATATTAGTAACATTAGAGAAAAAAAAAACTATAACCAAATGAAAGTCAATACTTTCTTAAATAGAACACAAAAACACCAGCGATAAAGGAAAGATTGCTCAATTAGACTTGATTCAAATGAGGAATTTATGTTCATTAGAAGACACAAAACTAAAAGAAGACATTTATAATATACTAGAGGCCCGGTGCATGCACGAAAATTCGTGCACTATGTGGGTCCCTCAGCCCAGCCTGCCCCCTCTCACAGTCCAGGAGCCTGAAGGGGATGTCCTCCTCTGTGGGAGACAACCAGGCTGATCAGGGGAAGGTGCTGCCCCCATCACCTGCTGCTGCTGCCACTGCCGGCCACCATAGCTGCCAGTCTTTGTCCCTCACTTTTTTTTCTTTTTTTTTTTTTTTAATATATTTTTTATTGATTTTTTCACAGAGAGGAGGAGAGAGGGATAGAGAGCCAGAAACGTCGATGAGAGAGAAACATCGACCAGCTGCCTCCTGCACACCCCCTACTGGGGATGTGCCCACAACCAATGTACATGCCCTTGACCGGAATCGAACCTGGGACCCCTCAGTCCACAGACCGACACTCTACCACTGAGCCAAACCAGTTTCGGCTGGCCCTCACTTCTTAGTGCTGGCCCTGGCCCCCACACAGTGAGGGGTGGGGGCAATCTGGGGCCAGGCTGCCTGGGGAGGGGCGGTGGGAAGTAGAGACACAGCAGGCTGCATCCTAGCCAGCCTCTGCGGAGGCCTGGTGCCTAGACCGGGCCCACTCTGCTGTCTCTGTGGCTGCCTCTGTGGCTGTCTCTGTGGCTGCCTCCATGGCTGCCTCTGTGGAAGGGGCAGCACTGGGACCAGGCCATGCTGTGGCCTGTCCTGCACTGCCTCTGTGGAAGGGGGTGAGGCGCCCCCTTATTGCAGCCTCTGCAAAAGGGGCCATGGCACTGGACCAGCAGCACCTCACCTGCCTGCCCCTCCAGCATGAGCTCTGGACCCTCCCGCCTCTCCTGCATGGTGCCAGCCCTAAGCCCTCATAGCCACTGTGGCTTTGTCCAGATGGACATTTAGATGGATGTCCGGAAGACATCCCCTCTAATTAGCATATTACCCTTTTTTAGTATAGATTTATCTGGCAAATACTCATACCTATAATATGTTTTTTTTTAAACTGCTAATTAGTAAAACAATGGCAAGAAAATATTTTAATGTGCAAAATATTTGAGCAGCATTTCATTAATGAGAGTACACTTATCTAAGTCACCAGTGATTTATATCTTTATAAATCACTGATAATTTGTGTAATTTTTTATACATTCTCTTTGATGATATTCTCATTTCATTCATGCATTTTCCTGATTTTGTTATTGTCTGTGTTCTCTTGAGATCATTGACCTCTTTTAAAACAATTATCCTGAATTTATAAAAATAAAGATATACTCATAGTCTTAGGGGCATGCAAGTACAAACTACAATAAGAGAGTGCTACATAAGAAGACTGAATACATGATTTGACCACAAAAAGTGGTGGTGAGCAAGCTCAGAACTGAAATTATCTTATGCTGCTCAAAACATGTAAAACCAGTTGGGAAAACTTTTTGGCAGCACCAATTAAAGCTGAACATAGCTGAATGTATATGTCCTTGTGACATGTCAGCAATTCTACCCTTAGGTATCATCACCAAAATTATATTTACACACACACGACAGATAAGAACGTCATTATTCAAAATAGGCCCCAAATAGTTAACATATCAAATTTATTGTATAGTAATTAGACAAATTGTCAGGTTTAATAATAAAAACAGCATTGAAATCTTGTAATAATCTTAGGGGAGATTTCTAGCACATAAAAAAATTTTCTTTCTCTTGCTGATTTCAAGATTTTGTCATTGTCTTTGACTTTTGATGGCTTAATTATAGTGTGCCTCTTGGTGTTGGCCTCTTTGAGTTCATTCTACTTGAACTTCTTTAATGCTTTCTAAATTTTGGTGTCCATTTTCTTCCTCAAATTTGGGAAATTTTCAACCATTATTCCTTCAAATATGCTGTTTCTCTCTCTCTCTCTCTCTCTCTCTCTCTCTCTCTCTCTCTCTCTCTCTCTCCCCTCCCTCCCTCCCTTCTAGAATTCATATATATATAAACATATATAAAAGCCTAAGTGGCCATCACAACTGAATAAATGACCAAACAGGCTGTATGGGGCAACCAGATTAGTAGGGGGGTTAGTAACAGGCAACCAAATGACCGAACAGCAGACTATGTGGGGTGACCAGGCCGGGGGGGCGGGGGGGGGCAGTTAGGGGTAATTAGGCAGGCAGGTGAGCAGTTAGGAGCCAGTGGTCCCAGATTGTGAGAGGGATGTCTTGGGTTGAAGAGAGTGCAGGCTGGACTGAGGGGACCTCTCCCCTATGCATGACTTTCATGCACCGGGCCTCTATTGTAGAAATGTACATAGATTAGCTGCTGAATGATGTCCCTTAAGTCCCTTAAGCTTTCTTCCTTTTATATATTCTTCCTTTATTTTTTTGCTCCTCTGACTCAATAATTTCAAATAACCTGTCATTGAGCTCATTGATTTTTTTTTCTGTTTAATCAAATCTGTTTTACCTCTCTACTGAATTTTTCATTTCATTTATTGTATTCTTCAGCCCCAGAATTTGTTTGGTTATTTTTTTATACATTGTATCTCTTTGATGATATTCTCATTTCATTCATGCATTTTCCTGATTTTGTTATTGTCTGTATTCTCTTGAGATCATTGACCTCTTTTAAGACAATTATCCTGAATTTACTTTGTCAAATAATTTGTAGGTCTCTGTTCCTTTATTTTATTTTGTTCCTTTGTTTGACCATGTTTCTTTGTGTCCTTGTGATTTTTTGTTGTTTTGTTTCTTTTGGTTGTTGAGTTTTTGCATTTGAAAACGCAGCACCTCTTCCAATTTTTATGGGTTGGCTTTGCACAGGGGAAAGACTTTCACCCAGTTAACACAACTAGAGATTCTGGGGGCGTCAAAAACCTTTTTCAAGGGGAGGCAACTTCTCTGGATTTACACATGTAATTTCCTAATTACAGAGATTTTCCCTGGTTCGGTTTCAGGAGCTCATAATCTCTTGCTCCCCCTGGTGTCTGTTTTCAATACTGCAGGTTCTGTGGTACTGCTGCAGCAAGTTGTCCAGCTCCATTTTATTCTCATTGGCTGCCAGGCATCCAAAGTATCCAGGTTTCCTGTCAGGGCTCCAAGCCAAGCCAGAAAGAAACCAGTGTCTCAGGCAGCTCTCCCTAAAGCTGGATGGATGCTCCACTCTTCTCCCTTCATCCCCAGAATCCATGACTTGGGTGCATTCTCCTGATGGCACCAAGCTATACTGGCCTTGTCTGTAGCACTGCGGGTCTCCCTGGTACCAGAGCAAGCCACCCCCATTCTCTGTTACTTTTAGTGCGCCCCCACCCCCCACCCCCTTACCCCCCTGCTTGCAGACTATGCTGGTTCCAACCATGCCAGTGTTCCAAGTCAGTCCAAAGAGAAACAAGTCCCTCAGAAAATCTTACACATTGGACATATGTTCTACTCTTCTCTTCCCTCCCGCCCCCACCCCTTACCCCCTACCCCCGAGGAGAAGTTGTGAGCTGAAATTCTTCCCAAAGGAAGAATGTGGTGTTTGAGTTTGGTGCAATGGGAGATAAAGTAAAATAGTTCTCATTCATTTCAATGCTGCTGTCCTCAACTTTTCACCTGCCTGGTGTACTGCATGGTCCTTGACTGGTTTCAAGAGTTCTCATAAAGATATATTGTTCCATATGTTATTGTTAAGTCCGTGTATGCAGAGGAACAGGGGTTGGATCTTACTCTTCTGCCACCTTGTTCTTATTCTCATTGATTTCTGCTCTGGTATATTTCCTTTTCCCCACTTACAGTAGCTTGGTTTTATTTTACCATTATTTTTCTTGTTTATTGTGATGGATACTGAAGTCATTCATTTTAGACCTTTCTTTTTCCTAATATAGGCATTTAGTGCTATAAATGTCCCTTGAATACTGCTTTAGTAGCATCACTCAAATTCTGCTGTGCTGCGTTTTCGTTTTCATTCAATTCAAAATATGGTCTAATTTCTTTGTTGATTTTTTTTCTTTGACCCATATGTCATTTAAAAGTATATTATTTAATTTCTAAATTTTGAATTATTTTTCCAGATAGCATTCTGTTAGTGATTTCTAACCTAATTCCCTTATATTCAATACTTATATTGAACAACCTGAATGCCTTTAAATTTATTTAAATTTTTTATAGTTTAATGCAATCTATCTTAGTAAATTTCTTGTGTGCTTGAAAAGAATATTTTTGGTAGAGTATTTTACAAATGATAATTAGGTCAAGTCAACTGATAGTGTTACTCAAATATTTTCTTTCTTTACTATTTTTTCTTTCTCCTATTTTACTCATTGCTAGGATCTAGTTAAATTACTTGGAAACATTGTTATCTTTCTTGGTCTTGTTTGCAATATTTGTTATATGGAAATAACTTAGTGTTTACTCCAGGATCAACTGATCTCTGTTACTGAGGAAATACTCTTCTCTGTACTCTGCCAAGTGTCCCATGACACTGCAGATTTTCCAGTATGTTTGCTGGGCACTACTCCTGGCCTTGTGTGTGAGCACTGACCACTGTTACATTTTAGAAGGTTATTTTCCAGCCCTTCATCCTCACACACATGTACTGATCATAATCACCTGAATACTCAATGGAGGATCCTCTTAAGATCTCTGGATTCTTCTGTCTGTGTAGCTCCCCCCTCTACAGTAATTGGTTCTGTGCACTCTACCTGCCTTAGTTTGTTAGATTCTCAGTTCCATATCCTCAGCTTACAGTGTCTACTTCTCCACCTAAATTCCTCTTCCCTGTGTTGTGTGGTTTGAAAACTCTCTCAAGGAATCTCTATCTTAATTGCCTAATGTCCAGTTTCTCGAAAACTGTTGCTACATATATTTTGTTTGTTTGTTTTTTCTTACGTGTGTGTGTGTTTGTGTGTGTGTGTGTGTGTGTGTGTGTGTGTGTGTGTGTTATAATTTGGATTTTTAAGTGCATATTAAAGAATTCCCTTTATTTCATTTTAATAATGGCTTACAGGAAAATAGATTATATGTTTGCAGATATTAGCTTATTTATTTATGAGACTCCAACCGGATTGTCAGATAATAATAATGTCACCTGTAATAAACAATCATAATATAAAAGTTTATCATAATCTTTATTTCTGTTAGTAATGTTTAGATAAGAAAAATAATTAAAAATGTCTTCTATTTTTTCCAGTTTAATGTACTAAAAAGAAAAACATTTACATGGGCTTAATATTCAACCAAAGTTGCTTGACTCAATATGAGTCTAATTAGGACATAACATTTTTGGTAGTAATAGAAATCTTTATGGTCCGTAAATTAAAGGACTTTTTTGAGGCTATAATAGAGGAAATGGAAAGATAGAACACAGTAGCATAAATGAGGCCTGAAATCAAACACAAAATTTAAAAGAGACCCTGGGAAATCTGGTTAATCCTGGGTTTAATACTCCACCAGGAGCTTAATATATCATTATAAAGTAAAACCAGGTTTTTACAGTTTTAATTTTTTCTTCTCTGGGTTAATCAGTAATTAATAAGATAGGTAGGATCTAGTCCACATTTTTATTTTCTCCCATAATATAATCATATTCTTTCTGTGAATAAGTGGAAAGAAAATCAAGCTATTGATTTTAGCACATTTTATAGGGTACTGCAGGCAACATTGTTCAAACCGGTGATTTCAACACTCTTCAGTGTTTGCTTTTAATGTGTTTATATTATAAATAATATAACAGAGATTTCATAAATTATCATTGGCATAATTCTATTAAATTTTAACCTATTAGTTAGAAGGAAGTGTAGAAAATTGAGGGGGGAGGGGAAGAAGACTCCTATTCTCAAGAAAGCCCACAATTTCCACCTCCAAATAGTTCCCATATATGAAACCCCTTAAATTATATTGTAACCCTTCCCTCTTGAGACTTGACCTTAAGTTTGAGAAATGCTGGCATTGATATATGAAATACATAGATAATGCAAAAAAAAAAACTCATTTTACCAGATAGTTTCACCTTCTGTCCCCATCAATCATATTACAAAATCTGTCAACAGGAAGTAAATTGCCTGGCTTGAATTTCATACTCCTTCACATGGTCACTTAGAGGAAGTGTTAATGGCCAATATAAGTGCCAAAACTGAATAGGAATAAAGATACGAGACACTGGTCTAGTTAATTAGCTTCTAAGTAGCAATATTAAACTATATTGCAAGGCTTGTGTTGGAAGAAGAAATGGAGAAGCCCTCTAGGTCTTGTTTTATTATGTTTCGAGGAAGACTATTATTTTCCAATGTCATTGTTTCTCCTTTACCTTCTCTTTGCTTCCTACTCTGCAACTCTCTAATCTAGTCATCCAACTTTCTCTTTCTTATTTAATTGCACATATTACTTTGACAAAACTTAGCATGGTAAGGGACACAAATAAAGTTGGAAGAAAATGTAGGTACATAATAAATTCTAAATTATGGTATTTTTTGACTAAAGAATGTATTTATTATGCCTACTATCTACCAAATATCATGCATTCGGATGATAGACATGGTTAATATAGTTCCTTTTCAGTTTACACTCAACAACTGATAGAGAAGGAAAAATATTGTGCCAGTATTTACTAGCTATGCTGAGTACTGCTAAGGAAATGCATAATTTGGGGATTTACCTTATTCAAGTCCATTAGAAAAATTTACCTGCATAGCAATATTCATTCTGTGCTTTGAGGGAGCACCAATAAGCAAAGGTAAGATAAGGGGTAGAACATTCTTGGAAGAGAAAATAATATACACAGAAGCTGTGAGGCAGGAGAAAGCATAGGATGCTCAAATAGAAATCCAGAGTGGTGAGCATGAAATGAGCAAGTAGTAGGGTTGTGCATATGAGACTGAAAGGCGACTAAAGGTCGGGTTGTTGGGGTTTGGGGGCCTCATTTGAAGGACCATTGGAAGCTGTTGGAAGATTTTAAGAAAAATGACCTAAGCAAATCTGTGTCTCCCACACTCACTGAGTTCTGCCCAACCATGGATATTACCCAGAAATCTGTGAAAGATGCCATTTTATGCCCAAAGTGGAGGGGGAGCTGAGGCAGCAATGAAGAAGTCACAAATCGTAGAAAGGGATGCTAGCTATCATAGGCCATAAAATCGTACTGGCTGCTACATGAAAAACAGAGGGGATAGGCAGGGGTGTATGCCTGTGATGACTGCAGCCTAGTTGACAGTGAACTTAGTAGTGGATGGATTCAAGAGTGATTTTTTTGGTATAATTTGTTAACTAATGTCACCCCAATAGGTTCAATAAAAAGGAAAAAAAATGGGTTTGGGGGAATGGTAGAATGTGTTGAATTGGGGAGTAGAATGAGCAATGAATCTAGAATTATGCTTATTTCTGGATTAAATATATGAAATATAGTAGAGAGTTTTACTGAACTTGGGAAAACTAGAAGGCAAATTTTTCAGATGAAAAAAATGTCTCTTAGGATCACAAAGGTAACTTAAAACTAGACTGCTAGCTAAATATTAAATATTTAATTGTCAAATTTTTTAACTGTCCTTATGAAGGAGAAATGGGTAGGTAATTGAGTGGCTTATTTCTTATTAAATCATTTCTAATTTTGTATGAACATCTAAGGCATCTAAAACAAAAATAGCAAAATTACTTTCAAATCTAAATGTGCTCATTAATTTATTTCTCATGAAGGGGAAAAAAAACAATGATTAGAGGAAGGGCTGAGCAAGTATGTCACTATTTGCTGTATTCATAATTATAAGAGGAATTTCTAGTGGTGGAAATAATACCATCGGGAAACTATAATAGCTAGAGAAAAAAGAATACTTTACTATAGAGGGCAAAAAAGACTGGAATAATATTTTTCAAGTGTAAAAAACTGTCAACCTACAGTCCTAAACACAATGAAAATATCTTTCCACAAAAAAAAGGGAATTTGAATGTCATCAGATGAAGGAAAACTAAGAAAATTTGTTGTTCAAGAATACAGTAGGCAAAATTATGGATAAATAAAATAGACTTTCCTTTTCTTGAGTTTTTAAATTATGATAGGTAGTTAAAGCAAAAATTCTACGACTGGTTGATGTTGTTTTAAATATATGTAGATGAAATCGTTTTTAAAAATATATATAAATGGGGATAAAATAAGAAAAGGGGAGACAATGTTTCTATATTTCACTCAAACTACTGAAGAGATGATACCAGTAGATTGTGTTATATATTAATACAAACTAGACATGCATATATATATACACATATATATAATAGAGCAACTACTAAAAAAGTCATGCAGATATACTCCTAAGCAATACATATAAATCTAAGTAATAGTTAAAAATACAAATTAAAACATATCAAAATTTGAAGAAGATAGCTAAAGCAGTGGCCAAGAGGAAATTTTCTAGCACTATGTGTGTTTGTGTGTGTGTGTTTGTGTATGTGCGTGTGTGAAATTTCTTACCATATTTTCTCTTTAAGTAGAGATTGTATTTCTTTTCAGGAAAAAAGTCACAAGTTCAGAAAAGCAAGCGTGAGTTCTTTGTACTGATGTTTTCCTACGAAGAACAAAAAAAAAAGTGAAATGGTTGGTAACTATCCAACCACTGTTGATAAATCTGTTATCACTTCTGTGTCATTAGTACATTATTACAAAGTATATACACATTGATTCACACGTTAGAAAACTTGAGAGGGTGTCCCAGTAGTATTTAGTGTCAGTTTGCTCTTTGGGTGAATTATAAAGTGAGCAAAATTAGTATCAAACTACAACACCCTTGCCCAAATACAGTGCAAATCTGTGGAGGATTATTTCTTGTTTATTTTGACGAGTTAGGTCTCAAATGCATAGTTCTGACAACTGAGTTAACTTCTTTTTTAAGATCCTGGAACAGAATCAGAAGTAGAAATAATGAGGAAAGAATGACTTATAATTTAAAAAACAGAACTTGGTATTCAATCCCTTTTTCTTCATAGAATACATGATAAAGTGGGGGGAACCACAAAAACAACTTCAGAGTAAATGCAGTAAAATATTAGTTAATTACATTAGGCAACTGTTATGCAAATTGAGATCATTTGTATTTAGAGACTATAATTATTCCCTTAATTATAGCAAATTCTGCTATATAAAGATTGAGTAAAATAAACCATTGGTCTTGGTGGAATTCATTCATTCAATAACACTTGGTGGTATTATGCCTGCTATTTTTAAAAGCCTTTTTAGGAACAATCAACCCTACAGGTTATGATTACATCTTTAATACTGATTACTCAGATGAAGGAATTCAAAAAAAAGGTCAACATTGACCTTATATACAACTTATTCTGTAAAGAAATTAAACATTTGTCATGCAATTAATTTATATAGGCATACACTCTATAACTCTGATATGAAAGTGATGTGCGTATATCTGGAATCATCCAAGTTGTATTATTTATTCTTCAAAACATTTGAAAAGTGAGACCAATGAATTTGAATTTGCTGTGTAAAATATTTTGGTGTTTCTAAACTTCATTATTCTTCAGATACTCCACAACTGAAAGTCACTAAAATTATAATATTTTAGGGTAATTTGTCATCTCATGCTACTTACTGTATGAGTAATTTTTTAATGAATAGACTTAGTCTAAAATTTTAGTCTATTTTTACGTAGACACAAATCTAAGTGACCTTTTAAATTTTCAACCCATAATTTTTGGTGAAAATGGCAAAATGGCCAAGTGATTAAAAAAATGTAGGAGCAATGTGCTGAGGAAAATGCATACCATGAAAAAAAAAAAAATGAGTTTTACAAGTTTAAGAGGCTGGTGCATTCTTCCCTCACTAGGATGTGACCACTACCTGGTCAGGAAATCTATTTCATTTGCTCCTGAATCTCAAGATCCAAGACAGAACTACAAAATGCACACTTTAATTTCTATTTCATGAATAGAATCTAAAAATCAAATGAAGTAAACATTGATAAAAAAAAAAGTTAACTTTTTTTTAAATAAGGCTTCCAATTCTACTTCTTTTGTGAAGACAAACTGTATTAGATTTAAAATAATTATTAGGGAAAATGACAAAAGAGAATAACATTATAATTTCATATGGATTACTTGTAACACTCTTTGATAATAGTAATAATTAGATTATCTCTTAAATCAAACTATCTGGTATCTAATCCCAGATCTGATAACCTGTTGTGTGGGCTTGGTCAAGTCACTTAATCTTTCTGTGCCTACTTTTCCTCATCTCTGTTTTGTAGATAATAATAGTATCTACCTTATAGTGTTATTATGACAAATGAGAAATAAAAACTGCCATGTAATATTAGCTAGAAATATCAGTAGTACCATTAGCAGCAGCAGTGTATCTTAACAATGGTACTGAGTTATTGGGGGTCTTTATTTATGGACAAGTATAATCAAGGCAAAAATGTACCAAGAAAAAATTTTGCTATATATGAAATATATAAATAATAGAATTTCATTGAATTTCTAATGGCTTAATAGTTATAAACATTAATAATTTGTCTCTAAACAGTACTATATGAATATATTCAGAACATAGAGTAGACTCAGGACTGGGATTACCTTTTTAAACTCAGGCCTATAGCTAAAATCACATGTATGTTATCTTAACCACAGGTGATTTATTTAACATGAATTTAAATATAAATTGATATCTAATATTGCTCATAATTATGTATCTTAATTTTAATGTTACAGTTAAGTTCTGTGATAAATATTTGTTGCTTACTGCTTTTAGAGTTTCTTCTCTAGATTATTGTTGTGACAATACAATTAATTTCTCCTTGAGTCTATGTTCTGTCATGTTGAAGCATATAAAAGATATAAAAAAATAAATGTTCAATAATGTATAGGAATCTGAACAAGATTAATTAAAAATAAGTTAAATAACAATTTAGTTAGTCTGTATGAAGTGGGCATCAATTTCAATTATGTAATCTGAATTCAATATTTCAGCACAAATGTTTTAAAATATTTTAAATGTGTATATTTTTATATATTTTATAAATTGAATTGTGTATCTCCAAAAACGATATGTTGAAATCCTAATCCTCAGTGCCTCCAAATGTAAGCTTATTTGAAAAGAAGGTCTTTACAAGGTAATCAAGTTTAAATGATGTCATTTAAACTTGATTATACTGGCCTTACTTCAATATGACTAGTGTCGCTGCAAACAGGGAAAATTTTGACAGAGAGACAGACACAAATAGAGGGAAGGTAGTCCAAAGATACACAGGAAGTCTGTCACGTGAAGAAAGTCAAATGAAGATTGGAGTGATGCGTCTATAAACCACGGAATGCCGGAGGCTATAAGAACAGGGCCCCAGAACAAAGGCAGGGGAATTCCCTTCCCTGGACTTTGACTTCAGACTTCTGGCCTCCAGAATTGTGAGACAAGAAATTGCTTATTGTTTTAAGCCATCAGACTTATGGCTCTTTGTTACAGTAAGGATGTCACATCCCAATAGAAATACTACTAAATCTGAAAGTGTGACACCACAGGCATGTCAGATTTTTTCAGATTTTACTGGATTTTCTTTATAACGTGTGTATTTTGTTTATGTAGAAAAACTGGATTAAGGATTTCCATGAAAAAGTTAATGTGAAATGTAAAGATGGTTTTTTTTTTCATTAGAATGATTTATCTTGAACTGTTTTTCAGTAAGAAATAGGATTTTCTATGTTCTTGCACCTTGATTTGAATATGCAATAAACACACGACTTACTGTTAACATTGGGTCAAGGATAACAACTCTTAGAGTGAAAGAGATATAAACCTCATTCTCTATATATTTTGAACCACAGTAAATACATGCCTTGCACAATATGTATTAGTTATAATCATTCATCATAAGCTGAGAACAAAATAACAAAAAAAACCTAAAATTTCTACTATAAAGCATTCCATTATAATGAGAAACATATTTTGTATCATCCTTTTTTTAATATTTGAGAAAGTAAATGTAAGTTATGGCTTTATTCTTCAAGCCATAATTTCTAGGTTATTCTTATGTATAATTCATAGAACTTACCATATAGTAATTATAAAAATGATGAATATGTTTACTGCTTTTTCTCCTACTCAAAAATATTTTCCTTTCTTTTTAAAAAAAAAAAATATATATTTTTTTTTTATTTCAGAAAGGAAGGGAAAGATAGAAACATCAATGATGAGAGAATCGCTGATCATCTGCCTCCTGCATTCCCCTACTGTGGATCAAGCCCGCAACCCAAGCATATGCCCTTGACCAGAATCAAACTGTAGACTTGACACCCTATCCACTGAGACAAACCAGCTAAGACTCAAAAATATTTTCCATCTTTCCTCTTGGACTTCCTCTTTCTTTAGGTTCAAACTAATAGATTTTTTTTTCTGATTCCATCCTGTGTACTAGCTTAACTCACTTTTTAATTTTGCAGGTATTTTAGTCTTTAGTGAACAGACTGAAGTTGGTAAAAGATTGTCTATTATACAGTGTTAAAGCTATTGTGGCCTGCAAAGACACATGTTGAGAGCTCCTAAGGGAAGGAGGAAATAAATTGCTATGATCTGGATGGAAGCAAGAGAACATAAATCAAGAATAAAATTGTACTGTTATTTTCAACATTTCTATAAGTCTAAAATTATTTCAATATAAAAAGTTGTAAAACAACAAAAAAAAAGAAGAATAGTAAAACCATACAGGCATGAAGAATACCAATCAATTATCAAAATTGGAAACTTGAAATCAAAGATCTAAGCAAGCCACAAAGGGAGGCCCGGTAAAGGATGCAGTTAAGTGTGTAGATTTTTGAGTCTCACTCCATTGATTGTATCGCTTAGTAGCTGTGTGATATTGAGCATCAGTTTTCTCAACAATAATATTAGTTCTCCTAAGTTTATTATAGGAATAAAGTAAGATGACCTTTACAAAGCTCTAAGCACAGCATTTGTGTGGCACATTCTATGCATCTGACATCAGCAAACCATTAGTAAGGAGTGGTAATTATGTTAAGGCAGACAAGGATTGACCTATTAAATATAAAAACTCACCCTACAATTATTTTCTGCAGTCTTTTTTTTTTTTTTTTTTTTTTGAATCCTTATTGTTTTATTGATTTAGGGAGAGAAAAGGGGAGGGAATGTGGACAGGACGTAGGGCTTGAATATGATGGATGCCACTCTTGTGATTATGCCACTCTTGTGATTATATATATGATATATATATATATCATAATCCAACTTGCTAGCTGGCTTGCTCTAGTCTTGCTCTCCTTGCTGATTTTAAAGAAGTAATCTTTCATAAATCCTAAGAAACGGTAAGAAAGGAAGTCAGTCTACAGCCTGAGTAAGCTTGGATGCAGGTCCTTCCCTAATGAAGCCACCAGATGAGAACCCAGCTGGCTGATACCTTGTTTCTGCAGGCTTGCAGAAAACCCAGCTAAGCTATGCCCAGAATCCAGGCTCACAGAAACTGTGAGATAATAAATGTGTGTTGTCTTAAGTTACTAAGTTTGTTGTAATTTATTATGCAGTAGAGAAAACAAATACAAGTATCTAATAGGCATCTTCCCACAAATTAAACCTGTCTAAAATAGAGTATTGGTCCTCCTACCATTCAAATATGTATTTCTTTCATGTTCCCTAAGTCAGTGGTCAGCAAACTCATTAGTCAACAGAGCCAAATATCAATAGTACAACAATTGAAATTTCTTTTGAGAGCCAATTTTTTTAAACTTAAGCTTCTTCTAACGCCACTTCTTCAAAATAGACTCGCCCAGGCCATGGTATTTTGTGGAAGAGCCACACTCAAGAGGCGAAAGAGCCGCATGTGGCTCATGAGCCACAGTTTGCCGACCACTGCCCTAAGTAATGGCCCACCATTCATCCAGCTGATCAGGTAAAACATCCTGATGGCTCTGTTCTTCTAGACTCAAAAAATCCTATCAATCTTACACATTTCATCCAAAATAAGAATACCTCTTATAGTCATCTGGTTCCATACACCATCAATTCTTCAAGTGTTTACCCTCTGGAGTCTACGCCCTCACAACAGTCAGAGATACCATTTAAAAGTAAATAATTTATTAAGTCCCTGCTCTCAAGCCTTCCAAATATTACCATGACACTTGGAGCAAAAGCCAAAGTATATGACATAGGATTCCAAATAATCTGGCCTAAGAATAACTCTCTTATCTCATACCTTGTCTCCTCCTCTCATTCATTTTCCTCCAGCCACATGGATCCTCTCACCAGTTCTTAAATACTTTCTCTCTGAAATATTTTCCCTTAAATATTTTCACAACTTACTTTCTTTTTCATTCAAACTTATGCTCACATGCTAGCTCCTCATACAGGCCTTTCATAAATGACCTATCAAAAGTAGAAAACTGCAATTCTCCCATTTCACTTTCTTGCCCTAGGTTTCATTTTTTCATAGGACTTATTAAAACTATCCTTAGTATTGTTTGTTTATCTATTTATATCCCATCTTCGCAGTAGAAAATAAATTACATAATGCTAAGTAATTCGTTGATTTTGTTTATTTCTATATTCTAGAACACTGATGGCACAAAGTAAGAAGTTGATCAATTAGGCATGTAATTGCAATTGAAACCATTTGGAATCCTTCCAGAAAAGATAGTCTACCTCAGTGCTTTTAGAAGTTATCTCAGAGAAAAGCACAAGAGAGTATTTCAAATGTTTGTTGAGTAATGCCAACTGATCACAAGACTTAATTCTGTCATCTTTTTGTATGTTTTTGATAAATTATTTAGATTAATTATCTTCATAAAGTAATGAATATCCCAAAGTGCAGCTCTTGACTTCTCTGCCAGTCACAGCTCAATGATCATTTTATACTCTCTACTGTGTATTTATGGCAAAGCAATAAAAAAATTATATAGCAGAAAAATAAAATAACTTATTCCCCCAAGGAAGTGAGCAGTTGAGTGTTCAAGTTAGGTCTGTAATGTTATCTGACGGATGCCAGAGACTGCGTTCACGGAGATCGGTATTGGGGGGACTCAATCCATCACCCTGCCATTGTCTGACAGTCAAAGACAAGAAGATATCTAGGAACCGCAAATGAGTTTTCTCACGATCAGTGCATAGCAATTTTCAGAACATTGTATTTTGCACATTTTCTTCACATGCTCCACGTGTTAAATAAAAGAAAGCTGCTTTATCTAATGTTCACAATTTATACAAGATGATACTTGCTAACAGAGTTGTATAATGTGTCAATAAATAAAATCAAATAATTCTCCCCTCTCTTGCCTGAGCCAGTGCTTTGCTGATGGAGCAATGGGTAGCTTAGATGATTGATAACAGAATCCACAACCTTTCACCTCTGAGTCACCAGTTTGAACCCAAACTAGTTGAGCAAGGAGAGATATTTGTTTCCAGAGGCAGCTCGTCAGAGGCCTTCATGAAATGAATGGGTAGCGTCTATTTGCTTACTGGACCTGAAATGATAGTTCTTTTGCAGTGAGGGGGAAAAATTCTCCTGTGAGTAAAGGCCTGAATTATCATTATACTAATATTCTTCTTCAAAATCCTGAAGTAAACATAAAATATTGGTTGGTATACAGTTGTCTGACTAGTATATTTATTCTCTGAGATAATTTATAGTCAGATTTTTCAATTTTCTCAACATGAAATAATTATTATTTTAGATTTTTAATAATTAAAACTTAAGTGCAGTGTAGTAACAAACCAAATATGCACATAATAATTAAGTTTGACCTTAGATTTATTTTCATTTCTCAGAAGTTAGAATGTCAAACAGATATCTGTAATTAACAATCAGGAAATATCATTATGCTTGTTATTTAGAAATATGGACTAAAGCACTAGAACAAACCATTAAACTGAGTTGAAAGTGGATCTCACTGGATAATAGAACTTGGGGGTGAGGTATTTGTATTTATTACTTTACATAAAATAATGTAAAAGTAAAAGTAAAGGAACAAAATGTATTCATACATTCTCCTTTTCAATCATCTCAATTTCTGTTTTGATGTCTTTAATGTTTTATGCTGTCATTAATCCTCACCCAAGGATTTTTTTCAATTAATTTTTGTGAGAGAGTGGAAAGGAGAGAAATATTGACTGGTTGCCTCTTGCACAGTGCCCTGATCGGGGCTGGGGATCAAGCCTGCAGCTGGGTTATGTGCCTTGACTGGATTCAAACCCCTGACCCTCAGTACATGGGCTAATACTCTACTCACTGAGTAAAACCGACTAGGGCTTATGTCTTTATTTTTCTTTTAATATTTAATATTATTGTGATTAACAAAAAATATGTACTCATTTTACAAAACCAGAAAATTATCCTTCTATCTTTATTACATTTCCTTAGCCAATGTCCAGAGCTGTTCTGTCTCACACAGGAAATGATTATCTTAGATGCAATAAAAAACTACTCAACTAGACATCAGTGTTTGGCTGGAATACTGAGACTATCTTCTATCTCAGAATTCACAGAATATAACAAAATGCCAGCTTAATAAATAATATGGATTCAAATTTCCCCATTGACAATTGAATGTGAGAAGTCGATGCAAATTATCAGAGCACAGAGCAAAGCATACTATTCAGAAAAGACTTGAAATAATCAAGAAAATCATTAATTGTGATGTATTACACAATTATATTATTGTAAAGAACATGAGAATGCTCAACTAATCTATTTCATTGAAGGATTTTTGATCAATCAAGTAAAGAAAATAATAAAGAAAAGAAATAATCTAGAAAGAAAGCAGACATTTTCCTCCTCCCCTCCCCCCTTCTTTCACTCTGTCCCTCCCTTCCTTCCTTCCTTCCTTCTTCTTTCTCCCCTTCTTTTTCTGTAAAAAATAAAGGAGGGGTAATTCTAAGTAAGTAAAATGGTTTCCCCTCAAGAAACAGTTGTTTCAGGCTCAGGATTCAGCCTAGAATCAATCTTAGCTGAGGAGCAGGAGGAGAGGAGCAGGATTTACCAGGCACTTTCTCGATGGCTGTGACCTCCAGGGCTCACCATTGTTGATGCTGTTTTTGACTTGTAGTTTTCTAATGTTTCCCACTGAATCGATTATTGCCTTTGGAAGTAATTTCATGGCTTTTGGAGTACTATAGCTTTATCTTTCTAACCTTCACCGGGCTGTGAAAGATTGGTCTCATTTCTTGTTAATTCTGATTCTTCTTTGAGGTTATTCGTTCACTCTCCAAGGGAATCATCAGGTATCATTTTATTAGTCTTACACATCATGCCCCCTCTGGGGGATTCGTACTGACAAATTCATCTCTCCTGACAATTGCCAAATAAGTGGTAGCCAGAGCACTTGTTTTATTTCTGTAAACTTATCTTATTGCTCGCCACCTTTCACAGCAGTGAACAGTTATAAAGACCAAATAAACCAGGATTTCTTTACCAATATTATATATAATGGCCAGTTTTAAATCATTTTAGTTGCAAAACTTTTTAAAGAATAGTTTAACCCTACATTTTTTTAAAAATCTGATATATTTATTTCTTCCTATATGTGGCAGAAAAGGATAATCAAAGAAAAAACTTATTAGTATTAGAGTCTAGATTCTGGTCCCAGCTCTACATATGACCTCACACAATTTACTTAGTCATCCAAGCTTTGATTTTTCCATTAGTAAAATAAAGAAACCAACCTTTGAATCACTGAAGTTTTTTGTTTTTGTTTTTTCTCTCTCTCTCTCTTTTTTATTTATTTAAGGAAGAGAAAGGTAGAAGAGAGACAGAAACATCAATGATGAAAGGTAATCATGGATTGGATGCCTCCTGCATGCCCCTTACTGGGTGTAGAGCCTGTAACCCAGGCATGTGCCCTAACTGGAAATCTAACCGAGACCTCCTGGTTCATATGTCAATGCTCAACCACTGAGACACACAGCCATGCAACTGAAGCTTTAAGAGATTGTGTTTCCAGTGAGGTGGGGGGAAATCTCCCAATTGTCAAATCTTTAAACACCAACCATTTCATCTGAGAGTACATTTCACCTTCCATTCATTAAAATGTATCCAGAAAGTAATGTCCAATGTCTCAATTTTTTTAAAGATGTCTTACGATGAAATGTTTACACAAACCCAATTAACATTAGACTAAGCAGATGTCAGAATCATTAAATTTTACAAAACTGGAACAAGTCTTTCTTAGAGCAAGTTAGTAGAATAACAGATACTTTTGATATTTTTCCCTCCCAAATCCAGCATTCAAAGTCTAAAATATTTACTACTTAGTCTATATCAGAAAAAGTTTTCCAACTCCTGGGATTAAATTTAAAAGTGGGGGAGAAAGAACAAATCTTCCTTACAGAAGAACTCTAAAAGTTAAATATAGAAGAAATGTGAGAAGTAGAATACCATTAGAACAGAACAGTAATAATTGCTGCAGACAAGATTCACAGATGAATGGTAAAATTAGAGGACAAAACTTTAAGATAGATGCATAGCTTCAAAGTAGGCTCCCTCCCCCCAAATACATATTAATTATTACAGTCATTTTAACTTGTATATAGATTTTTTTTTTATTCTTCCCTTCAAAAAATTAAGCCAAATTATCTTACTCTTTAGAGTGGGCTGGATTTAATGACTCACTTGTAAAGAACAGAATTATGCAAAGGGAGAATACTGACTTTACAACAGAGAAACCTGGCATATATAATCTGAAACAAGTAATCAAGTTTACACTCACTGATGATAAGGGGTGTTGTATCACTTGCCTCTCATAGGATGCTATGAGAAGGACATTTCATCTATATGGTATTCTTACCCAAGGCCCAGAACCTCATGTAATTATGAGAAAACATCAGTTATGCCCAAATTACGGTATATCTAACCAGTACTCTTCAAAGGTCTTAAGATATTGAAAAATAGGAAATGCACACCAGTTGGCCTGGCTCAGTGACTGAGCATGGACCTGTGAACTAGGAGGTTTGATTCCCAGTCAGGGAATATGTCCAGGATTGTGGACTTGATCTCCAGTAAGGGGTGAACATGAAGTTGCTGATCAATGATTCTCACCATTGATGTTTCTACCTCCCTCTCCCTCTCCTTTCCTCTCTGAAATCAACAAAAAAATATTTTTTAAAAACAGGAAATGCTAAGAAAATGCCAGAGGAAATTAAGAGACATAAGGCCTAAATACATTATAATAGTCTGGACTGGATCTAGAAATAGAAAATATATATCTGACAAATGACTGTTTTTGCAGAATATATAGAGAATACTTGAAATTCTGTAAGTCAAACAATCCCATTAAAATTGACTGAGGCATTGCCAAAACCGTTTTTGGCTCAATGGATAGAGCGTCGGCTTGGGGACTGAAAGGTCCTGGGTTTGATTCCGGTCAAGGGCATGTACTTGGTTGCGGCCATATTCCCAGTAGGGGGTGTGCAAGAGGCAGCTGATCGATGACTCACTCTCGTCGATGTTTCTAGCTCTCTATCTCTCTCCTTTCCTCTCTGTACAAAATCAATAAAAATAAAAAAATAAATTGACTGAGACATGCTGATCTGCCCAGATTGAAAGTAGAAATGGAGAGGTCTTTGAGGCCTGAGGGCACTCCTTTCACAGTCCCTCTCCATTCTCAAAATCCTATCCCCTTATCAAGGCCAATTTACATATAATACATAAGAAATGCAGTTTCCAAAGTTTTTTTTTAAAGTTTTAATAGTGTATTACTTAAATAAATCCAGTGTTTGCCTATTCTTCTCTCAGATATCACAATTGCCCTCAAATGATGCTAACAGAGAACAGAGATCTGAAACTCACTGTCAACAAAATAAGATTAAAGGACTGCCCAGAGTAGCTCAGGTAAACTGGAATGCAGGAAACTGTGGAGAAAGGATGCCCCCAGCTGTACATCCCTGACACTGCTGACAGAACACATTCTCCAAATAGGTGTTTCATTCTGAGATATAAGACCAAGAATTGTTTGGTTTCATTAGGGAGGAAGGTGAGTGGGCAGGTGGGAGAGTATTCCTGTATTCATTTGTTGGAAGTGATACCATTGTAATTAATCTGGTTATTCGTAACAAGAAAGGAGCAAAAGGAAGGCCAAGTATTCTAGGCATGCCATCTGCGCAGCTTTGCCAGGAAGCTGCCGTTCAATACTCCCCTGGAAGCCATCAGTCTGTTCTTCACAGATCACGGGGGGAAGGGACTGCACAGGGGAAAACAGATGCATGCCCAGTCAAGTCTGGGTGAAGTAGGGAAGGTACTTGCCTACCAATCACACACCTGAGAACAGGTCATTGCCCAGAGTAGGTGTGGCCGCTGCAAGCAGATTTGAGATATTTCCTAGTAATCTCCCAAACAAAGAAGTTCGCTCTCTTGGCATGCTCTTGGCTCCTGGTGCTCTTGGTTCCCTTGGGATTCTTGTTGCAGGTGGTGTGCGCTCTTGGCTTCCCTGCATTCCCTCACATG
Organism: Pipistrellus hanaki; assembly: GCF_964339955.1. NCBI lineage: Eukaryota > Metazoa > Chordata > Mammalia > Chiroptera > Vespertilionidae > Pipistrellus > Pipistrellus hanaki. Next base: position 34,852,243 of record NC_140512.1, read on the forward strand.
GCCCACAGCCTGGTGGATCCTACGTAATGGACTAATGGTCTGCAAGTAGACGGATGCTATACCGGACCCAACTCCAACATGGAGTGGAAACTCTGGACACTGTCTTTACTCCTAGCTGAAACCCCAGTTACATTTATTTTGGAACTGGATTAAGAAAAATGGGACTTTGGAAACCCATGCAAGTAAAGATCACTCATTCTCCTGTGCAGATCTCAGGAAATTATTTTTCCTGATATATTTTAAGAATCCCATCCCCAGCACCCAGTAGGGAAAAGGATACCCCATTTCCACTGACAACAAAAGGATGAATGGGAGAAAAAAACACAGAGATAAGTCATTTCTGAACATGGCTTTTTTTTTTTCCTGGGTGTTGGTTACTCAAGTATTCATTTGAGATAATTCATTATCTGATATTTATTTTTGGTGTTTTCTGTATGTTATACTTAAATAAAATGTATTGGTAAGGGGACCCCAACTTCTATTTATTACCTGAAGAGAGAGGATACACCTTCAGTTCTAGTTGCACTATGTGAAAATTACTCCAAACAACTATTTATTATCTTCATAGCCTCTGTGAGTTAGAATTCAGACAGAGCATAGTAGGATGGATGTTCTCTGCTCCACAGTGTCTTCAGTATTTGTCTTGACTATTGTAAATAATGCTGCAGTGAACTTGGCAGTGCAGGTATCTATCTGTTCAACATCCTAGAGCTGGCAGGTGCTGGGGTAAGCTAGGGGCCAGGAATCCCTCACCTGGTATCCTTAGCTCTTGTGAAGATTCTTCTGTGCATGGATAGTTATTCAAATTGATGCTTCTAGGAGAAGAAGGTGCTAGAAACTCCTACACTGCCATTTTCCTAATAGCCCTCCCTAGTTCAGAAGAATTTCAAACTAGAGATTATTTCATTTTTTTTATTATAAGTCTTCATTTTTTTATTTCAAAATTTTTCAAAACTATGCCATAACCAGTTTGACTCAGAGGATAGAGCGTTGGCCTGTGGACTGACTGAAGGGTCTCAGGTTCGATTCGGGTCAAGGGCATGTACCTTGGTTACAGGCACATCCCCAGTGGGGGGTGTGTAGGAGGCAGCTGATCAATGTTTCTCTCTCATCAATGTTTCTAACTCTCTATCCCTCTCATTTCATCTCTATAAAAAATCAATAAAATATATCTTTAAAATTTTTTTTTCAAAATTATGACAAAGTAAAATAAAGACTTATAAAAACACCAGAAATCTCACCACCTAGAAACAAAAGCTGAAAACATTCAACTTTAAGATTAATTTCCACATGCTTTTATTAGTATTTTAAAATAAATACTTAAATTAATTAAACACACACACAAAAAGAAAACTATTTACAAAAATGAATTAAAGTAGTCCTGGCCAGGAAGCTCAGTTGATTAGAGCATCATCCTGATACTGCAAAGTTACGAGTTTAATCCCTGGTCAGGGCACATACAATAAATGTATAAATAAGTGAAACAGCATATTAATATTTCTCTTTCTCTCTCAAATCAATCAATAAAACTTAAATTAACTTGGTTTCCCTGCTTTAAAAAAAAATGACTTAATGCACTGCTTTCACTTTCAATAATTTCCAGGTGGCCCAAATTTGAGATAATACTCCTAGTTCATTATATATAACATCTTATTATAAAATATTCTTGACCAATTAGTTAAGGTATATTGACAGTTTAGTCCTAGCCAGTTTGGCTCAGTGGATATAGCATGGCCTGAGGACTGAAGGGTCCTGGGTTGGATTCCAGTCAAGGGCATGTACCTCGGTTGCAGGCTCCATTCTAGGCCCTGGTCATGGTGCATGTGGGAGGCAACTAATTGTTATGTCTCTCTTACACAGATGTTTCTCTCTCTGTCTCTCCCACTCTCTTCCACGTTCCCTAAAAATAAAAACAAATAAAAGGTACAAACCTTTAGCTAGTGGTGCTATTGCCCAGGATAGTGGTTTTGTGAGTGTGTGTTTTTAAGAGTATATGACAGTTTATAGCAAGTGAAATCTCATTTCATTTTCTTTTTAAGATGAAGAATGCTTGGATAACCATTGCATACATCCTCTGCAGCGGTCTCTCCTTGGTCAAGAGCTGCTCAAGAGACAAAAGTTATTTGGAAATCACAAGAAATGAACCCAAACTTTATTTTTAAAAAGTGATGTCCCTACATATACAGGGTAAATTTTATGGCAATTTCTTAGGGGAAAGCTATATGTAAACCCATTGTTCATTGCACATAATTATGTTCCCAGTTGATTGCACAGTACAATTTATATAGTTATCATTCCATAGTGAATTCAGGGATTTTAAACATAAACATAAAAGTCTTTTTAGAGTCCTAATAAAACAATCCTCCCAGGCACATGTGCAACAATGACCTCTACATTATTACTCTAGCCAAGTTCTAGTGCCAGGAGCAGAAAAAACAAAGTATGTAGAACCTTCCCACAGATGACTGTTGTTAACAAGGCTTATTTTTGTTTGGGTGCTCCACTTATTATCTATGCATGCCTGCCCTCCTGTGAAACTGAAACCTTTTAGGAATGTCAAGGTTAGAAGTGAGGCTCTGTAATTTTCCATTCGGCAGCAGGTACTAGATTCAAGCATCAGATTGTTTTTCAATTCGTTCATTTGGCTGGTGCCAAAGACTGTTCAAATGTTCCATGTGCTGTTTGTGACTCAAAGTATTGCTTCCAAGTATTCTATGAGCTTTCTAAATTATTTCAATGAAAATAGGTTGGCAAATGTCATAGAAATGGTTATATTGAGGAAAATGTCCAAGTACAAGCAAGTGGGGAAGGGAAGCACTTCCATGTAGATCATGAATTCTTTTTTTTTTAATCTAATTTTAATTGGCATTTCTTTTATTAAAATTTTTTTTTTTTTTTTACTAATTGGAGCCCTCAACCTAGGCATGTGCCCTTGACAGGAATAAAACCCAGGACCCTTCAGTCTGTACGCCGAAGCTCTATCCACTGAGGCAAACCAGCTAGGACTCCTTTTTTTTTTTTATAATATACTAGTGGCCTAGTGCACAGATTTGTGCACATTAAAATAAAATTAATTAGAAGAAATATTTTAATATCGCAGCGAGCTAACCCATGGCCAATTCCGTGAGGAATCAGGCTCCCTCCTCTCTCCTCTCTGAGTCGGAGGTGCAGGTGAACCAGATGCAGGACTGACAGGGCTCCAGCAGCAAGCTAAGCCATGGCCAGCAACTTAACCTACCAGTTGGAGTGTCTGTCCCCTGGTGGTCAGGGAGCTACCGGTTGAAGGGACAAACAGCCGAATGGTCACTTAGACTTTTAGATAGATCTTTATTGATTTCAGAGAGGAAGAGAAAGGGAGAGAGAGATAGAAACATCAATGCTGAGAGAGAATCATTGATCGACTGCCTCCTACATGCCCCACAATGGGGATAGAGCCATGACTAGGAATCTATGACCTCCTGGTTCATAGGTCAATGCTCAACTACTGAGCCATGCCAGCTGGGCTAGATCATTAACTCTATCAATAAGGATAATAAGAGGAAGATACTGATGATGTACTGAGTATTTACCATTAGCAGGGAAATAATGATTACGAAGTAAAAACATGTAAAACTAAGATTAGAAGGTGATGAGCACATCCCAAGCAGAAAGCCAAGCAGAAAGCCAAACAGGACTAAAACCTCAGTGGCAGGAAGGACAAGATAGGAAATGCAGAAGAGCAAGGACTGAAGTATCCTAGCAGAGTGTTGGCACAATTCCATTTGAAGTATCAGTATCTGATAAATAAACAGTCATCCTAGTAAATACTCAAGCCCAGACGTCCAGGGTCAGATCCTGAGGGGCCAAAAGCTACAACAAATGTGACCAGATGAACAACAAAAGGGCACACTTGTGTGGGATTAACCAGCCAGCCCTGCAGGACATAATTCTCTTTTTTTAAAAAATATATATTTTATTGATTTTTTACAGAGAGGAAGGGAGAGAGATAGAGAGCGAGAAACGTCGATGAGACAGAAACATCGACCAGTTGCCTCTTGCACACCCCCTACCGGGATGTGCCCGCAACCAAAGTACATGCCCTTGACCGGAATCGAACCAGGGACCTTTCAGTCCGCAGACCGACGCTCTACCACTGAGCCAAACAGGTTTTGGCTATAATTCTCTTTTCTTTTTTTCTAGTACCTGACAATATTCTCTAACTCCTTCTCTAGAATAAAGGACAAATGGTATGGTGCTGCCATCATCTCATGTCAGCTCTTTAAAGCCACTGTCAACTGTTGGTTTATAGGACTCACTATCTATAGTCTGTTTCAAAATTCCGGTCATTTACCTAGTATGCCTATTTTTTTTCTCTTCTTAATCTCTGTCCAATAAGATCCTATAAATAAATTAGAAAATAACTAATGGTAAATATGAAAGAGAGTTTAAAATATATAATACACAATGATTTTGTATTAAATTTAAATGTTTCATCCAAATTGTTTAGCATAAGCTCAGACCAGGTGTACAAGAGAAAATACATCCACTCAAATACAGAGTCAGACTACCATCAACAAATCAACAAATGATAAATGCTGGTGAAGATGTGGATAAAAGGGACTCTAGTACACTGCTGGTGGAAATGCAGACTGGTGCAGCCATTATGAAAAACAGTATGGAATTTCCTCAAAAAATTAAATATGGAACTGCCATTTGACCCTGTGATCCCATTTCTAGGAATATATCCTAAGAAATCTGAAACACCAATCAGAAAGGATGTATGCACCCCTATGTTGATAGCAGCACAATTTACAATAGCTAAGATCTGGAAACAGCTCAAGTGCCCATCAGTATATGAGTGGATAAACAATATCTGGTACATTTATACCATGGAATACTATGCAGCACTAAAAAAGAAAGATCTCTTACTCTTTGAGACAGCATGGAGGGACCTGGAGAGGATGATGCTAAGTGAAATAAGTCAGTCAAAGAAACAATGAAGAATTATTATAAAATAATAAAAACAGTCAAAGTGTCAACTTCTACTTATTATTCACCCTCATTATTTTAATTTACTTTTCATGAAAGTAATTTCTTTCAAATTTATAGTATTCAAAACCAACATGATCCTCTATCTCAGGGGTCCTCAAACTTTTTAAAGTGGGGGCCAGATCACGGTCCCTCAGAGAGCTGGAGGGCCGGACTATATGAACTACTAATTCCTACTGTAACACCTCGGCTGCGCTCACTGCCCAAAGAACCTGGCGGGCCGGATCAGACTCCTCTGCGGGCCGCATGTGGCCCGCGGACAGTAGTTTGAAGACCCCTGCTCTATCTCATGGAGCAGCATTACAGAGATAGTGCAATGAATGGTAAGGATACACAGGCACAAGAGAGGCATTAACATTCATGCAGGTCTGATGGACAGAAGAAGCAACAGGTTCTAAATCCAGGAAAACAGTTTGGGCAACAGAAGAAAATAGGAGGCCAGATAAAGGCAAATCCTATATAATAAAAATGTAATATGCAAATGGTCCTTATGCAGTGAAGCATAATGACCAACTGCGCATAAGGATGGGATCACGGATCAGCAGGAGGGTGGGGCAGCGAGATACAAGCAGGAGGTGGAGAGCAACAGGAGGGGGCAGGACAGCAAGCTATGAGGGAGGAGCAGGGCGGGCAGAGGGAGCAACAGGAGGGCGGGGCAGCGAGCAGAGAGCTACTGGAGGGTGGCAGCAAGCTACTGGCATATGGATTCGTGTGCAGGGCTACTAGTCTTCTATATAATAGGAATTTAGAGCCTATCTCTGAATATTAATGGGAATTATAGAATATCATCATCAAATAGGGCCCCAAACTAATGAACTGAATTTATGACCTATTGTTGAATTATAAAAGTATGAAGTATTGAGTGTCAGTAATTAATGAAAATCCAATATAAAAGGGAACCTCCAGGCTGGAAGATGAAGTAATGTGATGAGAAAGAAAAGTTCATATAATACTTTTTCTAAGTATGAATTTTTTATTTTTTATTGAAGCATTGTTACATATAATGAATTGAAAATCCTAACTGTTCAATTAAATGAGTTTGGGCAGTTGCATGAAACCTTTTAACTATTGTCAAAGCCAAAGAACATTTATATAACCCCAGAAAGTTCCTTTTCCCCATTTCCTGTCCATTTCTACCTTTATCTGAGCCAATTACTTTCCAATTTAACCATATATTAGTTTTGCCTTTTCTTGGAATTCATGTAAATGGAAACACATTGTGATTGTATACATTTTTTTTTTTTTACATTTAGACTTTTGTACAAAATGTTCTTGAGATTCATCATGTTGCTTTATCAGTAGTTTATTGTTTATTGCTGACTAGTATTCCATATGAATTGTATGTCCTTTGATGGATATTTGTTGGGTGTTTTGCAGTCTTCTCTCTCTTTCTGTGCCTCTGTAGAATTCTCTCCATCCTGTTGCCCTGCCCCAGCCCTCAGAGGGTTGCTCAGAACACCTAACAAAGGCCTGGACTCCTCAAAGGGATTGTTCCATCCTGACTCTCACAGCTAATTTTGGGCACTTAAGGCCTTTGGGACAGAGTTGGAGGGTGGGTGCAGAAGACTCACTCTGGACTGGAGCTCCAAGCGCATGTAATCTAGCATTCCAACCCACACACAGCCATTCAACATTTGGATGGTCTCCTATCACCTGTTTGTGGTGCATTCATGTAAGAAAAGTTACTTGATGTACCATAAACTGTTCTGTAGGAAATGAAAGAAACTATCATTCTTTCTTCTCTTAGCTCTCACTACCTTCTGGATTTAAATTTATGAATGTTTATTTGTGCCCAGTTCTGATCATTTTTAATTGATTTTAACAAAACTTTTCTGGTTTGTGCTTGTTGTGAAGTGGAGTAAGTCTCTTGTAACCTTATAAATCCTGATTGGTCTCTTTTATTTTTATTTTATAACCGTTTCAGGATACCTCTTCCAGGGTTCCTGGGCCGAATTCTCCTCTATTAGGTAGTAGTGACAATCACTTACTAAAATATTAAAAGTACTCCTTTTCTCCCCTTCCCACTTCCTTACTGATTGTTCTCCTTCGCATTGGCATAAGGAAAAGCCACTGGACCCCACTGTGACTTTTCTAACTGGCCTTGTTTCTTATTCCCAGATTCTCTCACTCCAGTCATGCTTTCCTTTTTCTCTATCTATGCTTAGGGTTGCAGGCTCCATCCCCAGTGTAGAGGCAGCCGATCAATGATTCTCTTGGGCCTCCCTCTACTTTGAGAACAATTTTGACCTTTTGTAGGAAACATAAAGGTCCTTGGTTTATTAAGCTCCATTTTTGGATTAGTAGCTTCCATACGTGTACTATTCAAACATTTTGCCTGGATCCTTAACTTGCATTATGGTGTCTGTTTCTTCAGGGTTTTACACACTGTTTTAAGGATGGCCCCGCCAGCATGGCTCAGTGGTTAAGGTTGAACGGGGCCAGGGGTCCTCAAACTATTTAAAGTGGGGGCCAGATCACGGTCCCTCAGAGAGCTGGAGGGCCGGACTATATGAACTACTAATTCCTACTGTAACACCTTGGCTGCGCTCACTGCCCAAAAAACCTGGCGGGCCGGATCAGACTCCTCTGCGGGCCGCATGTGGCCCGCGGGCCGTAGTTTGAAGACCCCTGGTTCAGTCAATGAGCCAGGAGGTCACAGTTAAGATTCCCAGCCCCCGATTGCCGCTGGATCCCCAGTAGGGGGTGTGCAGGAGGCAGGTGATCAATGATTCTTCTCATCTTTGGTGTTTCTATCTCTCCTCCCTTCTTCTCTGGTAGCAGTAAAAATGTTTTGTTTTGTTTTTTTTTTTTAAAGAATGGCCTCTTCCTGAAACTTTTTTCTTTAATTCTAACCATCCAATCTAACCCTGCAATCTGGCAGTATTACATCCCAAATGGACTGACCTTTTGGATTTGGCAAACTGCCTCGCTGAACACATAAAACTTGCCTATCATTCTCTAACTTCAGCTACAGTTATGGCCTCCGAAGAAAAAGAAAAAAAAAATTGTGATTTACTGTCTCACCTTAGATTGCTGTTCTGATCATATTAACTCATAACCTTAAGCTATAAATACAGGAGCTACTAGTCAAGATACAAATACTAGAATAGGCTTCTTAAATCCATGAAATGTCCAACTTCCTGAAAGCCATGAGTCCCGTCTGTGCTCAACAGTTACCCCCTGCATTTCACTTAACCCTCAGAACAACTGTGTAATGTTGTTATTCTCATTTTTTCTAACCTTTGATGCGCTGAGCAAAGCAGCCCAGGGTACACCGATGCCTGGAAGCACTGGGCCCGCCCACTCCTGCCAACCAGCCACCGAGGAGGGAGAGGGCGGGGCGGGGGACGCCAAGTGCAAAACCAACCTAAGCCCAAACCGAAGAGAGCAAAAACTGGACTCCCTCCTGCTTACATCTTCCTTCCACGGAACAAGAGGCTCTAAGTTAAACTAAGTGCGACTTCATTACATTAAATTACATTAAGACAGACGTGAGCCCATCGTCCAGCTCATCCCCCGCCCAGCGCCGTGATGGTCCTGGTCCAGGTCCACTCCCGGGCCAGGACCAGAAGCCGGCTCAGCGGAGGGCTACGACAGCGAGGGCACAAAGTTTTTCCCCTTTGCAAAGGGAAACGGCCTCACCGGGGTATGGAGGATGGAGTAATACTGTTATTTTTAAATTTCCTAGGGCCCGGCAGCCCATGTTTACCTTTCAGTCTTGGGAGACCAAGGTAACAAATGCACGCGCGCATCTGCGCGGCGGCGGCGCTTCGGGGTCGAGCCGGCGGGGGCACGGCGCAGGCGCAGGCGCAGGCGCGGGGCACGTCCGGGCCGCGCACGCCCAGGAGCGCGCTCTGCGCAGGCGCGGGCGCAGGTCGCCACAGGCCCGGCGTCAGCTGATCCGGTGCTCGCATCGCTCCGTCCCCTGCTCCGCGGCGGCCCTGCTGCAGCCAGCGGCTCCCGCCCGGGCAGCCTGACCGCGGGCTCGGCGACCCTGTCCTCCGGCCCGTCCGCGCCGGAGGGAGCAGCTCGGGACCCCCCAGCGCCGGTGAGCGACCCCCGCTGCGCGGCCCAGGTACCCTTCCGGCGCGGAGGGAGGGGAGACGCCGCGCAGCTGGGCCGGCCGGCCGGGCGGCGGGGGAGGAGCTCGGGGCTGTGTTGTTGTTGGAGGATGTGGTGCCACCACCTCCTCCCACCCGGACCCGGACCCGGACCCGGACCCGGACCCGGACCCAGAGATCGGAACCCAGACCCAGAGACCGGGACCCAGACACTGGGACCCGAACCCAGACCCAGACCCAGACCCCGATCCAGACCGTGACGCCCGGGGTTGATTCCACGCCCCCACAGCTTGGGAGGCCGCTGGTGTTGCTGTTTCTGAGTTTTCCTTGCACTGTTGGCTGGGTCTTAATTTTAACCTTTCCCGAGGAGACTGTAGGCTGGGTTTTGTTTTATCTGTGTGACGTTAAAGGAAGGCACTGGCTTCCTTCGTTATCGAAGGAAATTACGATCCATTTAAATTGGATGAACGGCTGTCTTTCTTTTTTTTTTTTTTCCTTTCTCTCTCTTTATACCGAGTCTGAGTTCCAGTTTGGTTTTCAGTAAATTAAAAGGCTGCGATAAGACAAACAAACAACACTTGGAGCACACAGAAGAGAAGGGGGCTTAGAATCTCTCTATACGCCAACCAGCCTCCAGGAAAAAAAGTGCTTAAGTTTATAAGGGTTCTGAGGAAAATTGAGCAAGAAGTGTGGGGATGCCCAGTACCATTAGCCTTGAAACAAACACCTTTTTTTTTTTTTTTTTTTTTTTAATTTCATTGATTTCAGAGAGGAAGGGGTGAGGTCAAGAGAGAGAGAGATAAACATAAACATCAATATCAGTGATGAGAGAGAATCACTGATCACCTGCCTCCTGCACGCCCCACACGGGATAGAGCCTGCAACCAGCATTGGACTGTGACCTCCTGGTTCATAGGTTGAGCTGAGCCATGCCTGAGGCATGCAGGCAGGGCAAACACACACACACATCTATCAAGGCAACTGTTAGAAGAGGTCCAGACAGAGCCACTGGCTTTGCCTTCTGTGTCTTTCTCTCCTGAGACATATCTGTGCCTGGCAAGTATTGGCTTGGCTGGGATCTAATGTCATTGAAACAAATCAAGAGAAGATAATGCATTTGTACAAGTCATAAATTATGTTTTTGAACTTATAAAAATGGCTTTAAATTTATACTTAACTTTCCCCACGTTATTTTTGACACTGTTATGCTAAAATTTTGAAAGTGATGTTTTGTATGGGTAAGTTATCCTATATAATAAAGAGGTAATATGCAAATTAACAATCATGCCATCATAAGATGGCTGCCTATGGCCAGGCTGACAGGGGGGTTAGTGAGGGATGACCAAATGACTGAACAAGCAGACTGCATGGGATGACCAGGCCAGCAGGGCGGTTAGTGAGGGCTGGCAAGAGGGGGGCAATTAGGAGCAACCAGGCCGATGGGGGGCAGTAAGAGGCAATCAGGCTGGCAGAGGGGAGGCAGTTAGTGGCAACCAGGCTGGCAGGATGAGAGTGCAACAAGGCCAGAAGGAGGGGCAGTTGGAGGTGATTAGGCTGAGGGGGGGGGGGGCAGTGAGAGGCGACTAGACCAGCAGTGGGGGCAGTAGGGGGGGGGGGACCAGGCTGGCGGGAGGTGGGGCAATTAGGAGCGACCAGGCAGGCAGGCAGGTGAGTGATTAGGAGCCAGTGGTCCAGGATTGTGAGAGGGATGTCCGGGGATCTGGCCTAAACCGCAATTGGACATACCCCAAGGGATCCCAGATTGGAGAAGGTGCAGGCTGGGCTGAGAGAACCCCCTCATCCCCCATGCATGAATTTTGTGCTCTGGGCCTCTAGTATTCAATATTTTGAAATGCTCCTTTCATAATTTTAACTCTGCCAACTGCTGAATGAGAGAAAAACATGTAGAATTTGGTTTTTGAGTTATTTTTGTTGCAAGTGTTTAAATGTTTAAAGCAAAGAAATGTGTGGATGAGAGGGATTGTAAATTTTATTTATCACAAAGGAGCATGAATTTTAAAAGATTGAAAAATACTACTTTGAATTTGCTTGGTGATACCTATTTGTTATCTGCCCAAAGAAACTTTTGCCTTTGGTGCTTATTGGTTTAAAGCAGGGGTCTTCAAACTACGGCCTGCGGGCCACATGCAGCCCCCAGGGGAGTCTGATCCTGCCCGCCAGGTTTTTTGGGCAGTGAGCGCAGCCAAGGTGTTACAGTAGGAATTAGTAGTTCATATAGTCCGGCCCTCCAGCTCTCTGAGGGACCGTGATCTAGCCCCCACTTTAAAAAGTTTGAGGACCCCTGGTTTAAAGGCAATATGTGTTTGTGTTTTATTCTAAGAAATGTGAAGCCCACATTACTTTTCAGAGAACCCAGAGAAAGTATGTTAAATTGTAATGTTGTTTGAAAGTCCATTCTCATCACAAGTCTGATATGATATTATTTCATAGCTATGGGGCCCAGTGCACAAATTCATGCACCTTGAAAGGAACTGTGGACTGCAAGGCTGCGGTGGGCACAGGGGCAGGTCTTGGCCCATCCTCCACAACCCCATCCAGCCCCCTCCACCACGGCCCCGGGCCCCTGTCTGCCAGCAACCCCACCGCCTCTTCCACGTGCTAATGGCACCAGCCCCACTCTCACCCGCTGGTGGCACAGAGCAATTGGGGCCAGCGCCATCAGCAGGTGCAAGCAGTGACTGCTGCCCCGATTGCCTCTCGGGAGCAGGGAGAGGTGGAGAAGCCCTGAGGGGCAATTGGGGCCAGCAGCTGCCGCTCACACCCACTGATGACACTGAGCAGCAGGCAGGACCACAGCACACAGGAGCAAAGAATTTTCAGTAACCATCAGAGCCTTGCCCCGGTGACAGCAACCGGTCCCCTGCCTTGGTGGGCCACGCTTCCCCCCTTCTACTCCACCATCCTGCCACGGCTGATGTCTGCCATGTTCCCTGCATGTCCCCTCGTGGTCAGCACACATCATAGCGACCAGTTGTCCCACTGTTCAGTCTATTTGCATATTAGGGTTTTATATATATATAGATATTTTGATAAACACTTTTGGACTCAAGTAAATGGCTTCATTGTTTCAGACATTACTTTGATTGAATATAATTCTAATTCCCAAAGTAGTCTGTCTGAATGTTTGAACATTCCCCTGAAGTTTTCTAAGTTAATTAGATTGGTATAAATGTTTTATAAGGTTCTTGCTTGTATATGTTTTGTGTTTGAAGTTTATTATAAATTACTCTTTTTCTTTAGACATGGGAAAGTCCTTTTCTCATTTGCCTTTGCATTCAACTAAAGATGATGCTTATGGTGGAGTCGCATCAACTGAAAACATGAGGAACGGACTGGTCAGTAATGAAGTCCATAATGAAGATGGGAGAAGTGGAGATGTCTCTCAGTTTCCCTATGTGGAGTTTACGGGAAGAGACAGCGTCACCTGCCCCACTTGTCAAGGAACAGGAAGAATTCCTAGGGGTATGTGCCTTGTTTCCCTTTAAAGAATGATTTCAGGCATTGGCACAAGAGGAACTAATTGCATGAAGGAGGATGGTATATGATGATGAGTCAAATAGGAAAAAAGAATATCAATTTGTGGAATATCATAGAAATCAGAGGGAAATAATTCCTGTGTGCTGTTTCCAAGCTATAGAAATAGGAAAGTACGTTTGCGCCCCTCTCGCGATCTGCTTGGTTAGAGTTGACAATGTGACTCTGGAGAAGCCCCAAGGAAAGGGCAGGGTGGCAGTAGGAGGTCTAGCAGTCTCTGATAGATGCCTTGGGTTGGGAAAGTTTATATTTGAGTTGGCCTTTGAGTGTGATGATTTTTATCTTTGCAGTGGTAGTGACCGAGAATAAAAGGATTATTTCCGTTGAAGGGATTAATGTACCAGACTAGGGGAGGGGAAGATTACCCTGATATGTTTTTTGAAGTATGGCCAATGGGCTTTTTTGGCAACTAGAAGTGGATAGTGGGAAATCAAGGATGACTACAAAGGTATTTTTTTGTCTGAGCAACTGGAAGAATGAACTAGTTATTAGGATTGAGAAAAGGCTTGAAGGTGTGTATGTCAGGAGAGAGCTCAGTTTTAGTTATGTATGTTTGGAGATGCATATTTGACACCTACGTGGATATGTGCAATAGGAAGTTATAATGAGGGCCTGGAATTCAAGTGCAACGTGTAGGCTGGAGTCAGCAGTATACAGGTGATACTTAAAGCTGAGATGGATGAGGGTGTTATAGGATAGTAAGAAAGTATGAAAATTCTAGGACGAGCGAAATAGGGAAACTAAACAGATAGTTAAACAGCAGTTTGCAGCCACCTAGTAAATCCTATCTTCCCTAAATAAGGACACTTAAGAGTAAGTTGTTTGTAGTTCTCCCCAACCAGAGGGTAATAGCTTAAATGACCCTACTCAGGGAGGCAGGTAACAGAAATCCAATTAGTGCCACTTGCCAACCAGACCCAAGGACAGACAGATTAAGAGAATAAATCTCATTTTGGTACATTAGCATAAAGCTAATGGATATTCTACTGATCCTCCCTTAAGGACTTTCCTAAATGTCCAGCCTTTAAAACCCCATGAAAAGAAAGGTCCTAGCAGACCATGCCATTCTCTTCCCGCACAGGCATGAGGTCCCTAAACTCTAAGGGACCCTATGAGACTTGCAACCAGGGGAGAAATGGGCTGCAGCGTTTTGTCCCAGGTTAACCCCTGAGCCTGTCTCCAAGGCCCCCTTTTCTCTTACTTCCCAGTGAGCCAAGGCAGCCCAGCCTAGGCTCTCCAGTTGCTTCTTCTATGTATGCCCTTCCTTGTTGCTAATTGTGTTTTTGCTACCGTCAGTAAATTCTTGCTTGCTCTTCTGTACTTTGTCTCTTGATTAAAACCTTTCCTTTAATACGTTAAGCGACATGTCAGTCACCGGTGACTGGCACTATACTTTCCGTCCGGACCTCATCAGTCACTGGTGCCGACAGCATATCGGTGAAATCAGATATCTCAGGCTAAATGGAAAGGAAGACAAAACAGGCTTGGCACTTAATGTGTTAAGAAGATAAGAACCAAGGTCTTGTAGTCTCACAGGTAACAAGAGCAACAAGTTCAGCATTGTGGAATAAAAAGCTCTAGCACTGAACCCTTGAGCATTACATTTTGAGGTCAGTGACATGAGAAAGAATTAGCAGACACTGACAGAGCAGCTAGTGTAGAAGGAGGAAATCTGTATTTGGTGTCCTAGAAGGTAAATGTGGAACATATACAAAGGAGAAAAATTGATGGACTGTGTTAAATATTACTGATAGATCAATTAATGTGAGGACTAAGAACTGACCATTGGATTTGGTGTTGTAAAGACCATTGGATTTGGAATCGGGTACATAGGAGGAGGAGCGGTTATATAGGGGAAAGATAGTTTTTGCATTGAGTTTTACTGTGTAAAAAGGAGTGAAGTAGTATAGCTGGAGGGTACTGTGAGGTCAGGAGAGGGATTTTTATAAGATGGAGTGAATAATATTTGGAGAGAATGATCCACAGAGAAAGCATGCAGGAGCTGGGAGAATTATTAGACCTGTGCATCTGGCTATTCTTAGTAACAGGAGAGAAGGTTTATGTGTGGACACAGTAGTAGATAGTTTAGGTACATGTGGTGGTGGGAGCTTGCGAAAGTTCTGTTTGCTACATCCTGAGCTCAGAGTGAGTATGGGGAAGAAGATACTGATGTTTCAAAAAAACTTGATGTTATGAAATGGTGGTCTTGGTATGTCAGGTTGAGAGTGTGAACTAAGGAAATTAGTATGGTTGTTGGTATCATTAAGGGCTACTTGAAATTAGTGATCTAAAATCAGATCAGTGAGTATAGTTGGATGTTTTTCTCTCTCACATTTAACTGTGGATATAGGCACAGTAGCTAAGGGTTGGTTTTAACCAGGATTGTAATTTGTAATTTAGCTAAATGAATACCAAGATGCAATAATATATATAAAGACATATTCAGTAGATAGATAGATAGATAGATAGATAGATTATATGTGGGTGTGTTGGGAGTACTCTAAATGAGGGGAAAGTTATGGAGGGTCTGGAAGGAACAATTGAAGCATTATGGAAAGCTTTAAAAGAGAATTTAACTTAGGTGCTCTAATGGTTAATACAAAGATCAAAGTTGTATAATTTCTGAAGATTTTGAGAGCAGTTTACTAAAGGAATGTGATGAGAACCACATGATATTTTGGTCTTTCCAAACTAGACTTTGTTGAGCAGTCACTACATTTTTAATTAACTATGTTAATAAATTTTAAACTTCTTTAACACTTAGGGCAAGAAAACCAGCTGGTGGCATTGATCCCATATAGTGATCAGAGATTAAGACCAAGAAGAACGTAAGTGATTATACTCATAAAAATGTGGCAAATTGTTTTGCTGTATGGTTTTTGTTTTGTTTTGTTTGTTTGTTTTTTTTTTTGGGGGGGTTGCTTTTCAAATTATCTGTATTAATAAAAGGATAACATGCTAATTAGACCAGGTCGACTAGACACCTTCTGGTAGTCCTGCCTTCCTTCCAGACAAAGCCATGGTGTCAGGGGCCAAGGCAGAGGCGGTTAGGGGTGATCAGGCCAGCAGTAGGAAGCAGTTAGGGAGCTGATCAGGCTGGCGGGGGAGGGTAGTTAGGGGCAATCAGGCCTGCAGGTAGAGATATTAGGGGTGATCAGGCTGACAAGCGGTTAGGAGCCAGTAGTCCTGGATTGCGAGAGAGATCCTGGATTGGAGAGGGTGCAGGCTGGGCTGAGGGACCTCCCGTCCACTTCCCTGGTGCATGAATTTTGTGCACCGGGCCACTAGCTAACACTATTAAAAGGGGAAAATGCTATCAGATTGTTAAGTAATGCTCTCATATGCTTTTATATCATAAAAAAAAAAAAAAAGATTCCTAGTTGGGGTAAAGTCTTAAAAGCAGCATAGTATCTGAATCTTCTCAAATCCATTTATTAAAACAGACAAACTTAAATTAATAGTAGGGAACACACACAGAGAAAACATGTTTACTTTTTTTAAATGGGTATTCCCACTAGCCACAGGATAAAAATGGGTATTCAAACCATGATGACAGCAAAGACTTAACATATTGAACAGCTGTGTGGAAATTGTGAATGGAAGCAAATAGAGTTCCTAAGATTCCCAATGCCACTAATACCCAAAGCAAATACCTTGCCTATAAGAAGAGGATCCCACTCAGAAGACTTTCAGCAAATACCTCTGAGAATAACCTGTTAACATAGGAGTGCTCCTCACGCTCCAGCGTGGAGAGAGTGCGAAAAAGGCCACAGAGATCCATTAAGGGACCATGAAAAGATCAGAGTGGACTGGCCCTCAAAGACCTGAGGGAAACTGGATAAAACCTCTTACAGAAAGGACAGGCTCATCCTGAGAAGAACCTGCTGGGGATAGGGTCCAGTTTATAAAGGGGAGGACAGGTTCAGTCACTAGAGAAATAGTCTCAAAACTATAGAATTGGATATTCATACTGGCCATTTTTTAATACCTTTTATAACAACAGAGAATGGCTATAAACTTGAAATTGATAAGCCGTGTTGATATCTCATTGTTTTAAGAGCTTCCAAAGTAGTTATTGATGAGTAGCCACTTTAGGAAATCACAGTGGCAGAATTCACATGTGAAAATTCTGCCTTGGGGAATTCAAGAGGAGGTCTTGAAATCTATATATTTTTAAATCTCCCTGTCTTGATTTGAATGTGCAGCCCAGTTTGGGAGTCACTGCAGTTATGTTATATGTGTAATAAGCCTGAAATCCCAGTCTCTGATAAGGTAAATTGTAGAGGGCCGCTTGGGAAGGCACATGGGCAATTTTCCTTAATTATCATCAGCTGAACTCATGGCATAGGCAGAGCCACACCTTGGGAACATGTTTCCCAAGATGGTGGACATGTTGTCAGGTTGGCCTTCATATCAGTCCAGGTGTCAGCAGGGGCGGGACTAGAAATGTAAATCCAGGCATGCTAAGGCCTACTTAAGAATTCAAATAAGTTGGTGTTACTTCCTGGTATTGGGGGTATAAAATAAATGCACTGTGATGGGTTGTTGTCATTGTCTTCCTGCCCCTCCAGCAGAGAGAATGGTGGCCCACCCAGCTCCCAGATTTAAATCTATCTCTGTGTCTTCTCTCTTTATTTCTAATATTTCTCAATCCTTGCCCGCCTCCACTTAGAACTGGTTCATTCATCTCTCTTTCCGTGCGGGACAGGGAAAGGGAGATCCCTGCCATGTCTGGCTCCCGCCACATCAGGCCCCTGCAGTAAATACATCTTTTAAGGAAAACATTTCAGTACTTAGTAGACTCAGACCCAAGCCTACTCAGTACTTTAATAATGTAAAAAGTTGATAAAATACATTTTATACAGCTAGCATAATAGGGGGAAAACTCAGGTTGAAAATATCCTCTCTAAATGTTTCATTGTGTAATTTTTGGTGCACATATATTTAAATACTCCAATTTCTTTTTCAGAAAACTGTATGTGATGGCTTCTGTGTTTGTCTGTCTGCTGATTTCTGGATTGGCTGTGTTTTTCCTTTTCCCTCGTTCTATCGACGTGAAATACATTGGTGTCAAATCAGCGTACGTCGGTTATGACGATGAAAAGCGTACAATATATTTAAATATCACAGTAAGTAAAACTTTATCTTAAAAATAGTTTACTTCATTCTTTTATGATGTTAAGCAGTACCTTTGTCCTTGTTGAGAGAAGATTAAATGTGATGCTGGTCAGCTTGCTTCTCTGTCATTTCTGGTTCTGCTGAAAGTGGTGAATAGTAAATACGGTCAGTTGTGTATGCAAAATCATTTAGCATTTGAAGATGCCTTTGGGAGGACAAATGAATTAAACAATTAATTGCTACCAAAAAATCCTGTATAATAGAGAGCTAATATGCAAATGGCCATCACGCCCTCATACCATCACACTGTAACAGCTCAGACACTCAACACTGGGGAGAGAGGAATGGGGACCAGTCAGACTGTGGCCTGGGAGAGGGACGAGCCGCTTGCCCCGCAGTCCTGGGTGCCAGCAGCTGCACCTGCACCTGCGACTTGGGAGAGGAACAAGCCGCATGCTCCATGGTCCCGGGCACCAGTGGCTGTGCCTGCGCTTGTGGCCCAGCTCAGGAGAGGGAAAAGCCACCCGCCCCACGATCCCCGGCGCCAGCGCCTGTGGCTGCAGCCTGGGAGAGGGATAAGCTGCCCGCCATGGTCCCCTGCAGCTGTGGCCAGCCCAGGCAAAACTGGCCTGGGTCCTGGGTTCTTACAGACAGCCAGAGGGAGGGAAGCCCGGGTTCTGGGTGCCTATGACTAGCCGGAGGAGGGAACCCTGGGTCCCGGGTGCGGGGCATAAGTGGTTAGGGGCGATCAGGCCAGCAAGGGAGCAGTTATGGGTGGTCAGGCCGGTAGGGGAGCAGGTAGGGGTGATCAGGCAGGCTGGCAGAAGTGGTTAGGGATGATGAGGCGAGCAGGCAGAAGTGGTTAGGGGTGATGAGGCAGGCAGGCAGAAGTGGTTAGGGGTGATGGGGCGGGCAGGCAGAAGTGGTTAGCGGTGATCAGGCGGGCAGGCAGGTGAGTGACTAGGAGCCAGCAGTCCCAGATTGCAAGAGGCAGTTAGACATCCCCCAGGGGTCCCAGATTGGAGAGGGTGCAGACCAGGCACCGGGCCTCTAGTCTGTGTATATCTGTTTACTTTTCAACATTTGTTTCTGAATTTGAGACAGTTGTGAATTAGAATTTAAAAAGTTGGATCTAGTGTTACCCAAGTATAGAAGTAATGCACCTTTATCTTTGTCCAACCCAGACTTAAATCTTTTCCATTTTTTCTCCATGGTGACCTGATAAAAATTTCAATTTGTGTATAATATAAAATACCAATTTCTTTTAAACCAAATTTATTTTAAAGTGCTGCTAAATGGCCATATTTGTATTTATTAGAATTAGAAATAACTTTAACATTTAATAAACATTTAGATGAAATTTAAAAATTATTTTTATTGAATTTTTGCTAATGCCACAAATACCTTTTCTAACATTTTCAGCCTGTACCATTTCTGGGCCTTTTTTTTTTTTTTTAACACTATTGTAGCATATTCAATACATTGTACTCATACATAAAACCAAAAAATTGGTTCATTTGATATTCTTTGACATTTTTGTTAAAACTTTTATTCTAATAATGAAGCATGGCCACAACTGAAGTCATTTTTATTAGTTTGAGTACATCTTCCTTTTGCTTATTTTCAGATAACTTACATGTTTTCTGCCTCCTTGCTTTTGCAGAACACGCTAAATATAACAAACAATAACTATTATGCTGTTGAAGTTGAAAACATCACTGCACAAGTTCAGTTTTCAAAAACAGTTATTGGAAAGTCACGCTTAAACAACATAACAAACATTGGTCCATTGGATATGAGACAGGTAAGCTTCAGTCATGAAATTCTTTGAAGAAGTTAAATGAGTCACAACTTTATCGTACTACCTTAAAGGAAGTGGGGGTTTCCTCAAAAACTGGACTTTGAAATGTGTCCCATCTATAATAAAAAAAAGCATAATATACTAATTAGACTGGACAGCCGAACAACCTTCTGGATGTCCTTCTGGTTGACCTTCTGGATAAAGCTGGGGCTGCTAGAGCCAAGGCAAGCCGCCAGGCTGCAAAGGCTGCGCCCCTTGCACGAATTTCGTGTATCGGCCTCTAGTGAATGTCCTATAAAATAGAAGGGTAATATGCAAATTGACCCTAACAGCAGAGCGACTGCTGGACCAGTCACTATGAGGCACACTGATCACCTCTTGGTCCCTTTCCCCGCCAGCTGGCTGCCATTACCCTATGGCCACCCTTAGCAGGAGTGGGGCCCATGAGCAGGCAGGAACAGCCAACCTCTCCATTCTTACCCCCAGCCATCAGGCATCGATCACCCCTTGGCGAGCGGGAACTGGGGCTGAGTAGTGGGGCCAGCTGAGGCAGCTGGGAAAGATGGCCCTGGTTGCAGGCCAGGCCTAGGGACTGCCCGTACATGAATTTTGTGTGTCGGGAGCCTCTAGTATAAGAGTAAGTCTTAGCATCAGACTCGTAAAGGGAGATTTCTGAATTCTTGGAAGTTATGAAATGTATCTGAAATGTTTGATTATTGATCCAATTCTCTCTGTTTATTTTTATTTTTTGCCTTTCAGATTGATTATACAGTACCTACTATCATAGCAGAGGAAATGAGTTATATGTAGTAAGTTCTGATTTTTATTTTTCTCTCATTAAATTATAAAATATGAATTAAATATGTATGTATTTTATCTCCCATAATCTTAGCAGTCACAAGACCACATTTTGGAATATTCCTTCGGGCTTCTGCTTATCTCTGTTTTCCTCTTCTCCCTTTTCAACGTACTTGACATTTATGTGCAACACCTGATTTTTTTTTTTTTTAATTAAGATCATATATACAGTGTCACTTTATGTTTGCTATTTTAAAATCATATTCTCATATATTCTATTATTTGTTGATGTTTTATTATAGGAAGATTTATAATGCTAATACAGTCAAGCCTCATTTCTCAAATGTTTCTCATCTCAAATAATTCTGTTCTCAACCCAGTTCACAGAAAAAAAAAATATGGGTTCTTAAAGTAAACCAAACTTTGGTTTTCAATGTTCATGCTGATACCTCAGCATGAAAAAAAAGTCTCTCTCAGGCAACTGGGAGAAAATATTTTTGTTGCAGGCTAAATCAACCATTAACACAATTTTAAAACAGAGAGAGGCTCAAGAGTGCTAATGGCCCTAGCTGATTTGGCTCAGTGGATAGAACTTAGGCCTGTGGATTAAAGAATCCCTGATTCCATTGCAGTCAAGAGTACCTGCCTGGGGGCAGGCTTGTTCTCCAGTAGGGGGCATGAAAATCAATGATGTTTTCACCTCTCTCCTTTCCTATCTCTCTAAAAATCAATAAAAAAACATTGGGAAAAGGTCAGAGCAGGCAGGAAAGGTCAATGGGGGGGAAAGGAGACATATATAATATTTTCAACAGCAAAGAATTTAAATTAAAAAGATTAAAAATATTAATAATAAAATATATAATGACATTTATATTTTAGGATAAGAAGGTAAAGAAGTTCTTTAAAAAAAATTGGGGCAGGGAAGAGTGCTAGTATTGCTGAGGGTGTGAAAGAAACAATGATTACAGGCAATTGAAGAGGTAGAAAAACTGATGTTGCTTTGGGTAAATAAAAAGCCATTAGCCACTGACAGCATTTCAGAGGCAATGATATATGAACAAGCAGACACTGCAGGCTGACCTCCCTGAAAGATACCCCTGGAACAAGTGCTGACAGTGATTCCTTTAAGGCCAGTAAGGGTGGTTTGATAAATGTAAGAAATAAAGTGTTTTGGGTTTTTTAGATTAAACAGTACATTTGACATGTACTCTGTGTAAGAAAGGTTAAAACAGGGAATCATTTGGGGTCTGGAATGGATTCATTTAATTTATATTATTCCTAATGGGGAAATGATTTGGGTTTTTAAACAAATTGCTTGTGGAACAAATTAAGTTTAAACTGATGTTCCACTTTAATGTATAATACTCTTGTCATTTTGTTGTTCTAAAACTTATAAATTGTTTCTAAATGATTACTTATTCTTGTTAAGTAAAACAGTGATAAATTTTTATCATCTATTAGCCTGATATAAAACTTCTGAACAATAAACTGATGAGTGAAATTTCAAAAGGTGAAAAGTAAAAGTAGGGGAGAGACAAATAGGGGCAGTATAGGCAGACATGGTGCAGCCACTGTGGAGAACAGTGTGGAGTTCCCTCAGAAAACTAAAAATGGAACTCCCATTTGACCCAGTGATCCCACTTCTAGAAACTGGAAACACCAACCAAAAAGGATATATGCACCCCTATGTTGATAGCAGCACAATTGATAATAGCTGAGATTTGGAAACAGCCTAAGTACCCATCTGCAGATGAGTGGATTAAGAAACTGTGGTACATCTACACAATGGAATACTGCGCTGCAGTAAAAAAGAAGGAACTCGTACCATTTGCAACAGCTTAGATGGTCCTGGAGAGCGTCATGCTAAGCAAAATAAGTCAGTTGGAGAAAGATAAATATCACATGATCTCATTTGTGGGAAATAATGAACAACATAACTGATGAACAAAAACTGATCCAGAGACAGAGAAGAATCATTCAGAGTGTCAAACCTCAGAGGGAAGGCAGGGGAAGGTGGGGGTAAGAGAGAGATCAAAGAATTTGTATACATGCATATAAGCCTAACCAGTGGACACAGACACAAGAGGTAAGGGCATGAGCAGAGGGGTGGGTTGCAATGTGGGAGTAGGACACATACATAATAACTTAATCAATTAAAAACAATTAAATTTTTAAAAAGTAAAAGTAAATTGCTCTGGCCTATGTGGTTGATCATCATCCATGCACTGAAAGGTCACCTGTTAATGAAAATATTAATCATTATGTGAGATAGAGGAAATGATCAACCAATACTGCTTACTTATTATATCTTAATAGTATCACTTAGCTTTAGCATAGGAAGAATTGTAATTAAACTTTTACGTTGTTTTCTCTTTAACAGTGACTTCTGTACACTGCCATCCATCAAAGTGCATAACATTGTTCTCATGATGCAGTGAGTATGAATTTTTTGAAAAAGACATTTCTTTGTATAAATTTCAGATTAATAAAATTGGCTTAGAGCAGCAATTTTTAACTGATATGCTCTGAGAATTTTTAAAGCATGCAATACCTGACTAGTCAGGGACAGTGACCTCTTTTCCCTTAGATTATAAAAAGTAAATAAATAACAGCCGACATAATATAGCCTTCTAGTGTGTATGCCCTGTCACAAACCATAAGTATATAGGTCATATAATAGAGTTGCATCTTATTGGTCATGTTGCATAAGTTTGCATCTGACATACTTTGAAGCAAAAAGGGTAGATAATCACTATTATTTTATTTTTTTATAAATCAAAATTATACCCTTTTTTTGATCAGCAAGTAAGTTTTTGGTGTGCTGCAGAATTTTAGTAACTAGATTATGTGTTCCATGAGCCGAAAAGGTTGAAAATCACTGACTTGGAGCATACACAGCATTTTTACAATGCCATCTCAATTGGGTTTTATGTCTTACAAGAGTGCTCTGATGTCCAATAACTATTATCCCATGATACAAATGAGGAGATGGGAGCTCAAGAAGTATTAGTACAGGATCACATGCTGCTGAATAGTGAACCTGGGCCTTGCAAGAACTCAGGAAAATGTCAGGGGTTGGGACAGAGGGGAGGACTGAACTTAGCCTCCAGTTCCTTGCTCCCTTTGGTAAATGATCATTAGTATTAGTGAGGAGAAATAACGTTACTGGTTTGTATATTGGGTGTTACCCTAAGCTGTTAAAACATTGTAGGTTATAGGTTTGGAATTTGGGCCATGAGCCTAACATTTGATGAACCCTTTTTCTATAACGATGATTTTTAATAGTATGATGAACTTTCGCTATATTTTTAACTAAAGATAGGTGTTTTTTTAAAAAAAAATTACATTTGTTGTATATAATTATTTGGATAGGGTTTGCTCAGCCAGCATTCCTGTTGTCTGTTGGGAAAATATTTCCTAAGAGACCCATTTCCAGAATATGAAGCTGTCATCAATCAAATCTCTCTCTGAAGAGAATTTTAATTTCTAAAAGTATTCTCAATTGAGAAAACTTTTATATATGTAACTATTCAGTGTTTCTCCACATCTATTTTATTTTTAGAGTCACTGTGACAACAACATACTTCGGACACTCTGAACAGATATCCCAGGAGAGGTACCAGTACGTTGACTGTGGAAGGAACACGACTTACCACCTGGGCCAGTCTGAGTACCTGAATGTCCTTCAGCCACAACAGTGAAAGCTGGACGAGATGCAGCTAGAGAAGAAGAAACAGTATTGATTTTTTTTTTTTTTTATCCTCACCTGAGGATATTTTTCTATTGATGTTTAGAGAGAGTCAGAGGGGGAGAGACACAGAGAAACATTGATGTTTAGAGAGACATGGGGTCGGGGATTTAGCCTGCAACTGAGGTATGTGCCCTTGACCAACACACAGTCTACTGAGCCACACTGGCTAGGGCCCTATTATTTTTTAAACTCTGAAGGATGACGGACTTACTTTCTGAAAGGGGATCTTATATTGAACAACCTAAATTTTATACTACTCTCTATTTACAGCACTCTATACAGCTAAAAGTATGTGGACTTGCAAGTCTCTGCAGCTCTCTACTCCCAAGTACATGACAGTGGTACCAGGAACTTTACTTAAATCTAAGGTTTCTGATTGGTTTTCTTCTCCCCGCTACCACCACACCCCTTAACCCCTACTCCCCAAAGGTGGAAACTCAGACTTTCCCTACAGGAAAATAAATATTTAAGGTTCACAGCTCCAATCACTACTGAAAACATAAGTTTGGTAATGAATATAATTCAAAAAAATTTATTTCTGAAAGATTTTATAGACTTATTTACTGATAGTTTATGCATTATGAAAGACTTTTAAGGACCAACCGTTTTTCCTATTTTATAATTCCCATTGCTACAAGGAAGTATTTCATCTATATGGTATAGTCATTTATCTTTTCACTAAACATTTTTGGTTTTTCATTTGTTGAAATTCTACTCATTTGCATTTTTTTGTCCATTTTATTTCAAGCCAGTGCTTGAATAACACAAATTAACCAAAATAATCTTTGCAAAATTCTATACCTAAAATTTTTAAAGTCTCTAAATGTTTCACTTGTCTTTTCATTTTAGTTACAGTTTTGTGAAATTTTGGTATAATCTTCAAATATAATTAATGTATAATATTGTAAATAAATTGCATGGCTTTTATACAGCTTTAATGTCAAGTGATACAGATTCAAAAGAAAGATATCCATAAAAATAAAATTAGAAATGAAATTCAGAAACCTATAGAATGTTAATATATCTCCATTTACATATTAGATCAGGCATAAAGTAAATTTTAAATAAAATATTTTGATGCTCCATTTCTTTTTTAATATTGCTTTTCATACTAAAAATTGTGAAGATACTTTTCATAATTCCTAGGTACCCACATTATCAATTTTATGAATGCTTTGAGATAGAAATTCCTTTGGTTGAAATTATCTAAGAAATCCTGTCAATGAATGAAAGTGGCTATATCAAAATAAAATCTATATTATGCTTTTAAATATTTAATCACTTTGCACATTACATGGATATCATGCCTCTAGCAGTTACATTTTTAAGGTTTTCTACTTGTGGTTTGAATTTTATTTAAAATCGTTTTCAAGTGTAAATTATTGACTTATTCACTTTGTTGTTTTATACTTTCAATACCACTTACCAACTGGGCTTTTTGCCTTTTTACTTATTAAGGTCTAAGTACCTTTTAAATACATACCACTAAGTGTAGGGGCTGACTACGCTATTCAAAAAAAGAGGGAGGGGCGACTTGATTGATATCTTTCTGTTGCCTCGAAACAAGAATAAGGCTCCCCTCATTAGACACCTACCCCGAAGTGTCTCACTTAAGTCTGAAACATTATTATTAATCAGTCTGACTCAATTCTGAAACATTTATTAAATTATTTATATTAATAACTAATTATTGAATTATTAATTACTATGAAGCCCTCCTTTCTAACTATTTGTCATCCCTTAATTTATTGCTAACTTAATCCAGTGTTACTGCTAAACTAAAATCAGCTCTTCATATTTATTATGGACTTCTGGTCAAACCCAATCTTTTTAAGTTTTTTTCCTTAGTTTTTTACTACTCTCATTCTTGAAATCCCACACTTCTCTAGTACTGATTCTATTTGTATTTTTCAAATCATTGTCATTTCATTTTCCCTCATTCTCTTCTGACATCTTTTATTGAGTATTATCTAGACCCTCTTTGACCTTATAATTTCTACTCCCGTGACTTCAGCAATGCAATCATCTATATCAGATCTTCCAAATCTGTTTCCACATGCCTGACCGATTACCCATCCAGTTTCCCATGTAGCTAGTGACCTAGAGATACTAATATTTCAGTGACTGTGTATAAAACCAAACAGTGTTTTACAAAATCTTATTTTTTGTTTTTTTCTCATCTTGTCCTCTTGTCCTGTTTCCTTCAAAATCACATTCATTTCTTCAGAATCATCCTTCAGATATGTCTTCTGCAAAAATCCTAATTTATTTTCTTACTTTGTATCTTACAACCTTGGAAAACTATATAGTGTAAATTAAATGGATTTTTCTGTTGATTTGTGCTTCTAAAATTCTTTTGGATTCATAGTATCTAAACTTACAATACCTACTTTCTGTGAGTTTAAGTCAGAAAAAAAACAGTAGAATTTAAAATAAGTACTTAAAAAAAAAGGTAGTAGAGAAATAAAGATCACCTATGACTGCTTTCAGAGTGGGTTAAGTAACTACCAGAATAAGCCTAAAACAGCAGGCTATAAATTAATAACATTACAGAAGCACATTCTGGTAAGGCCGAATTATAGCCTTTTTTTTTTTTTTAATCTGGGAAGAATAAATGAGGCTTATCTTTTCTTAGGTCATTGTCTGAGGTAATTTTTTACATGATAATAGAATAGGTATCAGTGCATTTTTTTTCAAAATGCTCTCAAACCTTATCCAAAGGACATGGTAAAGATACTGCATATTTTTTTCTGGTAATTCCAAGGATAACTTTCTCTTAAATTACACCTTTAATAGCCTGGCCATTCTAACAAGGTATAATACTATAACAAGCCCGTGTGTGTGGCTATTACATGTATATACCCTGTGTCCTTTTCAGAGCACTTTCATAGGTTTTTCTTAGGTGATTTACCGCAGCCCTGTGAGTTAGACAGAAGAGGGCAGGATCCTCCTCTTTTGGAACAGGAAGAAGAGGCATGGAGAAGTTGAGGGACATGCTAAACTTGATACATTTAGTAAATACTTTGGGCCAGACATAGTTTTTCTGTCTCCTATATCTGTGCTTTGTCATTTAAAATATCCATTGGAAATGTCATTGACTCAAGTTAGTATGATCAAAAATTAGAGGAACTGTTCACATGCTTAATAGTCACACTCAAAAATAATATTGATGTACTGTGGTTTAGTACCTGGAATATTTTAAATGGGAAATTAACACCAATAAAATATTTTGGACCATAATCTATAGCTTAATGGTTTTTGTAAAATTTAGTACTTGATCATTCCAAAAAAGATATGACATGTCATCAGAGTAGACTATTTATAAGTAATAGAGGTTTTTTGAGATTTTAAATATGAACAGTATGAAAACATTAGATACCAGACCAATTACTTGAAATTGCTAAAATGGTTACTATATAATAAATAACATGTAAATGACTTTTTATTTGTGTAAAGTTTTTCTATGCCTTTTTTTGTTTAGGACAATGAGTTAATTATTTTTTCTAAAGATTCATGACAAAATAAAATTCAAAAAAGCAAAGAAAACTCACTTCAGATCTTTTGAATTGTAGTTTGGAAATGACACAGTACAGTGTTAGAATGTATAGGAAATGACTGCTAAAGCATGATGAAAGTAACCTAGGACACTTCAAATGTTAGTCTAATGAGTCCTTTGTGCTTCTTAGCCTTATTATTGCAATACTGGATATTTCATTGGAGGGCATGTCCCCAACTGTCTCCCATGCTATTTTTTGTTTTTGTTTTTTAATTAGGGTTCTTAATTCTTTATATAATGATTACATATTATTTGAAAATATACTTTGTTAGATACTTGACCCTTAAGTCACTGCTAGGTATAGCTAATATTTGTTACTTACTGTGTCACATACTGTATTAATCTTTTGTGTGTATTATGTTACTCAGAAGAGCTCTCTAAGGCGGACACTGTTGTAACCTCCCATTTTATATGAGAGAAAATTGAGTTTTAAGGAAGTTAAGAAATATAGTTAAGATTTTAAGTGGCAGATTCAAGATTTACAAGCCGTAACTCAAGCATTATTGCTCTTACAGTTAGCATATTTTCTTTCCAGTCTTTGAAAGTGATTGCAAAAATATATTGGTGGTTGTACTTACCATATAAAACTTTGAAGTGTTTGATAGTACAGTTGATCCTTGAACAATGAAGGGAAAGTTGGGGATGGAGACCAACCACATAGTTGATAATTGGCATATGCTAGTAAATACAGTCATCTGCATATGCTGATTTTCTTTTTCTTTTTTTCTTTTTTTTCTTTTTTTTTTTTATTGTGGCAGCACCACTCAGCCAGAAGTCAGCATTAGGGATGTCAAACTGACGGTTTAGTCCTGCTCCCTCCAGACCTAAGCCATTAGTCGGACATTCCCCAAGCACTCCTCTACTGTGAGAGGGCGCAGGCTGAGGGCCACCCCACCCCAGGTGCACCAATTTCATGCACCGGGCCTCCAGTTTGGATATAAATAGGCCTCTGCAGTCCAAACCTGTATTGTTCAAGGGTCAACTGTTTTCAAAAGTAATATTAGGAGACTTTATTATTTTGTAGATATTTGGTATAAAAATGCTTATCATTGATTTATAAATATATTTTTGTTAGGATTTATTTCTTTTAAAGGATGAAAAATTTTAAATTTAAAAATACGTATCAACCTTCTTTGATTAGCAGTATAAATTGACTTTCAAGCTATTAAGTTGCAAGCCAAAGGTGGTTACATTCGGTCATAACATCTTGAAAGCAGCAAATACTTGACTCACATTCACATAGAAATAATTAATTTGGTTTATCTTGTAAAAATATTTGAAATGAGATGTTTATCTTAAACTTTTATTTTAAGGGAAAAATGTGTTTGAGAAGATAGGGTTAAAAGACTGTTAAACATTATTTCTTTAAAAAATGTATTTTTACATGAAAACAATATATTTACAATGTTCTTGAAACAAAAATTTCACTTCTATATCCCAGATCGTCTTATTTTCAAAATAAACATTTTCATTTGTCAACTGAAATTTCTGATTAGAACTAATATTTGTGTATTTTTGTGTTTAGTCAGAATGTAAATTTCACAGTGGATTTTTTAAATTATCCTTAATTTGGAAGAAAGCAAATAATATGTTTATAAAAATTACTACTGGGGGGAAATGGTAATTTTAATTTTTTTAAAACTAATAATATGATTGGTTATGTTTGTAGTTCATTTTACATGTGTTTAGCACAGACTATAAGTTTAAAAATATACTATGTCTGTATTGATCCAAAAAATATTTCATAAATTAATATAACAAATGTCAAGTTTTTCATAGCTAAATCTAATTCTTCTAGAAGGAAATTGTTGCCTTCTGTTTAATTACATTAAATGAAATGTGTTTAAATGCGTTCAGCATATTTTGTATACTAAAAAAAAAACGACAACAAAAGGGATTAGTATTGAGCCAATGGCCAAGAGGTAATATTACTACCATGTAGACTGTTACAGTGTAACTTGTTTCACTTCCCCCAGAATTTTAGAAACTAGAAGTCTGGGAGATGCAGCATCAGCTGTAGTTGGGTGATTCATCTTAAAATTACTGTGTGACATGGAGCATATATGCCAACTTGCAAAACATGCATAAGTTCATTGTGTAATGGTTTGTTTTAGGCATGAGATATCAGCAAGCCACATCTTGTGTGTTTTGTCTTACATTTCTTTGTAGAACTAAATTACATGAGATTTTGGAAAATAATTTGAAATGCTTGCTGACTTGACCTCCCTGGTCAAATATTTGAATGATGGCATTACTGGGTAGATTCTAACCCATGATTCTAATTATGGAATAAAGAGTACTATAGATATGAGACTGTGTATAGGGTACTTTTTGTATTATACATTAGCCTCCATCATAGACTTAATTAAATTTCAAGTCCAGCAGTTAACTATTATTGCTGTTCATGTAACAAAACATGCTTATGATAGTAAAATGTGAAGTGCCCCCCAAATGCTATTATTTTTAACTCACTTGTAACTGTTAACTCTTGTAACTGTGTACAATACAATAAAATTTGTAACAATTTTAGCATGAAAAAATAAAAGTTGTATTAGTCAAGTATGTTCGTTATGCTTTTGAAATTACCTTTACATAAATAATTCAGTTTAGATATTGAAAGCCCTTTAGCTTAAAGTTCTGTTTACAACCTTTACTAAAATTCTACGTTCATAACATCTTTGATTTATTTTTCCTTTATCCCCTTAGATTCTGATTCATTGCTGAATTCTATCTGTTCATCATATCTTTGGAGTCTGTCTCATACTTGAAATTAGGCTGTATTTTTAATATTTCTTTCAGTGCCCAGCTGCAGTGTTCTGCCCCTTTCTCCCTGCAAACATACGAAAATATTTGCTAACATTTCTCCCCACCCCCAATGTACTTTTAAAAAAATTTCCCAATCACAAAAAGAAAGAAAGAAAATTTAACTCAAAACTTTTTGTTTTAAACTGAAAAACATAGTACCAGCTTGGAGTTAGTGTTTTAATTATGGTTTAAAAAATTGTATGCTCTGAAGTAGTGACATTATACACACACACACACACACACACACACACTGGTAATTATGGGGGAAATGAGATTACCTGGGTGTGCTCTACCTAGCCAATTAATCAAGGGAGAAAGAAGAATCATTAGCAAGTTAATGAGGGTTGTGGTGGTGTGTGGTTTTTTTTTGTTTTGTTTTTTTGTGTTTGTTTTGTGTGGGTTTTGTGTGTGTGTGTGTGTGTGTGTGTGTGTGTGTGTGTGTGTTTGGAAAATTAAAAGGTGTAGCCCTACCCGGTTTGCTCAGTGAATAGAGCATCGGCCTGCAGACCAAAGGGTCTCAGGTTGATTCCAGATAAGAGCCTGTACCATGGTTGCAGGCTCCTCCCTGGACCGGGCTCTGGTTGGAGCCTGTGTAGGAGGCAACCAATCAATGTGTTTCTCTCACATGGATATTTCTGTCTGTCCTTCCCTCTTTCACTCTCTGAAAATCAATGGGAAAATATCCCAGGGAGAGGGTTAAAATATAAAAACATAAGGCAAATAGAAAATAAAATTTAAAATACTTAAAACTGAACTGAGAGCATTATATTTTTAAATGTTTCCAATATATCCAAAGTGGGAGGAAAAATTATATCTTAAAATGCATATACTAGAAAATAAAATGAAAAACTGAAAATAATCTATTTCCAACTCACAATTAGTTTAATCACCAGTGGTGAATGATTGGATCAATCATGCCTAAGTAATGAAACCTCCATAAAAATCCTATATAATAAAAGCATAATATGTTAAAAGTGTCTGATTGATCAGTCACTATGATGTGCACTGACCACTAGGGGGCAAACTCTCCAATTGGTAAGTTAGCTTGCTGCTAGGGTTCAGCCTATCACAACTGGGTGAGGAGGGTGGTCATGCCTGGAGCCTGGTGGGTGGGATGGCCCCCAGTTGGAGGGCCCCCATCAGCCTGATCACCAGCCAGGCCAAGGGATCCCATCTGTGCACAAATTTGTGCACAGAGCCTATAGTAAGTAAGTAAGTAAACAAACAAACACAAAAAAGATAGGACTCAGAGAGCTTCCAGGTGGATGAATGTATCCAGATGCTGGGAGGTAGTAAAACTCAGTTCCATGAGCACAGATGCTCAGGCCCCTGTGGCCCTATGTCCATCTGTGTCCTTTATGATAGCCTCTGTAATACCCTGGTAACTCTAAGTAAATGAGCTCTGTGAGCCATTCCAAGGAAGAGGTCATGGAAACCGCAGATTTTAGCCAGCGGGTCAGAAATTCAGGTGACAACCTGGACTTGCAATTGGTGTCTGAAGCAGGGGCAGCCTCGTGGGACTGAGCCCCTAACCTGCCATTAACCTGTGGGATCTGATGCTCTCTCTAAGTAGATAATGTCACAAGTGAGTTAAATCTGTAGCATACCTAGGCAGTGTCCTTTGAGAATTGTAGCATTGTTTGACAATGTTGGAAAGCAAACCATCCACTAACCGCTTTTTATTCCCTCAAGTATTTTGCATCCTCTCCATATCTCTTGAAGGAAACAAAATGGCCTTTGAACTTGAGGGATTTCTAAAAGCTGGGTGAGCACTATTTTAGCTATGCTACCTGGAGTGGATGATGGCTGGTAAACTCACAAGAGACAATCCTAGGGAAAATGAGCTAATTTTATAAACGTGAAATGTGATTCTCAGTTGCAGGATATTGAAGAGCCAACACTTTCTGCAAGAGCCACTCAGCACTCCAGGAGAAATTCGATCTGTCTGAATTACAGTAAGTCACAACGATAACAACCAACTGCACTCACAGGGTTACTAAGATTTGATGACTCAATGGTTGTGGAACCTCTGAAGTTCTGTAAGCATAAATGAATAACAAATATACCATTGTTATTTCTGTATTGAATTTCTCCTGATAATTTCTTCTTATTGTCTCTTCTGAGGTAGGCACTGTGTGAGACTAAAGTTATAAAAGAAATAAAATATAAATAATATATAGTAGTGGTTTCTCATGATTCTCATCATTGGTGTTTCTCCCTCTCTGAAATCAATAAAAATCATATTTAATAATTTTAATAAAATGAAAAATCTCCTGAGAGGATTATATTGAGGAAACTGCTCTTCTCATCCTTTGTTGTTGTTTTTTTCCTTTTCACCTACCTGCCATCCCTTTCCTCAAGACAAAGGACGTTTGTCAGGGTGAGGAGGAAAAGAAAAATAATGTCACCTTTTTATGAGGAGAGTAATTCCGAGTGGGACAACCTTCTTAGTTTTCAGTTGAGGTTTTATTACACAGCAGTTTTTCAAACAAATTTCAGTGTTTAAAAAAAAAAAAAAAAAAGTGGACTTTGTATATACAACTTTAACTTTTTGATTGTACATTATCCATTATTTTCTAATTAAAATCTTATTCCATACGATGAAGGATACTGAAAAATAATAAAACAATTAAGTTTTTTTTCCTAATATTTCAACTGAATTTAGAAACTGCTTTTTTTCTAGGTATCTTAAAAATTCTATGTCAATCCAGCATCATAATGCTGAGTTTTTTCCTTATCAATGTGATATAACTGGTTGTAGTTTATTGACTATTACTGAGAGTAACTAAGTAGAGCCATTTACATTTCAGACAGGCTTTCCTGACTCTGTTACTAGCAGCAACCTTATCTCTTCATGATAATCAGGTCCCATTACCCTTCCCAGTATAGTAACGTTTTTGCGGGCCCATTTGGCCTTTGGTAGCAGAAATCCAAAATGTCCAGGTGGCAGCCACCGCCGTAGGTTCAGTTGCAAACCCTTGCCGTGTCCTTGATGGGAAGCGTCTCATCCCGTACTGCTCTCCGGACCCGTACCTCTAGGTCAGCAGAGCCTAGAGTTGTGAGAGAGTCACGTGCCCAGTCCCCAGGTGGGTCAAGAGGAGTGGTGATGAGATGAGATCTACCCCCATTCCCATGCCTTATACCCAGACCCATGCATTCTAGCGTTTAAGAAAATATCACCATATAATGGCTTTTGGTTTAAGTATATGTTTGTGGGTGAAAAAGGGTTCTACAGCAAGTAAGGTAAGCTTATACGGTGATCCCATCATAATTGGAGAGAGCCAGTGGGTAGTCATGTTCCAGTCATATAACTTCAGGGTGTTTTCAGTCCTGTAGCAGGAAGAGGGAGATGACATATCCAGAAACTCTTATCAATGGAGTAAGCAAGGACTTAAATCTGCATAGCAACTATACTCTTAGTTACTGGGCTTTTCCGGATAACCTCCCACCACTGGCTCCCCTCTCCCGGCATCTGCTATTGGGCGTTACTGAGGATGGTATTTAAGGTGGTGGCCTTGGTAATTTTGGTGAGTGACTCAGTCCCTCCCATGTACTCAGGAGGTACATATGCTATTAAACTTCAGTTTGTTTTTCTGCTGCTCATCTGTCATGTGTCGATTTGATTATTAGATCAAAGTTTATATTTGCCTTAAGTAAGCCCTGTCCATTGTTTTTGTGCATCTAAGGCAGCAATCTGTAATTGGGGTGCCACACTATTTTTATTTTTATTGATTTCAGAGAGGGAGGGAGAGGGAAAGACAGAAACATCACTGATGAGAATCATTGATCTTGATCGGCTGCCTCCTGCACGCTCCCTACTGGGAATCGAGCCTACAACCGGGCATGTGCCCTTGACCAGAGTCTAACCCAGAACCCTTCAGTTCGCATGCTGAAACTCTATCCACTGAGCCAAACCGGCTAGGGTGAAAAGCAAATTTTTTAAATTTGCAATACCTGACTGTTTAGTCCGGGGCACTGTCCTCTTTTCCTTTAGATTTTCAAATTAAAAAATGACAAAAGCCAACACAACCAAAGCTGTCTAGTGTGAATGCCATCCTGAACCATAAATACATGGGTCATATAATAGAGTTGCTTCTTATTGGTCACATGGCATTATAAGGTTGCATTTGATTGGTTAGTTCTTGCTACCAGAAACCCCTATATACAAGTATAAGAAACTGAATTTTTTAAAAATTACTTTGGCCTGCCTGGTCTAGCTCAATGGATTGAGGATTATCCCATGGACCAGGAAGACCCAGGTTTGATTCCTAAAAATGTTTAAAAAGACTCACTGCCTGTCAATCCATTGTGTGCCATCTCTTTCATCTTGGCTCTGGGAAAGCTAGAAAAGTCTCCCAAGAAATAACCACACTAAAACAAAAGTTGTGATGATGATATGCACATGTCAGCATAAAGAAAAAAATAACATAGATAAATATGGCCAGGATAACACTCTGAACTCTACATAATCTAGTTTGAAGATATAACGTAATTATTTTCTCTCCAAATACAGACTCAGCTTTGTACACATGAAAATCTTGGTATTTTCTCTTCACAGTTTTCCATTCATGGTAACTCAGAACCTAGAAACAAAGTTCCGTTTCCTCTGATTTATAGTTAACACTTTGCATCTAAAAAATGTTGGAGTTTAAACAATGTCCCCTCTAAGAAATATATCTAAGTCATAGTAAGAACACAATTCTTGTAAAGTGACATGTAATTTGGCCTCAGAGTCACTTTTTGACAAAAATTCTACACTTTTGCTGAATTTCAGTGAGATGAAAACTGATGGCCCAACAGTTTGCACTAGGCAACTGAGGATCCTGCCTTTTTTTAAAAATGTATAACAGCATTTCAATCAGCTAATAGTTAATATTGAGATGAGGGGCTGAGGAAGGTCTATGGGGCGGGGGGGCGGGGAAGGGAAAGAGGGGAAGAAAGAGATATATATACTACTATATGTAATACTTTAAACAATAAAATACATTTTTTTAAAAAATACTTGAATCACTCATATTTTTTCTTGTAATAATTACACCTAGTTTTTATAAGTTTGAAGATACGTTTTCTAAAAGAAACATAATCAATCCCCTTAAGATAAGCATCAATTTACTATTATTAACTGTTAATTTAATTTTTAAAAAATCTTGTGTCCATCTATAGTTTAAATAGAATTAAATTGCTCTCTTGATCCCTTCATGAATCCCCAGACATTTTTTGATCACCTACTATATACATAAGGCGTGGTTTATGGTGCTAGGAGTGTATAATTTACACTAATAAAAGAGTAAGATGCAAATTGACTGTACTTTCATGACACCCACCAGCCAATCAGAAGTGATACAAATTAATCCAACAAAGATGGCAGGCTAATTTGCATACATAGGCTCCAAGCTGCCAGGGGCTGGGCAGGACACTTGCATCATCACCATGGTGATGATGCAGGCATCCCACACTGCTCCGGCTGCTCTGGGCCTCTGGGCAGCATGGGAAGGCAGAAAGGCGGCTCCAGGCCAGAGCAAAAGCAGTGGCATCAGCCAGGGGAAGGAAGGCCCATTCTTGCACGAATCTTCATGCATCGGGCCTCTAGTGGAGTACGAGAGACAGTTAAAATATGCACAGGTCTGGGCATGCAGGTGCTCAGCTGCCTGGGAAAGGAGAGGGAAGCCTGGAGAGGAAAGAGGCTGCTCTAGCTGGTGGGACATGATGTGGAGGGATACAGACCAGGCAGGGTGGCTGAGCTATTAGGGAATGTTCACTCTTCTCTTCTTCCTGCTGACACAGCCTGCAGAGTGCTCCCTGCGATGGCAGGAGTCTGGACGTTAGCCTCCTGTCAGTGGCCAGAGTTACCTGAAGGTGTTGGCTTCCCCTCCTATGGGAATATTGAGACACATTCAGAGCTGAACATGTAGGTTACATTTTTAAAAAACAAGAAGTGCTGCTTTGAAATGCCAAACTTAACTGATTGGAAATATGGGAGAGAACATTCCAAGCTTAACAAAACCAACAAAAGTTTTGTTCAAATTGAAAAGCAAAATACAGATTCAAAGAAAAAAAAAAAAAAAAGTTGTAAGCTTCTGAGAACTTTCCTAGGACTTTGAAACCTAGGTCATCAGATGGGGCCTAAAAATACAGAACTTTGTATGTGAAACAGAAATTTTTCCTGTAAGTGGAAGGAACATCTGGGTAGATTCAGATGAAAACAGAATGCCACAATCAGCTTATAATACAAGCCAATTCAGATGGAAAGAGACGGTTCTCTGAAAAGAAAACCCATTTTGAGAATAAAGCAACGTACTGAAAACCTACAATTTATTCTTAATGAAGCTTCATTTTTCATTTGTTTTACAGCAGCCTTCTACCCAAGGGCAAAGATTGACAGATTGTTTCCTAGTCCCTTAATTTTAGCTGTCCCCTTAACTCTGACTCTTAGAATGCACAATTAGGATGATTAATCAGAAGGAACAAGGAGCTTTTAAAATTATAAGGTAGAGGGGGGGAAGAAAAGTGTGCTGAAAAATTCCCTTTACGTGCATCCTTAATAATTAATTAAAAGTACCTACCGGTATTTGCTGAGCCCAGTTATATATTTTTCAAGACAGATGCATTTGTTCATGGTTTTTCCTGTCTAACTTTAAGCAACATAGAGAGTGCTTTTCACATTTTCTCATTGATGTTATACTCTAGTCAATTCATTTAAAATTAGAGGCCCAGTGCACAAAATTCATGCACTGGTAGGGTCCCTAGTGGCTGCCAACTGCTGGAGGCCTCCCTCCCTTCACAGGTTGAAAACCGCTAGCAGGGTCGCCCAAGACCATCGGAAAACACAGATATTTACCTTACAATTCATAACAGTAGCAAAATTACAGTTATGAAGTAGCAGCGAAAATAATTTTATGGTTGGGGGTCACCACAACATGAGGAACTGTATTAAAGGGTTGTGGCATTAGGAAGGTGGGGAACTACTGGCCTAGGGGGTGCAGGGGCTGGGGTAGGGTGTCCATGCAGAGGGTTTGGAAGAGCTCCCCATGGCCAATTCCTTTCCCCTCTTTTCAGGTCAGGCTCCTGTCAGGAGCTCCCCTCAGAACCCCGGAAACTTGGCTCCAGCCATCCCGCCCCTCTGTGGCTCCCTGCAGCTCCCACCCCACCCAGCTCTCGCTGGCTGCCCCACCTGTCAGGAGGCTGCTGGAGTGCCCTGCGGTGGGCAGCGTGGTCCTGGGGTAGGGGAGCGGGTATGGGGAGCAGCTCCAGGAAAGTTTAGTAAACCTCAGGTCGGCATCGGGATTGGGCTGCAGGGTCGCAGAGGAGCCTGCCTGGGCGGGACTAAATCACGCTGCTAGACCTGGAGTCCAGCCCCACAGCCCCATCCATCCTGTGAATAGTCTTAATGTGAAGGCATTCCCAGATAATTTGCATATTACTCTAATATCTATATATCTATATATCTACATATCTATCTATATCTATAGATCTATAGGTATATAGATCTATAGATATAGATAGATATGTAGATATATAGATATATAATAGATATATAGATATATACATATATAGATATATAGATATATGTGTGTGTGTGTGTGTGTGTGTATAGAGAGAGATTAGAATAAATTGAGTTTAGTTTTTGAAATATTTATACTTGCCATGTTCTCAGCACTTTGAAAACACAAAATATGCCTTTGTTGGTTTGCAATAAACTGTAATTTAAATGCTTTTAATTTACCTTTTAAAATATATTTTATTGATTTCAGAAATAAGGAAAGAGGTAGAGATAGATACATCAAAGAAGAGAGAGAATCATTGACCGGCTGCCTCCTGCATGCTCCCTATTGGGGATCAAGCCCACAACCCAGGCATGTGTCCTTGACCAGAATCCAACAGGTCTCTTCAGTCCGCAGGCCAACACTATCCACTACCAAACTGGCTAGGGCTAAACATCTTTTTAAAAGAAATAGACTGTTGCTTTAGTCAGTAATCCTTTGAATTGGGGATTTCTCTTTAGCTAAATCTAAAACTTCTGAGATAAGCTTACATTACCTCCGAAACATAAGTATCAGTACCTTTTAGTCTTATGAATTGTACTAGACCAGATCTTATTAGATGTTTTGTCCTCTGATTGAAATCTTTGTTTGTTTAATGTTTTGTTTTTAACATATTTTTATTGATTTCAGAGAGAAAAGGAAATAGAATGATAACAGAGAATCATTGATTAGCTGCCTCCTGCACACCCCTTACTGTGGATCAAGATCAAAACCCAGATATGTGCCCAGACCCACTGGGAATTGAACCGTGACCTCTTGGTTTATAGGTCAAAGCTCAACCATTGAACCACGCTGGCTGAGCTACATGTTTATAATTTCACTAGATACCAGGTGCATGAAATTAGTGCATGGGAAAGTGGGTTTTCCTCAACCCGGCCTGCACCCTCTGGGATTCCACTCATAATCCACAACCACTGGCTCCGAATTGCTCATCTGCCGGCCTGCCTGATGCCCCTAATTGCTCCCCTACCAGCCTGATGGCCCTAATTGCTCTCCCCTACTGGCCTGATCCCTGTACGTGCTCTCCCCTCCTGGCCTGATCCCCTAGCTGCCTCTCTGCTCTCCCTTACTCTCCACACCCTTCAGATGCAGATGCAGGTATGCTGAGAGCTCTCAGCTGAGTACCCACCCCCATCCTGATTGGTCATTACATAATGGCATCCCGGACAATTTGCATATTTCTCTATTCTTGGTATAATTAGTTGAACTATATTTTATCTGTGCCGAAATATTGTAAATAATTTCCTTTATGTAAGCATTAAAATATTTTTGACCTAACAACTAACAATTAGAAGCATGCATATCAAGGTAAAAAGTTGTCATAGTAGCATTTATTACTATTTTATTTCTGTCATGGTCAGATAGTTAAAAGCACAGTCAGGTCAGAATGAAAGCCCAAGAAAGAGAGACTGGTTAGAGATGCTTTGGAGCAGACAAACTCCAAGGACCTGGGTGAGACTCTGACAGGTTATGTTTGTTGAAATACTCATTGGGTAGATCAAGGTAGTTGGTTAAGCTTTCCTACTAATAACTAAAAGTAGGCATGTTGAGAATGAAGAAACAAGCATATGCATGCTTCAGTTTCACTACACTTTCCAGGGAACCTAAAAATGAACCTGGACTACTGCAGTGCCCATTCTCATATGCATTAAAAGTAGGTGGCCAGGGAGTGTTTATAAAATACTAGTGGCCCGGTGCACAAAATTCGTGCACCTTAAAAGGGAATTAATTAGAGGAGATATTTTAATATTGCTATAGCTCTTTCTCTATAATAGAGGTATCAGAGATGAAAGAAAATTAGTAAAATGTATATGAAAAGCTCTCTCCTATTAGAGTCTTGGGTGCACCGAGGGACCTAGAGTCAAGTTTCTATCCACCACCCACACACACTTCCCAAATGCAGAAGACCCAGACCTGGATGGCTTCCAACCCCCAGCTGGCCCCCACCCCCATTGGATGAGACCCAGACCCAGCTGGCCCCACCCCTGTCAAGCCCTTCCAGGTGGGGGGCACAGGTCCCTCATCAAGCCCTGCTGGGTGGGAGGTGTGGCCTGAGGTCTCCCATCAAGCCCTGCCAGGTGGAGGACACAGCCTGAGGTCCCCCGCCCCAGCCAGGTGCCATGCATCCTCAGGTCTCTGCTATTTGGGTCATGAAGTTATAGTGTCCTGGCTAATTTGCATATTCCTCTATTATTATAATGATGGGGGT
Organism: Pipistrellus hanaki; assembly: GCF_964339955.1. Lineage (NCBI taxonomy): Eukaryota > Metazoa > Chordata > Mammalia > Chiroptera > Vespertilionidae > Pipistrellus > Pipistrellus hanaki. The sequence continues at coordinate 34,892,466 of NC_140512.1, forward strand.
GAAGAAGTTTTGTGCTAATGGGACAGCTTTCCTTTATGGTGTGTAATTAGTTTCTTCCACTTATTTTTATTCTGTTCTTCTTTCTTAACTGTCAATTTTTTTTTTTTTACTTTATGTATGTCATTAAAATAAAGTAATTACCTATAAATAAGAAATAAAACTGTATACAAAATTAGCAAAGCATTTTTGTGATTGGCATCCATTTCTTACATCAGTAAGAAAAAAAACATTGTGGATTATGAATTCACTTTTCAGTAGTCTTTTTCTTTTTCTGAAAGCTTTATTTTTAATGGGGAATATAAAACATTTTTAGGGGGGCCAGCAATCTGAATCTGTGCCAGTAACCTGCCTTCTAACACATACTCTTGCTAGCCGATAATTAACTCCATTGATGTCTGTCCTGTCTTGCAGAACCTGTTTCCCAGAATACTCCCATTTTACAGAGGTCAGAAACCATGAACCATATACAAACCCTGCAGAGGGTTATCAGCTCTGCTACCAGGCCAGACCTTCGGGTGTGGTTCACGTCCCCCATCCCAACACACAGGGCTTTTCCCAAAACTCAAGAAAGGTCTGGAAGTCTGATCAATAATTTGAGGGACAAAGAAACCAAAGTGTATAAAGAAAAGCTTCCACCATATTCACTCAGGGATTTGGAGAACTGAAACCCTGAGTCAGCGAACTAGTACATCTGAAAATAAACTAGTCTGAAAATAAATGGGTTTTTCCTGGATCTCTGAGTACTCCCTGTATATTTTTCATTTGCCTGGTAAATTCTGTAACATGATCACATTAGGCCAAATTCTAAACATTTTTTTTTTCTTTTTTATGAGATTCTCCATTCCATTCAACAATGTCCATTCTGTTACCAGAGGTGCTACATTTAGACAATTGCTCTGCCCCTTTTATTTAGAGTAGAAAAGGGTTTGTTTATTTATCTTTAATATTCTTGAAGCAATTTCACATAAACTACTCGTGATGATTAGCATGGCAATATTAAGGTGAAGCAAAAATGATTTGTTTTTCCTGTTTTATTTGGGAATTGCTCGTGATTCTGAAGAATTCAATTCAGTCTTGTTTTGTTAGGAACAAAAATAGAATATTGGGGTCTAGCTATCGTTATGAAAAATATTAATGATGCTCTGTCAGTCCTGATTGCCTTGTTCTGGTTAAAGAAAGGACTTTCTAACTTGGATGGGAGTTGTTCACCCTTAGGACCTGGGAGTCAACCTTGGAATGCGGTCCATTCTCATTCAAGAACTGCCAATTAACAGGGAAAGATTAACAACTTTGTTGCCCAAACAATGGAGTCCAGTCCCAACTCCCCGCAGCCTACTTCCCCAAGCCTGTAATTCCTGCTTCCCTCGGTAATCTCTGTCCTTTGCAGAGTAGATTTTTGTGGATGACCCAGTGCTCTCCATTCTGCTGGCGGAATTGGAATAAAGGCTCATCTAGGATTCTACTCTGTCTCTGCTTAATTGGCTCAAGTAGTGACAGGCAGCCCAGACCCATGGGTTGTCCCATTGCAGTTTAAGGAAAAATACGCTTTGTGCTTCTGTGTCTTTCATAAATAAAAGAATAAAGCCCAGCTTCCCAAAGAAGTAAAAACATTAATACTATTCAGTTAGAGCGAGGGAACAAGTGTCCTGACAACTCCCTTCTCCCGGCTTAGATCTCTAAAATTCAGTTCCTCCTGGGCTGTTGGACTGAGGGCCTCCGTTCTTCCTGGTTTGGCTGGAGACCTTCCTCAGTTCTTGGCAAAATATAGATCTTTTCATAGATAAACTTGACCTCTTGGGCAAATGACTTTCTTCAGAGCAAGCAGGATAGAGTAAGAGGAGAGTGGCAGAGAGAGAGAGAGAGAGAGAGAGAGAGAGAGAGAGAGAGAGAGAGGAGCTCCGATAATTTTATAACCTAATTTCCAAAGTGAGTGTCATTACTTCTGTCACATTCTATTTGTTAAAAGTGAATCACTAAATCCAGTTCTCCCTCAAAGCAATGGGACTACATAAGGGCGTGAATAACTGAAAGTGGTAGTCATTGGGGACTATCTTAGAGGTTGCCTAGCACTGGCAATAAAAACAAAATAGTGGACAGTAGTTTGGGGTGGAGAGAAGCAGGATTATTAAGAGCCTAGAGGTTGGTATTGGCATATTTCTGAATTGTATGATTGAATTGTAGGTTTCATTTTGGTAAGCTTTTTCACTTTAGAGATACATACAACATTATTTTCCTTTGTATATATAAAATATATATATTTTTCAAAATGAAAAAAAAGAGTTCATCTTCTGAAACAAAACAAATCTGTATATATTTAAGACTGACCCTTAATAACATTATTTCCTACTATTGAAAATTAGCCATTGAGTTTCATCTGATTTATGAATTCTGGGGAAGGTCACTTCACTCCTTTACACTTTGGATTATATATGTCAAATGAATAGTGTGCTTTAATTCTATCTTTAAAGTAAAATGTTAATGAATTCACTTTAAATTCAGTCTTTTAAAGCTTCCAAATTTTTCACATTAAAGGCACTTTCTGAACTTATAAGAAGAAACATTATTTTGTGGTGTCTTTGCTTTCATAAATTTAGGCAAATGTGAGTTTTGTGTTTGAATTACTCAATAAACTTCTTTGCTATAAATGTGACCTCTAAATATTAGAATTAATGCAAATAAAAGAACTTGGTTCCATTATTTTGATATGTAATATTTCTATCCCATCTATCCCATTGCCTGGTATTATCAGAAATACAGTTTGATAACATGAATCAAGCTAATAACATTAGCCTATGACTGATTACCCGTCCAGTTTGGCCTCATGAAAATTCTGAGCAATTAATTTTAATCTTACGATAACACTCATGGGACTGTAAACCATTCTCATTAACTTAAATTCACTGGTTTCCTACTTAAATATATATGCAGTACTAAAAAAGCAAAATCTTTTACTCAAAAAGAGTATAATTATAAGTTTCACAACAAACATTTTATGAAAATGACACAAATTTTTATATTAATTTTATTGCCCCTTTTCAGCGGTTCTTTGATTTTTAATTTCTATTATTCTGAATTTCTCTTAATTGGTATTTTAAGAAAGCTTCATTGTTGAAGGCAAATGGGAGAGTCTACAAAAACATAAATTACAAAATAACTTATGACTACTATGCAATTTTAAGCAGTACAAATATATATGAAGTATTAAGTAAAATCAATTTAAATCAACCCTCAGTTCCTAATTTCACTTACCTGAGGTAACAAATTTAAAAAACTTGATGTTTGTTTTTTTAGAAATGTTCTGTTATTAAAAACATCCATGTGTTTACACATATGCAAACACATGCACATTTTAAAACGAGAGTATCATAATTGTGGTCTGGAAATTTTTCTTTTCAACAGTAAATAGCTACGTATATTTATATGACACAACTCTACATGAATCACAGTTTTATTGACTGTATAAAAATTACATAGCTGGATCTATAATAATTTATTTTTCTGTTGATATTATTTAAATATTTTATGTATTATTTTTTATTTTCTAGTATTTTTCAAAATGCCCAAATAAACTCTTCGTCCTGAAATTATTCTTCTAATAATTAAAATGAATTATTAGAAGAGTAATATATCAGAGAGTATCATTAAAATTTTTTATATCCTCCCTTAAATTGCTGTATCTTTCAAAATTCCTACTTACAGGTAGGAATTTCATAGCACTGCTCTTAAAAGTGGATGTTATAAACTTTATATCTGGGCCTCAATAAGAGGTTACAAATCTTGACTTTAATCTTCATTGTCAATTCAATTATTATTACAGATTAACTAAAGAATTCATAACAGTATGCCAATTTCAACTCAAATGAACAGCTCAAAAATAGTTTTAAATATTTTATTTATTTTAGCATAAAAACCATAATATGGAAGTGTAAGAGTGTTTCTTTTTCTCTGGCAGTTTTGTACATATAAACAAGAATTTGCTTTTAAAAAAAATAATGAGCAGCAATCACCTTAATTAGTTGCAATGAGGGTTTTACAAAGAGCTTGGGGCCTAATTAGTTAAAAACCTCATCTGTAATATTTTCAACATGAGTAGTCCATCAGAAGTTACAAACTGATTATTCATTTTAGTGTCATCCATGCTTGTCATTTTAGTTTTCCCTGAGGGTTGGGGAGCCTTACTCTCTTTCTAGAACGTTGTCTCAGTTGTGCTTAGTGAGATGCACTGGCTTAGCCTGTAATCTGTCTGCTCCCATGGACTGGTAAAGGATTTTTGTGTTTAGCAGAGGTTTTTACCCACCGGGAAGTCTATCATGGAGGTAAAACACTTAGAATAGGAATTTTCTCTTTAATAGTTTGGTTTCACAGCAGTTGGAAGGTAGTTCATGTAAGAAGAGCTCACAGGTAGTGCTGTGCCTATCATCTTTGTTTTCTCATTACAGGAGAAAAATAACACCAGGGTATTTCTTGGCTGCCTCCTTTTTAATGAGCATCTAAGATTGGAAGCTTTTTCAAATATATTATGCATCAGGACTTTATCATTAACTGTAAACTGCCTTCAGTCTGCTCTAGCCCATTGCCCTTCCTGATTCAACCATATGGCTCTAGAAACATCTCTCTGCAGAGCTAAGCACACAGCCATATGCCAACCCTTAAAACGAACAATTCAGTTTTTATGCTCTGGCAATGCCAATTTCCATTTCCTACCTTTATTTCTTCTGTTATGGGGGGGGGGGGGAATAATGAAAATGCTTCTTTTTAAATATTTGTCGGACCCACGTGAAGCATGATGCATTTTCTCGGAGAAGGTGCTCATATTTTTGGCCAAGCTTTGCTGCTGCTTTGTAACTTTTATCCTAGATTGAACCATTCTACTCTTCTATTGTAGGCCACTGTGTAGGAAATGAGGTCAGACTATACTGTAATTTTCATGTCTAATGCTTTACTTATTTCAGTTGTAATGCGGTAGCAGGGTATGTTTATGGCATTGCACTAAAAATGGCTGAATTGCTTGATATGGAGGGATAGGTTTCAGGTCAACTCCAAAGAAAGAATTGCTCCTTATCACAAGAAGGGATTAAAAATATATATATATATATATATATCCTGTCCATTTTCATTTCTGTAGTCCTCAGAAATTGATGAGCCATTGGCAGCTGCCATCTCCATTAGCTATTTAGGAGGCATCATCAAAGTTTTCCCTAGAAATAAAGGGCAGGTCTTGGTGGCTAAAATCTCAACTTGGGGCCATGGAAAAAGGCAAATCTTAAGAAGTTCCTATCAGAATCCTCAACCAGAGAGGAACATCTCAGCTTAAATAGTAGTGAAGGAAATGCAGATGGAGATCCTGAGATCCCAGAGTGAGAATCCAAACGAGACCATAAGGCTACTTACTGCTAGGCCACACTAGCACGGATTCCCATGGAATCCTTGGTGAGGAAGATGAAAGCTGAATAGTAGAATTCACTCGTAAACGTTTCGTCTTTATATTTATTTACTTAGCTATTGTAAATTGGGATTATTCTCATTATAATGTTTGTGTTCAGGAAGTCTTAGTATTTTTTTCAAGTTCATGATGTCTCAGGTCAAAGGTTCTCCAGGCATTGCTATGTACAAGATGTATAGCTACGGAACCCTCTTTATTTCAGACAAAATCCTGGTGCCAAGAAAGAGCATATTCAGGAAAGCATTATCCTTTACCAAGACTTTTTTCTTGCCCTAACTCCGTGGTCGGCAAACTGCGGCTCTCGAGCCACATGAGGCTCTTTGGCCCCTTGAGTGTGGCTCTTCCACAAAATACCATGGCCTGGGCGAGTCTATTTTGAAGAAGTGGTGTTAGAAGAAGTTTAAGTTTAAAAAATTTGGCTCTCAAAAGAAATTTCAATCGTTGTACCGTTGATATTTGGCTCTGTTGATTAATGAGTTTGCTGACCACTGCCCTAGTTGGTTTGGCTCAGCGGATAGAGTGTTGGTCTTGGGACTGAAGGATCCAAGGTTTGATTCTGGTCAAGGGCACATAATCCCCAGTAAGGGGCATGTAGGAGGCAGACAATCAATGATTCTCTTTTATCATTGATGTTTGTATCTCTCTCTTCCTCTCTGAACTCAATAAAAATATATATTTTTTAAAAGATTATTTTTTTTCCCTTTCAGGCTATGCTGCCTTTTGATTTATGATTGTCAGTAACAAGGAAAAAAAGATATCTTTTTGAACTACCTGAAAGTATTGGCTGTTTTAATTTTCAAGTTCAACGTTTATATGAAAAACAGAATGTTTCTGCTTATCTTAATGCCATTCACAGCAATTTTAATCTATCTATATTGAGGGAGGCACCAGATCTTCAAATAAAAGTAGCATCCCTTTACTGGCACAAATAGGAATTATTAACTGTGCTCAGTCAAGTGGCTACAGTTATTGATTAACCACTAGGGGTAACAAAGACTTCTAAGCTCACAGAAAAGACCCATCTTGTGTCAATAAAGAATTTTATTTTTGAAAAGATGTCATGTTTGCACTAAATGTTTAATATGCTCCATTTCCAAAGTTGGATTTTTCATTTCAGGCCCCTTCCCCGGGAGCTGAGTATCTAGCACCATCTGCAGGCAAATATCTGCTAATTTCACAAAAGCTTTACCACTGAGGTTAAAATTAGTTCCATATGAGGGCGAGGGCTGTGCTTACAATAAAAATATAAACAGAAATGCTATCTAGTTTGTCTTCCTTTCATTCTCTCTGAGTGTTCACAGTGGTCACCTTTCTGATTGGGCCCCGGGGGCACAGTGTCTAGGGTCCACAATACTTTTAAAGGCTCATGGGGACATTTTAATCTCTTTTAAACTCAGAAGTAAAAATGAACTTCCAGGTCAAAGAAAAGGTTTTAACATGTGATGTGAACATACCAATCCATCTTGTAGAATATAATTTTTAATGTTTTTAAGTGGAGAAAGGGGTCTGAGAAGACACACATGCCTAGAGCCCACAAAGGCCCTACTGGCCGGCTGATTGCTCAATGCTGAGGGACCACGAAGAGTCTGGAGCCATAATCAACTTAATCCTTATAAATCCTTGCTTTTCTTTTGCTGCTTTTAAGATTTTCTTTTTATCTTTAGCCCTTGGCATTTTAATTAGGATGTATCTTGGTGTGGTACTTTTTGGTTTTCTTTTGTTTGGGACTCTGTGCTTCCTGCACTTGTAAGTCTATTTCTTTCACCAGGTAGGAGAAGTTTTCTGTCATTATTTCTTCAAATACGTTTTCAATATCTTGCTCTTTCTCTTCTTCTGGCACCTCCATAATGTGAATGTTGATATGCTTGAAGTTGTCCTAGAGGTTCCTTATACTCTCTTTATATTTTTGGATTATTTTTTCTTTGTGCTCTTCTAGTTGGGTGTTTTTTGCTTCCTCATATTTTCAAATTGTTGATTTGATTCTCAGGATCCTCTAGTGCAGTGTTTCCCAACCTTCTCTCATGATGAGAATCACCTGGTGGAGTTGTTAAAACACAGATTCCTGAATCCCAACTAAGAAGTGCTAAACTAGAATTTTTGGGAACATATAGGTAAAATTGTATACTTAACTAGTGCTCTAAGACAGATTTTATATACAGAGCACTAAGTTTAGGTATGCAATTTTAGAGCACTTAACTAGTGCTCTAAGACAGATTTTATATACAGAGCACTAAGTTAGGTATGCAATTTTACCTATATGTTCTCAAAAATTCTAGTTTAGCACTTCTTAGTTGGGATTCAGGAATCTGTGTTTTAACAACTCCACCAGGTGATTCTCATCATGAGAGAAGGTTGGGAAACACTGCTCTAGTGTACTGCTGAATCCCTATATATTATTCTTTATTTCAGTAAGTGTATGCTTGATTTCTGACTGATCCTTTTCCACTTTTTTGGCATTCTCACTAAGATCCTTGAAAATCTCACTAAGTCCCTTGGAAGTTTCTAGAATATCCTCAAATAACCTTATATCCATGGTTTGAATTCTATATCCAGTAATTTGCTTTCTTCCTTTCCTTTCATTTGTGACATGTTTCTTTGTTTCCACATTTTGACTGCTTCCCTGTGTTTGTTTCTATATATTGGGTAGAGCTGCTATGTCTCCTTGAGTTGATTGAGTGGCCTTGTATAGTAGGTATCCTATAAGGTGCAGTGACTCAGCCTTCTCAATCATCTGAGGAAGACACTTTAGGTGCACTCCTTTGTGGGCTGTGTACACAGACTTGTTGTAGTTGAGACTTGATTGCTATTGGTGTCACTGGGAGGAACTGACCTCTAGATCAATTGGCTGTGAGGACCAGCTGTGACTACAGTGGGAGAGCTGCTGTGCAGGAGACACCCCTATGGAGCAGGACTTGCTTCAGTGGGACTTTTCAGCCCACTGAATCTTCCCCTTAAGTGTGTCTCTTATGGATGTGAAGAGTTGTAATCTGGTATGGTCTGACACTGACCACTGGGTCCACTAGCTCTAAGGTCTCCATGAAGAAGTAAAGGCAACCACTGCCTGGGGTCACCAAGCAGGAGCTACAGAGAGATCTGAAGATTTCTCCTCTTTTATTGGGTTTGGGAGTGCCCAGAGGAGGCCCATCTGTGAAGCAATGCAGGCTGGTGCTGGTGCTGGTTTTGGGGCCTTTTATAACTGGTTTGGGGCTCCCTGTCCCAGCTGTAGCTTGTTTGACAGATTTTACCCTGAGTAAGGAGAGTCCATTCAGATGCAAAAGCTGCTCCTCACAACGTGGGGGATCGTGGGTGGGTAAATTGGATGAGGTGGGTTCTCAGGGCATCACCTGGGTAGAGCAAACAGAAATGGCTGCCAGTCAGCCCTGCGACCAACCAGGGAGATCCTAGCACAGGAACAATGATCCCTACAAGCACTTCCATCTGGGAGAAAGCTGCCTCCACATTCCTGCCCGAAGGCCAGACAATCCAATTCCTCTTCATATGTGTATGTGTCCCCCAGAACCTCGCCCTGGTGTTGGAGCTCAGAGGAAGCAAGATGTTGTAAGTTCAGTTTGTGCATTGGCCTTTTAAGAGGAACAGCTGGGTCTCCAGCAGCCTCTGAGTCACTGAGCCCCAATCGTCACTGGTTTTCACAGCCTGCAGTTACGGGGACTTTTTTCCCCCAGCTCTAGGGCCCTGGGCTGGGCTTCTAGTGTGGAGCTGGGACCCCTTGCTCCTCTGGATGGCCTCTGCAGAGATGATCTTGCTCCTGATTTAAAAAGCGGCATAGGTAGGTGCTAGACCAGTTGTTCCACACCTCTGTACCTCCTACCAGTCTTGGTGTGCTTTCTTCTTTACTTCTGAATGATGGTTGTTCTGTTATTTTAGTAATAATTTTGATGTGATTGTGAGAAGCGGCTAGTACGGGAGTTTGCCTATGCCACCATCTTGCCTCTGAGAAAATTCTTATAATAGTAATAACTTCTAAATAAATATTCCACATAAGGGGGAAAGGCCAAGTGTTAGTGTTGTAGAACTTAATATATCACTTAGAGTATGTTTTTAAGGACATGGAAATGCTTTTTTAAAATATTGAGTGAAAATAAACGTAATATAAATTTAACATCACTACACTTATTTTTCATGAGAGGGGGTATCTACTTCAATAGCTTATACTGCAAACTGATATAATTCAAGATAATATTCCCTTTGGTATAAGTGCAACATTTACAAATTGTTGTCACCAGGACTGGTGTGAATGGTCGGGCAGGTTGTGTAATGCACATGCCGCACAGCTATCATGGATTGGAATACTTATTAAACAATTTTCCTGAAAAAAGGCAGTAGGACATCTTGTTCAAATAATGTCATCAAGCCGGACTGGCATGGCTTAGTGGTTGAGCATTGACCTGTGAACCAGGAGGTCATGGTTCGATTCCATCAAGGCACATGCCTGTGTTGTCTACTTAATCCAAGGCAGGAGGCAGCCGATCAATGATTCTCTCTCATGATTGATGTTTCCATCTCTCACTCCATCTCCTTCCTCTCTGAAATCAATGAAAATATATTTTTTAAAAGTGTTATCAATATTTAGATAGTTTCTTGCCGAAACCGGTTTGGCTCAGTGGTAGAGCGTTGGTCTGTGGACTGAAGGGTCCCATGTTCGATTCCGGTCAGGGCCATGTACATTGGTTGCGGGCACATCCCCAGTGGGGGGTGTGCAGGAGGCAGCTGGTTGATGGTTCTCTCTCATCGACGTTTCTAGCTCTCTATCCCTCTCTCTTCCTCTCTGTAAAAAATCAATAAAATATATATTTTTAAAAATATTTAGATATTGATAGTTTCTGGATAGTTGGAAATAAGGCATTTTGAGGAGGGGATTTTTAAAAGATACACATAATAGAGGAGCATTTGACATATTGCCCCCCGCCCTCCCCCCCCCCAATCCCCCCCTGCACATGTCATCAGTTTGGCTCAAAGAAGCTGTAAAAATTCTCTGCAGACCTGGAGGTTCCTTCTGCCACGTGGCCTGCACATTCCTTCCATCACATGGACTGCATGTCACGTGGCTTGCACGTTTCTTAGGCCACGTGGCCTGCACGCAGTGAGTGGTGCGTCAGGATCAAAGAATCGGGCTAGCTTCGCGTTCCCTTCCAGCGAGCCTGGTGAGTTTCTCTTGGAATTCCCGGCCTCCGTGCTCTAAGTAGCAGGCCGTGACTTCACGTGTGCGGTTCTTCAAACACCCTCAGGGGGATAAGGGATGAGATACCCCCGGGAAAGGAAAAAAGGTGCTGCTTTTAATCCGGCCTTTTCATTGGCTTGCTCACTGCGAGTCTAAACCAAAGTTTGGCTGGGTCCATGGAGACCCAACTCTCCCTTCCCGAGGAGAGAGGACACTTGTTTCCCCGCCCACATGGCCAAAGGGTGATGGTGTTTAAACCGCACCCCTCTGCACCTGGAATAGCAGACGTGGGCGCCGCGGGGCCTGCAGGGAGCTCACAGCCAACCCAGGGCGGCGGCCCATGGACGGTGCCCCCAGGGGAAGGGCTGGGGGAGGGCCCAGTGCCCTCAGGGGAAGGGCCGGTGCCCCCAGGGGAAGGGGCTGGGGGAGGGCCCGGTGCCCCCAGGGGAAGGGCTGGAGGAGGGCCCGGTGCCCCCAGGGGAAGGGCTGGGGGAGGGCCGGGTGCCCCCTGGGGAAGGGCTGGGGGAGGGCCGGGTGCCCCCAGGGGAAGGGCTGGGGGAGGGCCCGGTGCCCCCAGGGGAAGGGCTGGGGGAGGGCCCGGTGCCCCCAGGGGAAGGGCTGGAGGAGGGCCCGGTGCCCCCAGGGGAAGGGCTGGGGGAGGGCCCGGTGCCCCCAGGGGAAGGGCTGGGGCAGGGCCCGGTGCCCCCAGGGGAAGGGCTGGGGGAGGGGCCGGGTGCCCCCAGGGGAATGGCTGGTGGAGGGGCTGGGTGCCCCCAGGGGAAGGGTTCCCGAATGGGCGGTCCTCTGGAAGCAGGGTGGCTCTAGGCAGCAGGTAAGTTCTGGCTGGCCCTTGCCCCGGTATTTGGTATTCGGTATTCTTAGGTGAATAAGAATTTTTGCGGAATTGGCCTGAGGAAGAGCTACCTCTAGGGGATAAGGCAGGGCTAAATGGTACCCACCGCGTTTGGCTTGTCTGGAGACATGCAATAGGGCTGGTTGTCTCCAAAATTGCGTTAGACCTGCAGATCTCAAAATTATCCTGGGAAATCATGCCCCCGAGGCTGATATGGCACATCACCGTCAGCCTCTCCTTAACCCTATCGTGGCTGGCCCCGACGGTGTGGCTCAGTGGCCGAGCATCCACCTATGGACCATAGGAGGTCTCCATAAATACATATATTTAAAAAAAAAAAACAAAAAAACAACACCACAAAAAAACAAACAAAAAAACCCATTAACATAGCTGAAATGAGAATCTATTGATAGTTCTAAATTAACTTCCCTGTGCACAATTAGAAAAAGCTGGCTATAGTGTTAGGCAGAATGAATAGAAAAATGTATTGGTCTTTCCAGGCTTCAAAAAGAGGACTTAGATAAATACTTCAACTATGACATCATCTTGGTGTTGACCCAGTTCTTTGAGGATTAGAAATGTCCCTCCTGCCCAGCCAGTGTAGGTCTGTGTCGATTCATGCACAAACTGATCAGGGCGCATGCCCAGGATGGGGCTTTGAAAGCCAGTAGGAAGCATGCAGAAGGCAGCTGACCAATGTTTCTCTCTCATGGTTGTTTCTATCTCTCCTTTACCCTTCCTCTCTCTCAAAATCAATAAAAACCTATTTTAAAAAACTTTCTGTCCTAATTTTAATTTTTTTAAGTTCTCACCAATTTCAATGTGACACAGAACCATCGATTGGTTGAGGCATGAAATACTTTAAATAATAATAAAAAAAGAAACAAATTGGTTGCTTCCCACACGGGGGAGGGGGGGGGGGGCGGGGGAGAGGGAGAGGGGAAGGGGGCACAGGGATTGGATCTGCAACCCAAGGTACATGCCCTTCACCCTGAATCAAACTCACAACCCTCTGGTGTGAAGGCTGATGCTCTAACCACTGAACCATGCTGGCTAGGGCTGTCCTAATTTTAAAAGGGGGATGGTCCTTTGGAACTTGACTTGTCATGGAATTTACAATATAAATTGTCCTTTTATAAGCTAGTGAGTTATTCTAATGGCCAAGCGGTTTCTGTTTATGTCTGTCCATGTTGTAAATGCGAGATAATTTTCTGCCTCTGGATGGTATTGTTAAAAATTCAAAGGTGAGCCGAAACCAGTTTGGCTCAGTGGATAGAGCGACGGCCTGCGGACTGAAAGGTTCCAGGTTTGATTCTGGTCAAGGGCATGTACCTTGGTTGCGGGTACATCCCCAGTAGGGGGTGTGCAAGAGGCAGCTGCTTGATGATTCTCTCTGATCGATGTTTCTAACTCTCTATCCCTCTCCTTTCTTCTCTGTAAAAAATCAATAAAATATATATTTTTTTAAAAAAAATTCAAAGTTGAGGGCTTGTAAGATTTGGATATTCTAAAAGTCTCAGAAATATGGAAGCTAACTCAAATGCTTTCCAAGTTCATGTGACCTAAGATTAATCCTTAGTAAATAAAAGCTACCTTAACTTTGTTGGCTCAAGTAAAACAGACATTTGTTTTGTCCAGTTTTAAAAAAATAATTCCATGTTAGTAATTGACTTTTAGATCTGTAAATAATGTTTCTAGAGGTTATAAAATGTCCACACCAAAAGATGCTAATTGCTTATTTAATTTTTATTAGAAATCGAGTTTTTGTTGTTGTTTTTGCTATAACTGCTTTTTTAATCATTCTATTTCATGAGCATCTAAGTGATAAACAGACCCCAAAATAAAGACCAGTTTGTAAACTGGGCCATTTTAATGTTCTTTATAACAGAAAAATAATTCTCTTGATGACTACAGACATATAAGCTGTTTGATAGCACTCAGGAACATCACAGTAAAGCAGTTTTCCTGATTGGTGCACAGTCTTCAATAATTACAGAGTGACTTCAATGAAACTGCTATCAAACCAGGGAGACTGCATTTATACAGCCATGATTTTCAGGACTGTTGGGAACCTGGGCTTATTTTCCCCAAATAACCTTGCCTCCTAGTGTCACAAGGCCCAACTCATTCACGTTCACCTGGATGACGGCACCTTTGGTAATAACACCCAAAGTTGTATGAAGTGGGGAGTAGGGATTCTTCTTCACATCAAGTATTGGCAAGCAAAAGGTAGCTTTCAGATCAGGATGTGTTACATGGGCCTTCTTGAAACCATTGACCTAATGACTCTTTCATATGTAGGTGGTTTTCAAGTTAAGCTATCTCCAACAAAGCAGACTTCAGTAACCATCCTCTTCCACGCTTTTTTCTTTCTCTTTCCTGTTCCAATAACTTTTAATACCTGCTTCTCCCTGGGCACGAACTTTGGGCAGAGGGCCTTCCCATTTTCCCGCTTTCTCTTTTCCTTTTTGTTTAATCATATTGGAAAGTACTTTAGCTCAGGACTGTCCCTCTTTGTCCAGCAGATACGCAGGTACTGCTCCTTGTGGAGTCTTTTTGTCATTCTTTTGTTTGCTGTTTCATTTTTCATGCATCTTGAGAGTCTTTTTCATTTGTGTTTTCTCAGCATGGTACTGTTTATGGTAGAGCTTAGCCTTCAGATCAATCATTATTTTATTTTATTTTATTTTTTGCCTTTTTTGAACATTCACGAACCTCTCGATCTTCCTTCTTTCTCTTTTTCTCATGGTAATCCAAACAATATCCATAGAGCTTCCGGAGTAACTCAGCATTCTGGTTTTGTGGCATGGTGATGGCCGCTGGGCCCCCTGGGTGCAGTCCCCCGGGCATGAAGAAGCTCTCAATTCTCTGGTCTCAGAATCGTGCTAGAAATTGAGTTTTAAGGGATTAAAATCTCAATATATGTAGGAATAACTTGGAGGTATTTCAGAAGGGCCCCCGGAATACCTCAAAATATTTGAAATTGCATGGGAAGCATCATAAAATTAGTGATGAAAACTTCTAGGGTATATTGTATGGATAAACAATGGTTGTAAATTAAACAAATAGCAGGGGCTATGGGAAACCTAAGATGGCTGTTTGGTTCTTCCCTGCTCTCTGGCTAATCAATGTAACAGATTGAGATTCAGAATCTATCATAGAAAATGAATGCTGTAGGCTTACGTATTTGACACTGCATTCCTTCCCAGGAGGCAGGACAATGGCATATACTGGGAGCAATGCATTGACCACCATTTTTACACTTCTGAATGCAGATAGCTGCAAAACGAAACATAAACAAGTCATAAATATGATGTACTAAATAAATCCTATCATCAAACACAAAAATGTTCACTAGAGAAAAACAAAGACAGTTAAAAGTCAGTGATGAAAGCATCTTTTCCCTTAACATTTTATCCAGAATATTTCCAATGTCACTGCTTATTCTTGATTTTAATGGTTGTATAATGTTCCATTGATAAAGTGCATAGTGATTTAACTTTCCTCCAATTATTAGACATCATATTGCTTCTCATTTTTCTCTTTGACCAATATGTTATCATAGCTGCTCATTTTAACTAATATTTTTTAAACCGGAAAAAAATAATATTTGAATGAGGAGAGCTGCTATCAAAAACTAATCCAGTTTGAAAGCAGTGGCACCCCACCTTGGCAGGTTCTAACTTGATTGGTCTGAGAGGGGACCATAGAATTAGTAATTTTGAAAAACCTTCTCCTGACTCCTGTTTAAAACCAGAAGACCATGACTTCAAGGCTAGCTATTGATCCTGGCAATCATAGTGGACAGACTGTAAAATACCCTATATCTGCTTTCTCTGCTAAATCGAAAGAATAAGTTGAAAGGACTTGGCATTTTACTCAGATTCCCTTTTTTTTTTTTTTTTTTAAAGAAAAGATGTCACTTAAAATAGAAACAAATAAAGCAAAAATAAAAACAAGGAAAACGATCTTTGTCTTAAATTCGAATTCATATTCACAAGATGATGGAGGTGTTAGCACTGAGTATTCCTCTTACGTGTGTTGCAGTGTTTCCCTCTCCAACCAGAAGGACAAGAGCAAATGTTTGGTCCCACACATTTCCCTCCATTCATGCACATGGGATCACAGATACCTTAAGGTAAAAAGATGAAATGTCAGGCCTTAAGTAGAAATAGTTTAGCTCTTTAATGTGTTTGGTGTACCTGTAGTTGGCAAATACATGAAGTGGTGTCTTACTTTTTTGGCATCTCCTACCAGTGTATCCTCCACGACAGGTGCACACATTCTTTCTCACGCAACGGCCACCATTCTTACAGGGAGGGTGACAGATGGCTAAAAGAATACATGGTAGCAATCTGAGAATATTACACATTCAGTTGTTATATATTACATATTGCATCATGTGCTTGTTACCTGCGGGGCCATAAGGCAGAGAGATGTGCTATTAAAATAAAAGATCACAACTACGAGTACTAAAATCACCCCTTCTAAATCAAAATACAATTCTTGGAGCTATAAGCTGCTAGTGGGTTAGCACAGTTTGCAATGTATTGGGGAATTGGTCATAACAAATGGAGTCTTTGGTATTGTAGTGCACATATTATGAACCGTATCTTTTTTTTTTTTTAAACCACACTTTAAATAAAGAATGAAATGATCTGATCAAAACCAAGAAAATAAGTCAGCACCTAGCTCTGTGTAAGGATGTTTCTGTACCTGTGGAAATAAAAAAAAAAAAAATCTGAATAATCTGTCACATAATATTTGGAAAATACTTTAACTTTTAAATACCTACAGAAGTAATGAATGAAGAGCTTTATATGTGACTTTTCTATGAGTGTTTGGTAAAAATCTTTTAAACAACAAATTTTTGGCTTTGTTAGGAATGTTTATTGGGTAATGTTGAATATACTGTAGTATCTTCTTTCTCTCCATATATATATTAGATACTGTAGTATCCTCTCTCTCTCTCTTTAGATCAATATTAGATTGTGAACTTATAGAACAGAATTATATATATTCTGTTCCATGAAGCTCACAATCTAATATTTATCATCTTTTATGAGGATTATTATATTGCTTCATGTTTCTTCCAGATATGACAATTAAATGTGGTTGTTTTAAAAATAACACACAGGCAATTTTAAATTTAATTTTTCCTAAATGATAAATAAATTTTAGTTTGTGTTGTAAAAATGAATGTCAAATAATGGCGAGGGCTGTTGCTATTTTTTATTATGGAAAAATACTCATATTTTCTGCTTCTTAATCTTATATATTGGATTTAAGATTATTTCTATCCGGTTTTGATAATAGGGATGTTGTAGACTCACTTCCCATTTGAATTAGATTCATCTTAAATAGTTGCTTTATTTCCAAACACTAAGAAAAATTCACTTGATTTCTAATGGATATATAAGTAAAAATAATGTAGCGCTTCATGAATAAAAACAAGAGAACTGAGTTATTTTAACAAATGGATACTTTTCATTATTTTAGACGGAGCTTTTTCTGGTTAATGCTTGAGTCTACTTTCTCTGATGTCTTTATTGCTAATTTGTTGATGTTGTTGTTGTTTTTAATCTTCACCTGAGAATATTCTTTCCATTGATTTCTAGAGAGAGTGGAAGGGAGGGGGAGAGACTCAGCTCCCCATCAGGAGGCTCCATTTGCAACCTAGGTACATGCCCTTGGCTGGAGTCAAACCCGGGACCCTTCAGTCTGCAGGCCAACGCTCTATCCACTTAGCCAAACTGGCTAGGGCTATTGCTATTTTTTATTAGGGAGAAATACTCATATTTTCTGCTTCTTAATCTTTAAGCAATTTAAGATTATTCCTATTTACTGAGCCACATCAGCTGGGCTATATATAATTTTTAGTTCTACTTGATAATTTAGAGATTTTCCTCTTTCCCAGTTAACGATTGACATATAAATTTAATTTAATTTAATTTTTAAAAAAATATTTTTTATTGATTTCAGAGAGAAAGGAAGAGGGAGAGATAGAAACATGAATGATGAGAGAGAATCATTGATTGGCTGCCTCCTCCATGCCCCCTACTGGGGATCAAGAGCATAACCCCGACATGTATCCTTTTGCTAGAATTGAACCTGGGACCTTGCAGTCTACAGGCTGACACTCTATCCACTGAGCAAAACCAGCCAGGGCATGCATATAAATTTTAGAGAATTGCCCGGCCAGTGTGGCTCAGTGATTGAGCTTCTACCTATGAACTAGGAGGTAATGGTTCTATTCCCGGTCAGGCACATGCCTAGGTTTTGGGCTCGATCCCCAGTAAGAGGCCTGCAGGAGGCAGTTGATCAGTGATATCTCTCATCATTGATGCTTCTTTCTCTCCATCTCCCTTCCTCTCTGAAATCAATAAAAATATATTTTAAAAAATTTTAGAAAATAAAATTAAAAAGTAATATAAGAGATTTAAGCTTTTCATTTCCTTTCTTACATTCTCCACTCAACATTATACCTATAGCTCATAAACATGGGCTTCAACATAGTCTCCTAATTTTCAAGATTTGCCTTATCTCTGTCTTTATTTTCTTCTCTTTTGCTATTTGGTTTCTTATAGGAAATTTGAATTACAGGAACTCCTTTCCAATGTGCACATATCTAGTATTGAAATTATGTTCTTTTTCTTTGCCTCAATTGCCACCTAATACTTCTAGCCAACATCCAAATTAAAAATTGGAATAAAATCAAAGTGTAACAGGACAAAAAAAAAGTATACATTTTAAGAATTAAGTTATGACATGTTCCGACATGCTTTTCCTAAAAAATCTACCCTATACTTTGCATTAGCTAAAAAATATGAAGCTTGGAAGATGCATTTTAAATTTCATTTATTGACATTAATTCATGTCTACACTGACTGCTTCAGGCATGCCCACTATTCTGAAAAACCCACAGCATTAACATTCTGAGGGAAAGTATTAAAATAACAGGCCATAAAGGGGAAATTATGCGTCTTTATGTTCACATATCACCTTGCATAGTGCTGTGCACATCTGGTTCTTCATAAATGTTTAATAAAACTAAAGTCAAGAGAGATCATGAAGTAAAAGTGAACATTAAATTGAGCAAAAATCAAATGTTTTTGCTGTGAAGGCAACAAAATGACACCATTTCATTATAATAGACTGCAAGAAAACTTTGCTTATTTTTTTACACCTTGATTCTATAAAACTGCACAGACAGCTGCCATAGTTGTGAGCCTAATATATGCTGAATAAATATAATCATTGTTCATCATAACTCTGATACGTTTCTATGAAGTTGTCCTTTAGTGGCCAAACTTGCAACATCATAAGAAATAGAGAAAACAAATGGAATAGTATCTTCCCTTTGGAATTTGTCTCATTGTATTTACTCAGATCTCTGTTTATGTCTAATTCCCCCTTAGCTTTCTTATTTATAAAGAAAGAATAATTACCATTCTGACACTGTGCACCAAAGAATCCATTTGGACAGTGGCAAGTGTTTGGCTTATTACAGGAACCACCATTGAGGCAAACAGGGTCACACAAAGCTAATGAACAGCAGGGAGGAGAGAGATCATAAAAGTTTTATTATTTTTTAAAAAATGAAAGCTGCATGAAAGTGCAAAATAGTGCATAATGAAATATTTTATTTTTTACTGCAAATTAAACCCATAACTTATAATTAGTTAGAATTTGCCAAATATAAGAGGAATAAAATAATTGGGTAATAGTTTTGAAAGTCTGTTCATCAAGCTTACAGATAATACTAAGCTAAGACTATGGAGACTGGTTAGAATTCAGAACGCCCTTGTTAAGCTGAAAGAAAGACTAGAAGTTGGGAGAAGGCAATTCAAAAGCTCAAACAGGATGGTCTGTAATTTGCTCAAGTACAAGTGGCCATGTGGACCTCTTTGTCTCCTTCCCAATTTAGAAGGAACACTGCACACTAAAAAACAATCTTTGTTTTTGCTTCTTTATCTTTGTTTCATTTTAAAAGGTATCCCCAATTACATTTTTCTTTTTAAAAACTAATGTAGTGGGTTAATAACATACTACTATAAATTTCAAGTTAATAATACAACATCTGAATACTGCATTGTGTGCTCACCACCCAAAGTTTAGTCTCCTCCCATCACCATATAGTTGACACCCTTTACTTTTCATTCTTCCCCAACCTCCTTCCCCTCTGGTAACCACTGTTCTGTTGTCTGTGTCTGCAAGTTTGTTTGTTTGTTCATTTGTTCCTTTTTGTTTTATACCCCACATGAGTGAAACCCTTTTCCCTCCATACTGACTTGCCAAAATTAATATTCCTCTTCTCTGCTTCCAAGAAACTGTACATTAATTACAAAACTTATTATAATTCAACTTGTATCAGAGTCTTTTTAATAATACAATCCTGTTCCCCTTCATTAATGATATGCTCCTTAAAAGCAGGGCAAAATCAAATTGATCTTTGTTTTCCCTTTGCATTATGCTTCGCACATAGTTGGCAAGCTATAAATGTTGAATTAAATCTATGTTGAAAAAAGTCATTAGAATACAATGTATTAGATTAAACAGATAATTGTACACACTGCTGCCAAGAAGTAAGCCTGATTTGGTGATAAATGAATTCATTTGATGGTGCCCACTTAACTCAAAATTGCTTGAATGTTAGAATGTCTGATTTTTAAAAAATCCCACAACAGTTTGAGGTGTAGAAGATGCAACATAGATATGTTTCTCTCCACCATGAGGCAAGTGGATGAAGAAAATATAAAAGCATAAAAAAAAATTGGTTAGGTTGGATGACAATAAAGCCATTAAACAGTCACACATGTGTCAAAACACAAGGCCCGCGGGCCAAATCCAGCCCGCCAGGCCTTGCAATGTGGCCCGCACCGCGCTGTCATCACTGCACTCCGCTGTCAGTTTATGACATTGTCAGTTTATGACTGTTCAGTAAACCATTCGGCCCGCGATTTAGGCTGGATTTTAGATTTTGGCCCCTTCTCTGATTGAGTTCGACACCCCTAGATGGTTTAATATAAGAAGAAAAAGAATGAAGATGATAGGTTTTTAAAAATATCTCTGCAATAAAAAACTTCATACCATTCTTAAAAGATTAGTTTTATGTTTTGGGGTGCAAGTCTTTAGGACATTGACATATTTAAATTTTATTTTAACTGACATTTATTGAAAATATTTTTTATTTCACCTGTACTGCAGGTGGGTCCATACCAGCCAGGCTTGCACTGGCAAACATCTGGTATAAGGCATTCACCTCCATTTTCACAGTGCTTGTTACAAATCACTAGGATCATAGGACACAAATTAAAAAAAGGTAGATTAGGCTTGGAATTGGTCATATCATTGCCTATTACCTGGTTAGCTCATAACTACCTATTACATCTTTAATGAATAAGATCAGAAAGAAAAAGAAAAATAAATTTTCCTTTGGTTTTACAAGGTCTCCATTTCTCACATCAAGTTATGCTAATTTTAACTTATTTTGCTGATAGATATGGGAAAAGTAGGAAACCATTGAGCTGAATGATAAACAAGCAATGGCCATTTGGAAAAATTATTACTTACTAATGAAAGTAATCACAGGCATAAATTAAATGAGGTAATTTATATGTCATTCAACAAATTGAATTCCTGTCATCTAAAAAAAAAAAAAAATGGAGAAATGGTCATGAATAAGGCCAAAAAAAGAATTGCTCATAAGAAACTTTTAATTTAGTTTTGGCACCCGACACTCAGTATTATGCTGAATGGTAACTGTCATAATAAATCACAAATGTGTGATTTTTTCCCCCATGGAGTTTGGGTTTATACCAATTAGCATTTAAGCCATCAACTATTCAAAGGAGCAGTCCTATCTAATAAAAGGGTAATATGCAAATTAACCATCACTCCATCAAAAAGATGGTGGCTCCCATAGTCACAAGATGGTGGCGCAGGAGACCCCCAGTCTGGGGAGGGGGTGTGGCCACTGAGAGCAGGCAGCATGAACAGCCTGGTGGCTTGCTTGCTTCGTTGACAAGGCAAGCATTCTGCATCCAGCTGCAAATGGGCCTCTGGGTTGCAGAGAGCCTCTAGGCAGTGGTGCAGAGCTGCCAGGCCCCACAAAGAGCTATTGGTGCACGGATTCGTGCACAGGGCTACTAGTTTTGTTATATGAGTCCCCAAGAGCTTTGCTTACTTGTTTTGCACCTTGGTCCCACAAAACCATAAGGACAAGTACAGAGGTTTCTAGCCAAGCAGGTGCCACCATGTTGACAAGGAGGGATACAATATTCTGCAGACACAGATTATGTTATTAAGTCAGCTCACAATTTTTTTTAAAAAGTCAGTTTTTGTTTATAAAGTACAGTTACAATAAAAGCTTTTTGTAGAGCCAATTATATCATCATTTATCTTCTACTATGAAATTTGGTTCTCTGGGATTCACTATGAGTTCATGCTCTAAAAAGACCCACAAATCATTGGCATGTCTTAGTTTATAAAACTTACGATCAACTGATATAATTAAGATTACATATGATTTTAGCTTTCTTCTGGAAAGTGATACTTGGACATATGCATTCTAGCTCACGAATAGAACACTGTTATATTTCCATAATTATTTTCATATGCTATTGATATTGACTCTGTTGGTTTATTCTAGATTTAATTTGTTAATTTGTACCTTGTTATGAAAGCATTTAATATGGCTCTACTTTATTAATGATTACATTACCATCTATCAACATCTGTTTTTTTTAAAATAAAAAATTTGTTTTTTAAAATATCCACTTTAGGAATATCATTTTTAAACTCTCTACTTAAGATTTCCATTAAGACAGTAAAATTAAATGGCTATAGACATGCTTTTATTTCTTTACTTTTTAAAATATATTTGTATTGATTTCAGAGAGGAAGGAAAAGGGGGAGAGAGGTAGAAATATTAATGATGAGAGGGGATCATTGATTTGCTGCCTCTTACACGTCCCACACTCAGAATTGAGCCCAGAGCCCTCAACCTGGGCGTGTGCCCTGGTGGGGAATCGAACCGTGACCTCCTGGTTTGTAAGTCGATGCTCAACCACTAAGCCATGCTGGCTGGTCTACATAGCCATGTTTCTAAAAGTCACTTTTTAAATTTATTCTTACTACCTGATATCTTCTAATTATTTGGTATTTCACAATTCTTTGAAACTATGTTTGACAAGTCCTTCAATAATCAAATGTCCTGTGTTTGAAGGTAAAATGTTTGTAGGGCTCTGATAACTTATAACTAAATCTCAGAAAATTATTCCTGAAGATAATTTTACCAAGAACAAATAAGATATTGCTCTTTAGTTTTCTGATTTTAGAAATTTATTTTTTAAAATCTTCAAATAAATGATTTTAAATAAACATTAAAAACTTTGACTCCCTCACAAGCATTAATGAATATATTAATATGTATACAGAAAAACTATCATTTAAAAATTCGCTTTTTTATCCAATTTTTAATTTGAACGATTACCTTCTTCACAAGTTGCTCCACCAAATCCTGGGGTACATTCACAAATGTTAGGTCTAATACATTTTCCATGGTTTTTGCAATCAGGATGACATACAGCTATATAAAATAAAGCCCATGCTTAGAAATAACAATTATCAATTAAATTAATCATGCAAACTGATGAGTGCTATACCTACCAGTTTGGCAGTTAGAGCCAGTGTAACCAGGTTTACATTTACATATGTTTGGGGCAACACACTCCCTCCCTTTTCCACATGGGTGTCTACAAATGGCTGCAAAAATGAAGGGTAAAATGTTGATACAGTATGTACATGTTGCTTATAGGCTTGGTCATAAAAGTAAAATTTTCTGAAATTTGACTAATTTGACACTATTACTAAACAATAGCCACTACATTTATCCATGAAATTATTTTCCCCCTTATATTTGTTTTACTACTGGAATACCTGAGGATAAGAAAGAAAAACCATATGAGTAATCCCTCCTATAGCAAAATCTATGTTAGAGATAGTGACTAACCATAAATGGGATGAGGGCAATGAAATGTCAGGAACTAACTAGGTAAATGTTGGTGAAAGGCAAGGATAATTAGAATTTCAAAGAGCAAGATGCCAGGAACATGTAATAAGGTTATAGGTTTGTGTTCCTTAAGCTTCTATAACTACCTGATATATTCTAATTAGGCATTTAACACTTCTGAAGACTGCAATGCATGAGGTAGTTTTATTTGTCAACTAGAGG
Organism: Pipistrellus hanaki; assembly: GCF_964339955.1. NCBI lineage: Eukaryota > Metazoa > Chordata > Mammalia > Chiroptera > Vespertilionidae > Pipistrellus > Pipistrellus hanaki. Next base: position 34,916,176 of record NC_140512.1, read on the forward strand.
CCCGGTGCATGAAATTTGTGCGGGGGGGGAGGCTGTCCCTCAGCCCAACCAAACCCAATCTGGGACACCATAAATGGGTGGTCAGACATCTCTCTCTCAATCCAGGACTGCTGGCTCCCAACCGCTCGCCTGTCTCTGCTTGATTGCCTCTAACTGCTTCTGCTGGCCAGCCTGATTATCCCCTAACCACTCCACTGGCAGCTTGATAGACACCTAACTGCCCCCCCCCCCGCCCCCCAAAAAATTTGCTTTGCATCAGAGAAAACAATGCTAATAATTGTGTAAAGAAATAAATGCTTTTTTCCTCAAAATTAATGTGATGTCCAATTTGCTTTATTCTCAAGAGCTGTAGAAATTACAGAGAAATCTCATTTATGCACATATGTCAGAAATAGTAAGTTAAAGGGCTAAAGGCATATTGAGAGCTGAAAATAACCATGACCACAATGTAATTCACATCCTTATTTTATCTTTTAGCTGCTTAATTCCAGGAAAAGCAGTTAGCCCTCTAAGGCTCTGATTTCTCATCTGTATAACGAGAAAATAACACCCAATTTATGGGGTCCTTGTGGATTATATGACAAAATTGATACAGAAAGTTTCCATAGACCATGGACCACAGTAGGTACTCAATAAATACATTTATATTATATAGTTATAATCCTATTTAATATTAACACTTTTCAAAAATGACTCAGAAATGCCCATGTTAAGTTTTTGAAATATTAAAAAGAATACAAACAAATAAATAAAATAGAAATTATTGAAGTAAATGGAATAAATAGAGATTAATAAATAAAAAGCATATCTTCTTAACTACTTGAATGTGAACTCCATAGTTTTCTTTGAAGAGTTTTCATACTACCTCTGCAATTGATACCATCTCCGTAATATCCCAGGGGGCAGCGTCCACATCGGAAGTGACCATCAGTGGTTGGCACACAGGAAACACCCAGAAAGCATGGCGATTCTGCACAAGTTGATATTTTGGTTGACTCGGGCTTTTCTGGCAAAATAGTGATGGCTGTACTAACCAATGCTGCAAACCCATCCTTGTGCTGTGTGTAACCTTGGGCAGACGTGGTAAGTTGATAATTATATCCTCCTGTCTCTGTTTGGATGGTGCCCTGGGTAATGTCTTTTACTTCATCATGGGAGCGGTTGGGGTTAATGCATATAGAACTGCAATTGTCCATAGTAACTTCTAGTTCCCCCAGACTGAGATTTGTGTTCAGAGTATGAGCCGCATGTTTAAAACCGGACGTCTGTTGAGAAATTGCCTCTGAATTATTCATTCGAGTTGTAACTGATATTAATGAGAAGTACGAGATGTTGCTGGTTTTGGTGGTAACCGGACTATGGGTAAAACTTGCACCAGTTAGTAAATGCTCTGTTGATGGTGACTGAGAATTTGTTTCTAAACAACCAGGAAAAAAAATAAATGTTAGTCAATAATATTTTTAAAGTTCTGCTCTGCTCACAATAATTCATTCTTTCATTTAATATCTATTGCATGTATAACACTGTATGAGGAGCTGTGCAGTAATGAGGAATCATCCCACAACTCCTGCTTTCAGTAGACTTATAATCTTTTTGAATACATAGTATAACAATTAGAAGACAATAACTAATTTTATTAAGAGTTAGAAATAGTCAACAAACATTTATTACTACCTAATACACAGTAGGCTCAGAGCAAAAGAAAGCCCAGCTCCATCCCTGAGAAACTCGGTGTTGTTAAGGATATAGGCATGTGAGCAACTTATTTTAATGATCTGTGATCATTTCTATAAAAGTGACAGCTATGGTATCTATAAGAGCATAGAAGAGTGGACAATTTTTTTTTTTTTTGCCTGGAAAGGTAAGGAAAGAAAATGAATGCTTATAGAAAAATCAATTGATAATTATATAAATGCTGTTTTGTATGAGAGGCAAAGAAGAACGGTGGCTCTAGTCATTTTATCGTTGTGACAGAAAAGGATTTTATACCTTCATCTTTATTGATTGCCCAAGTAGGAATTAAACAGTTTTGTGTGTGTTCTTTGTAAAGGTGGGTTGTCATTTTTTCTCTCTTCCAAGGTACTTTGCTTTCCTTATCCAGTAACTCTTCTAAAAGTTTCTTTGGTATGAAAAATATAACATTTTAGAATATGGGTAATTTTAAGCAGTGACTAGACATGTTTCTCTTTTATCCTTTCTACTGTTGATTTAGGGTTGATTTTTGCAGTGTCTTTAGGCACAACACTTCTCAAACCCCTTATAATATGAAAAAAGGGGAGTCAAATCAAAACTAGTCAAGAAAAAGACATAAGAAGACAAATCATAAGCAACAATAAAAAATAATCATAATATAACTGTTAAGCAGAAACAAGGGCAATGAAATATTTTGGTAAATTTGAGGATTTCATAAAACAGAAATCATAGGGTTTTAGACTAATACAGAAACAAGAGTGTACCAAATATAGCCCAAAACAAAAATAAGAACAGAGTAGTTATCACTTTGAACAAGAGGATCCTGGATCAATCCTCAGGTCAATTGATAAAAAATCTGAGATAAGTTAGTGTCCTCTTGTCCTGTCTTTGTGCCATGAAGTCTGCTCCTTCCCCCTACCCCCCCATATCTTCTTAGGACAGTTTCTGATATTGAATTTAAGGAAGAAGTAGAGAAGAATTGGAATTAATTTCAGATTATGAAAAACATAGCAGAAGAAATGGAGGAGTATATATTAGCAAATGCACATTAATAAAATCTATTGTTTTCTTTTGAAATGTAATATAATAAACCTTAGGGTTCATGTTAAAGTATGCATCAGAAATATAGAAAAATTACAAAATAGAATTGTGAGGGGCTATTTACCTTAGCAATATTAAAGTGTATTATAAAGTTACACTTATCAAAATAATGTATTATTGGCATAGAAAAATACCATTAGGTAATAAAAACATAAGAGAAAGCTCAGAAATATATCTCAATGTATATTTTAATTTAATATAAAAACATGGTATTAAAGTCCAGTGTGAAAGTATAGGTTATTTTAATAAATGATAACACATAACTGCTTATTTTTCTGGAGGAAAAATATATAGGGCCTCTAACTCACACATAAATTCCAGATGGACTAAGAACTAAATGTAAAATATAAAATAATATAAGTCATGACTAGATATAAGAAAATTGAAGAGATTATATGCATAATTTAGAAGTTAGGAGATCCTTGGAAATGGAAGCTATAAATAAAAGCTGTAATAAAAAAATACCTGTATTTGACTACATAAAATTGTAATATTTCTGCATAAAAAGACAACATAGATAAAAACAAGCCACTGAGATAGAGGATAATTTTAAGAACATGTAAAGTAATATTACAAATCAAAAAGTCAAACAAGAGTTATTAACAGAACAGGAAACAGAGAAGCAAATCTAAATGATTATATGAAAAATCCAATGAAAAAAAACAATAGATAACCTTTGTCAAGTTCTGTCCAGGTAAAAACAATGGGAAGATACAACTAAACAACTGTGAACATAAAAAAAGAGAAAAAGCTATATAGATGAGGATAATTTTAAATTATATAAGAAGACTACATGTGATTTTAAATAAGAATTTGACATCTTGATGAAAGAATTATTTTTAAATAAAATGTAAATGACTAAATTGACCCAAGAAATGATAGAATATAGTTGAAATAATAATTACCATGAAAGAAACAGAAAATAATCTAAAATCACTTCCCAAAATGATGTCAGGACAGATGGCCTATTGGGAAAACTTGTACCAAATAATCAAGGAAAGAATATTTTCCAAATTGTTGCAATGCACAGAAAGAGATGAAAAGTTTATAAACATTTGATCAGAGAGGCATAATCCTATAGTAAATATTATTTATAAATATGCATAAAAATTTAAATGAAATCAAATGTAGCTCTGTGGTTATATAATACTGCATTGGGATTACATAGACTTGTATATCTATCAATGTTATTATATTACATAATTACATTAAGATACTAATAAAAATAATATAAAATAATGTTAAAATGTAATTTGATACATTTTAAAGCATTTTGAATAAGTTTGTCTAAGGGAATGTTAACAGGAATCATAGCAAGTTAACAAATAAAATTGAAAACACATGATAAAATTTAAAACCCACTCTTCATTTTAATCATCGACCAAGTATTATCAGTTTGCTTCTTTAGTGTCATTTTCATTTGTTATCTCCTCACCTTAGGTCAGAATATCTTCATGTCTTTTCCTGTATGTATTTGTGATATTGATTTAACCCTTCTTCCCATCTTCAGACTTAGACAGTTCTTTTCCTGCAAGTGATCCATCCTCCATACTGCTCTTAAACAGACTTTTTAAAATGTAAACCTTATCCTGTTTCTCACAGTGTTTTAGTGGTCTGGACACTAGCTACCTCTCTAGCTTCAACCCCGGTTGCAGCCAGGACCCTCTCCCTAGACTTCAGGCATTCCAACAGAGCCCAAAGTGTGCTGTGATGTTTGTGTGTGTGACGCCTCGGTACCTTTGCTCCTGCTCTTTCTTCTACCTCAAATGCCTTTGTCTTTCTGGATCAAATTTAGCTGTGGTGACACTGCCTTTTGAAAACTTTTTATTATCCCTCCAGGTAGACATCATTCCTACTATTCTAACCACTTGTATCCAAAGACACAGAACACCATACTGAACTATGTGATTACCTGTCATATTTCCTGCTATTATACTTAAACCCATTAAGTCAGAGTACATATGCTATATACGGAGTGGAGCAACTGTAGTTTACAGTTGTTTTTATGGAAAACAATAATACAAGAATAAACTGTGGTTTATATACTTAACAACTGTAAACCTGTTTTTTGTTTTGTTTTGCTTTTAGGGAAGGTGGAAGAGAGAGGAAAAGACAGAAATACTGATGTGAGAGAAACACATCGTTTGGTTGCCTCCTGCATGAGCCCATACTAGGGCATGTGCCCTTGACTGAGAATCAAACCATGACCTCCTGGGTCAAGGGTTGACGCTCAACCATAGAGCCACACTGGCTGTGCAAGATGACTCCAGATTTTTAATGTGAGCAATGAGAGGAACGGAGTTTGCATTTACTGAGCTAGAAACATCTGATAGGAGGAAAATCAGGAGTTATTGGTTTATCTGTTAATGGAATCAAATTGACTTTAAAAACTTCTTTCTCTAATATATTGAGATAAAATAGTTCCATGTAGATAAGTTAGAGAGAAAAAAAAGCAAATTAGTATAATTAGCAAAATATAAACATAGTCTTAAGAAAACTAAATTTGAGTTCTAGAAAAACTTGTTCTCTGCTAGTAGAGGGACCAGCTGTGTGCCAAGTTCCCAAGGTCAAGAGAACCTTGAATTTGCAAGGAACAGCACAAGAACAAAGTGGGTGGAATGGAATGAGTGAGGGTGATAACAACAGGGGATTAGTTTTGACAGGTTATTGTATGTGCTTCAACTTTTAAATACACACACACACACACACACACACACACACACACACATATATATAATTTCAGAGAAGAAGAGAGAAGGGGAGAGAGAAAGAAACATCAATAATGGGAGAGAAGCACACCCCACTCTGGGGATCGATCCTGCAACCCAGATATCTACCCTTAAACAGAATAAAACCTTTGGTCCACAGGCTACACTGTATCCCCTGAGCCAAATCAGCTAGGGCTGTGCTTTACTTTTACTCTGAATAAGATGGAACTCTTTTGGAAAATTAATAATGTTCTAGAGGCCTGGTGCACAAATTTGTGCACAGGTGGTGTCTGGCCAGCCTGCCCCAATTGGGGCCGATTGGATCAGGCCGCCGGGGGGGGGGGGGGGGGGGGCGCGGGCTGTGGGCAGTTGGCCAGCTGGCCCTGCTCCCTGATTGAACTCCTGGTTGAATTCCAGGTTGAACTCCCGGTCAAAGGGACAATTTGCATATTAGCCTTTTATCATATAGGAATAGTTAATATAATTTGTTTTTCTCCCTATATTATCTTTACAATCCTGCTATAAAATACTGATGGTAAAAAGAACAAAGTTATTTTCCTAATTAAATGACATTCACAATATTGCAGTTGAAGAGTATTTACTTACCACGTGACTCACTGCAGTCATAGGAACCAAAGCCCGGGGGACACATGCATCCCCACGGCATACACTGCCCATTGCCGCTGCATAAGTTGGGGCATCTTAACACTAAGAGGATGTCTTCAATTGATTTGCCATATTCTTCTGTGTTATATTTACCCTCTTCCAAAATTCTCCTTTCACATTCGTTTTCTAAAAGGGCCACTCCTGCTCCTGCCCAGCTGAGATCGTCTTTTAGGAGAACATCCTTAACACACATATCTATGACACTGTCTAGTCTCGTGCCAAGAAAGGGAAGGCAGTGCCTTCCTAGGCTGGAGTTGGCTAGCGTCCGCTGACACAGTTCCAACGTGCTGTGTTCCGTGAGGCCAGAGGGTGTAGGCCACGTGGGGACAAACTCTTGCTGGACATCCTTAGTATGGTCCTCAGGGAAAAAATAAGGCAGCTCTTTTACATCATTCTGGCTGAGACTCTGGAAAGCAAGCAAAGGAAGAAACTCATAAAAGCTTTGCCGTCTCCATCTGTTTTGTCGATGCCGCCCTGTTTCTTGACTGCGTCTATCCTGGTCCCGTGTCTGTACCCCATTGTCCAAAGCTTTTGGTACAACTTGTTTCTCATTCTTAGGATATTTTTGTAAATTTAAATCCAGTTTGGGTAGGTTCACGTGCTTTTTGTCTTGAGGAAAGAAATTGGAATTATTTTCTTCTCGAGAGGTATGCTTGTTTATCTCTCTGACAAGAGCTTCTGAGTTAATATATTTAGAAGTGACATCCAGTTCTGGTATCAAGGAAGAGAATGTGACACGTGTGAGGACTTTGCAGTCGGAAGCAACGTCTGCTTGAGAAACACGGGCCGGACGATTAGAAGACGGGTACAGTGAGGTGGTGTCCAAGGAGCAGCTACAATAGGGTAGTTTTCCAGGCGATGGTAGAGTTATGGGCGTTGTGTCGAACATGCTTTTTCCGGGCAAAATCCTTCCAGATGGAAAACAAAAAAGTAATTTGAACAAAAACATCCCCCCACCCCACCCCCGGAAAGGACTTACAAAAAAAGTAGAGTATTGAGTCATCACTCATTTTAAGTCAAATATTAATTTACTTTCTTACCTCCATTCATTAATAAAAGCAAAACAGTTATTAAAAGTTTGATCAATTTTGGTCCCATTTTTGTCATGGAAATCATTTTCGGGGTTTTCATCAAAGGTGCCACAAAGTCCCAAAGTGTTTTTGTAATCTACACTCGGGGCTCTGATGGTTAGACTCATGCCCCAATCACCAAGATCGGCTCGGATAAAGGCTCCAGAAGAAAACCAGATCTGAAATACAGAAAGAAGTCATTTAAAATAATATGCAGTCTTTAAAAAAGGAAGACATCTAATGCTTTCAACAACAAAGATAAACTTACAAAAAAGAATAATATTCAATGCAGATTATGAAAAAACTATTATGTAAGGAAATAAATTCATTGATTCTCTCAATATACCAGTAAAAGGAAAATAAAATATTGCTTTTCCTTAGACTATACCTTTCCTCTTCATACTATCTGTGAAAATAATGGGTTTTTGCCTTTTGCTGATTTGAAATTTGATTTCCACATTGGTCTTTTTATGGAGATATTTTGTTTAAACTCTTTTTAAAAATAACTCAAACTAGAATGAGACATTTTGTGCAATTAAAACAGCTATTTATGTTGAGTATAATTTTGCCAAGTAATGTCTCTGATAGTAATTATTTGATCTAGACTTAGATTGATGAGTAATTGATTTACACTTGTAAATGTAATTCCAGAAGGATACATATTCCTAATCAACATTCTCTTACTGCCTGTAGGCAAATAGAATCAGAAGCCAAATTATAACCAGAACGTTGCTAGGGGAGTTGGAATGAGAGAATGGGTTTGTTGAATCATCCTAATAGCCTATGTCACCTGTGATCCTCCGCACAGAAGTCTCACCCTCCCGGATCAGGGACTTGGATGTACATGTTGAGAATTCTCTCTTCAAAAACCACTGAAGATACACCATGTATGTCTGTTCCTCTGACTCTATTATCCCGTTTATTTTATTTTTACATTTAAAAACTTACATCTGTTTTGTTGTTGCCACCCTGTTTCTTGACTGTGTCTATTCTGGTCCCCTTGTATTTTTTAGATTTAAAAATTTCAGTTTTTCTTTTTAGAAAACATGGTATTATTTTAAAAGCAAGGCTATTTCATATTGCTACTCAATCTGAGGTGGCTGACTTTAGGGTCTTGGTGCATATTCTTTGAAAACCTTTCCTATATTTCATTAATTTCTTTCCTGTCAATAAATACACACCTATTCCAACATTTTCATGACTACAAAGTGGGTCTGTTATGTGACATTGCTATATTTGGGGTTTTGGTTAAATGCTTTTATTCATCACTGATTGATTGTAACTTTTCCCTCTCAAAAGGAGAGAGATTATGTGGGGTTCTGCAATCCTTAATTATTTTATTATGGTAAATTTCTTGAAAAATGACATGCATAGGTTCAGTTTACATATACATTACATATATTACATATGTTCTCTGGAAGTCTTGCCAGTATTATATGAGAAATATAGGAACTGCATTTCTTTGATCACTAATGAAATTGAAGTTTTTATATTGGTTATTTGTAATTTTGGACATATTTATCAATTTTATTTCTTTTATGAATTTATATTATTTGCTCATTTTAATTGGTATGCTGATCATACATTAGTGATGGATATTAATGACTATGCAATCTTTGATGTCTCTTGATTTTCTATTCTCTTCCATATCTACCAGCCTATTTCTGAGATAGGACCATCTGTATTCATTTCAAAAATTGACTAGCTATTCCCAAATATTTATTCTTAGTTACATATTTCAAGTTTGGCTAATAAATATATCACATATTAGGCATTGCCAAGAATATTTCTATGAATCATCCACCAAGTTATAATGAAATTTTAAATAAGGAAGTTCAGTTTGATAGTTTTAACTATTGTTTTGTCGATTTGTGTGTGGTACATGAAAAAAAATTTACTTCTTATAAGATCAGTTTTACTCTAAATGTATTTTCTTGAAAAAAGCACACAAAACCCTAATGTTGAAAATGATAGTTTTTAAATTAATAGAGATGCAAATAGATTCAGAATAAATCCAAATTCTGTAGAAAAAATACTTTTAATAATCATACATACTGTGACTTTTCTTCCTAAATAAGATTCACTTATCTTGATATTGCTGGTTTCATGTTGGCTCTTTAGAAATAAATACGGCTGCGATTCATGTAGCTGACCACCGCACATATCAAAAGTAACTACATCACCTTCTTCTTTGGCAACAAACCCGCAGTTACATGACACAGGATAGTAAAGGCTTCCACAGTCCCATTGGCGTACATGGACTTCAAAATCACGTGACATACTCTTGTAAAGCACAAACGTTCCTGTCTTGAAATTATCATATACCCTAATAACAAAAGCCAACTGCATTAAGAATTGGTATAAAATGTCACAACAGTATGATATAAACCAAAAATGTGTGCTCAATTTATTTATATGCATTCAATACACTTTGCTGCAAAAATGAAAAATCTATATTTCTAATAGGTTTATTTATCATGAGTATATATATATATATATATATATTTTTGTAGAGCCTTGAAGGAGACAAGTAGTGATAAACACCTAAATCTTTCTCACTGATCTTCTACTTTTAAGCAATGCTCTGTCAACCCCTGCTTCCAGCCTTCTCTTTCTATCCCTCCTTTGTTTTTTTCCTACTGCCTATCTTTCTCAGATACACTGTATATTTTATATATTAACTGTATATATCTCTCTTTACCTATACAAAGATAAGGTAGAGTATGTCTGTTTGTCTTATCACTGCCAAACCCCCACCCCAGCATGTAGAGCATGGTTTGTTACTTAGTTGTTGCACAATTGATCTTGTTGGATTATAGTGGATAAAATTCGTCACCGCTATGCTTTCCTGAGGTTCTTCCATTTAAAACTTCTGTTTTTCATTATAACCACAAAGGATTCTTGCCTGTGGGATTGGTTTCTACAACTTTGTATACTGGTTCGAACTTTTGGAGTACTGTTCATTATTGGAGGGAATCTGCATCTATGCACTAACATTGTATAATCTTACTAATAGTAATCACATTATACTTTTTAAAATAGAATAAATGTACCTTGCACAATGAAGAAAATTTTGACAATAATGAAGTGTTCGTATCATTTTAGGGACTTATTAAAAACATGAATTCTCCAGAACAGTATAACTGAGTTTAAATCCTTCTATGCAGATAATAGTAGCAGGATGGCTTACTTTTTTTTTTCTTTTCTTTTTTTGGGGGGTAATTTTATCCATTTTACTTTAAGATCCAGAGGTAATATTCAGGTATTCATGATTACTACAATAGATTTTTCCCTGAGTAACCTTGTCATGAATTACAAGTGAGATTTTAAAACAATTACATATTAGTTTAATCATCTTGCCTTAAATCTTAAAGATTATTTTAGTTATCACCTAGAAATGCAATACAGTATATATGTCTAGAGCAAAAAAATTAATCATCATTAAAAATAGACAAGATAAAATGATTGTATTTGTAAGAATCTTAATTTTTACAAATTCAGTCTCACAGCTAATTCATATATTTACTAAGAACTATTGATAGATTTTAAAGAAAAACCACCCCACACAAATAAATTGGTATTTTGAAATAAGCCAGTGATGTCTATGCATGCTTTCCTTTTTAAAAAATATTTAAATTTTTTTTTATCGGTTAATTCTCACCCAAGGATATTTTTCCATTAATTTTTAGGGAGAATGGAAGAGAAGGAAAGACAGAGAGAAACATCCATGTGAGAGAAGCACATCAATTGGTTGCCTCTTGCATAGGGTCTGGGCTGGGGAGGAACCTGCAACCAAGGACCAAAGTATGTACCCTTGACCGGATTTGAACCTGGAACCCTTTGGTCTGTAGGCCGATGCTCTATCCACAGAGCCAAACCGGTTAGGGCTATACCTTCCTTTTTAATCTTTCAGTGAATAGGACTAAGAAATAATAAAATATTATGATTTTAAAAAAATTCAAAGGAACACAAACTATTAAAAAAAATTAAGGAAATTACCTGCCATCAAATGTAATTATATGTGGGTCAGTAAATGAATAGCAGTAAGCAGTTGGGACATCCTTTACTCTGACCTTAAAAACAAAAATATTTTCAGTAAGTAATATCATTAATGTTATTTATTGATATATAATAAATTGCTTAGCAATCTGGAAAAAAATAGTTATTTTTATCATATTGTTGAAAATAAAATTATTTTAAAATTAAAATAGCATTTAAAATTTTTGAAATGAATAGTTTTCAAGGTATGGTGATAAAATATACATATCATTTTTAAAACTTGAGTTTCGAAGGTATATTTGTGATTTGTCAACCTGGATGCTGTCTGGAGTATAGCTGTTCCATAGGAAATCCTCGTTAACTATAGGTTCCACTATAATGTCTGTAACTCTGTTTCCATCATGGGAGAAATCAGTTACAGCAGTGTAGTAAACAAGAGCATGGCTACAGGTTCCATTAGCGCAGGACGTTGTCTGGAGAAGGTCCACGTGACAGGAAGACAGTGCCAAATTTAAACCTAGCAGGTCTTTACCTATGTTATAAAAAAAAGATACATTGAGGATTTTTCTAAGGATATATACCAACCAAAATATGTAATCAATTGATTAACACAGAACATTTGGTTCAGTGTTATGACTGAGCTATAATTTGATGTAAACATGCAACACAATGAATTATGAGCACACTTCAATGACTTTTTCTAGAGGAAAAAAGCATTAGTTTTTACTTGAAATCTAATAATAAAATTGAATGGATTTAGTGTATTACCTTGATCAACAGTTTTCAGTCTTAATGAGATTTTACATTCCTGATCAAGCTCACTGAATTCAGGACAAACGACAGGAATTGTGCTCTCTATCCTCAACTGATATTCTTTTCCATCTTCTGATATAGTACTCAATTCGGGGTGTAACTGGTACAAGAAAATATGTAAAGCAGTCATGTAAAAATAGGATTTAGTTCTATGATATAATAATTTTGAAAGGTGTTTTTTCTAAAGTAACGGGTAGAAATAACTTAAGCACTGGAATTTTTTAATTACACAAGATCAATTAAAACCAAACCCTTAAAGACATCAGCAACACACAGAAAATTCCATGGAGTTAGCCTAGAAACAGTGCCTGAGGGCTGACTGCGGTTCCTCAGAGTCTGCTGTGTCCTCACCAATGTAGATCCAAAGGTTCTGTGTTTCCAAAGTCTGAGCTCCACTTCCCCTCCCACTCTGACTGTGCTACTCTGACAAGTTAGTTCACTCTTCGCACTCTTTTCCCTGGTCCCTGTTGTGTATAAACGGTCTTTATTCAAGAACAGGCTTTGAACTGGTACTGAATCCTATTCTTACCATCTGTCACTTACCCTTCTTGTTCTTGAACTAGAGATGAGTCCAGCACAAACTCCAGGACTATGGCTGAGACCTCAGAAGGTGCACAGCAGTTGCCTGCCTAGACCTCGTGGTGCTGCCCACTCCTTCTACCACTCTGGATTCCCTGTCATATGCTGGAATAGCTCATCAGTTCTTGAACCCCAGTGCTACCAGTTGTGACCATAGACACTGCCTGTTTGGATAGTGCAATTTTTGCAATTAATAAAGTCTAGATTTCTGGGCCAATTCTACTCTAGCCAGGCTCTAGTCACCTGATCCTGGTACCTGCCTCCCAAAATACATGCTGACTAAATATTGATATTCTAACTTTTACTTACACAATGGAATAAATTATGAGGATAGAACTTGAGTTTTATTTTAATTTGAGCTATTTCTGAAAAAAAAGTAAGTATATTCCAACTTTAGTTCATTAACAGGGTGCCTCAAAATTTGCTCTTTATTAGAATTAATGGGGTTATTATTAAAAAATACAGACTCTGAGGTCCCAATATCTATAACCAGAGGTTCTATAACCAGAATCCCCAAATCAAAGTATGAAAAATACAGTTCCAGAGGAATACTCTTTCTGATCCATCCCTATTGCTACATACCTTAATGCCTGCAAAAAATTCTTGACTTTCAGTAGCTAAACTTTTTACTTGTGGTTTCTCCAAGAAAAAGATAGAAGCTGTACAGAATATCTATAAATAGAGTTAATAAATAATCATTTAGCAATAACGTTATGGAGAAAATATGTGTAAATTATTATGTTTAAGTACTTAATTTCAATTTTTGCTAACACATAAGAGATAATAATTTAAAAACTTGCTTAGCCATTGATATGAGCAGTAGAGTAGTGATGACCTGGAAGGTGAGTAGGGGCTGGGAGAAGGGGAGAAAGGGGTAGAAATGGAAGATATCTGTAATATTATAAACAATAAAAATATTTTTTAAAAACCTTAACATTGAGAAATAATTTTATCTCTATAAAATATTCAAACCTAAATAAATTAAAGTATTGTAGAATTTGTATTTAATATATATTTAAAAGATAAGTGATATAATCATTGAAAAAATGAAAACATTTCTAGAATAAAAATATATCAATTTAAGAAAAAGACTACGTTACAAGGGTTCATTGATAATAATCAGAAAATTGCTAGATTCAGATACTCATAGTTACTAAGATTTCTGACTCATCCAATTATCACTGGATTTGGCACATGAAAATTTTTACCCAGGAAAAAACATTAGTGCTTTATATTATGGGGACAAACACTATTTTTAGGATAGGATTTAAAAATGCAGTTTTGCAATACATTCATGCAAAGTAAAGAAAACCTAACTACTTTTGAACATACCCTATCTCCAAGTCTAAGATTTATGCCATCCAGTTCTAACAGAGAGAATGCCTGAATGGTGGTCTCTTGCTTCAGTTCCTCCCTGACGTCTTGAGAAGAAAGCCTAGACCAAGCTATAATAAATCCCACGGAGTTGTTCGTAGGGGAAACATCAACAGCACACCTACAGAAAACCCTGGACTCAATCAGCTCCACCACTATCTGGGGTCTTCCTGGAGGTGGTGGTGGCAATGAGGCAGACAGCTGTCCTGGTGGGAGAAATGAATAATTTGTAGTTGGACATCTTGAAAAAGAGAGACTGGCTTATGGGAAAAGCTCACAAAGACTGTAACTCAGGATTTTATATTAGAAAATACATTTAGAAAAATATTCTCTAGCAATCAGCAAAATAATACATTCTTATTTTGATCCACAATCACATAAATATTGATAGGGAAATTCTTCAGCATATCAAGCTTATATTAATGTATATTGAATATGTCTACCTAGAAAAGTCAAGCTTTTGAACAAAAAAAGGTAATTTACCTTTTCAGCTATTACCTTTTCTAAAAGATGGAACAAACAAAACAAGGTTTTCTACATTATAATTTTTTAAATATTTTCTGTTTGCTTTTTTTTTCTTTATTGATTAAGGTATTACACGTGTCCTTATCCCCACATTGCTCCTCCCACCCCACCCCCACTCATGCCCCTAGTGTCTGTGTCTATTGGTTAGGCTTATATGCATGCATACAAGTCCTTTGGTTGATCTCTCCTCCTTTACCCCCACCCTCCCCTACCTTTCCTCTGAGGTTTGATAGTCTGATAGATGCTTATCTCTGGATCTGTGCTTATTCATCAGTTTATGTTGTTCATTATATTCCACAAATGAGTTGAGATCATATGATATTTATCTTTCTCTGACTGGCTTATTTTTCTTAGTGTAATGCTCCATCTATGCTGTTGCAAATGGTAACACTTCCTTTTTTTTTTTTTTTTTTTACTGCAGCATAATATTCCATTGTGTATATGTACATACATTATAATTTTTTGTTACAAAAAAAAAACAACTGGTCACCATAATGTAAATTAAATTACTTAACTATTTTACTCTTATAATTTATAACTCAACTTGCTATTACTCTGGGTTGAAAGAGCTGTTCCTTATGGGAGTGATTATACTATCTTAGTGAAATATACCAGTGTTGAAAAATAGTCTTATTCTTTTCTTTCTTTTTTTCTTTTTCTTTTTTTTTTTTTTGGTGTTAAAAATGTTTGAAGATTCCTCCAGGAACTCAGATATTTATCTCTGGACATTTGCAAGATTAAATCTGGGAATCTAAAATGTTCCTAAAAAAGGAGGGAGAGGGATATATGTAATACTTAAAACAATAAAGATTTTTTAAATATAAAAAATAATGAAATGTTCCTAAATAAATTTTTAAATTTGTTCTGTTGTTTTAGAAAAGAGAAAAAATATCTGAGTAATAAATTTTAAAAGTAAGATTTTTTAAATATCCTAAAATGTAGAGATATTTTTCTATGGTATACATGATAATTTTTTATAATTAAAATGTTAGTTTTTAGTTCTGTGATGTCCATTTTGAAAAATTCTGAGAAATTTAACCTAAAGGTGAGGTAGGGAGTGGGGAAACATGTAATTTCAGATATCTTAAAGTGTTATTTTGTTAGATATCACATTACAAAACTCCAATAACAAATTAATCTAAATAATAAATATTTTTTCAAACATTTTAGACATTAAGCCAAATCATCATATTAAAATTTGAAGGAAATAATAGATGACTAATTAGTATATATTCATATTTTAAAAATGTATCTGAGTAAAATTTTCTTCTTAAATAAGCTAGGAAGAAGTTGAATTTATTTTTAAACAGAGAGACTATCTGTAGAAATTATTAGAAATAAGAACTGAAAAATGAGAAAAGTAATTCATGAAAATTAATTTTTTAAAAATATGTCTTTATAAAAGTACAAATAACCAATATAAATATAAAAACTTCAATTGCCAATTTTTCTCATAAAATGACTACCAATATATACACATTTGTAGGGCATGAACATCCCTGTTCTGCATTTTTGCTAACTCAACTGCTGTTTTTTAAATGCATGATAAAGTGATTTTTATTTTTGATATCCACTAGACTGAGGAGTTGTCAAATATTAGCATAAATCAACATCTAAACTAAACCACAAAACTTAAAAGCTTGTTGAAATTATTAGTTTATGAATAAATTATTAAAAATAAAATCTGATACTTACGAACACAGTCACCTTCAATTTCTGTTTCATCAGGGCCACATGGGTTTAATTTTGCACCAGAAATAGCTGTAAAAGGTTGAGGTTTTTAAATTTATCCATTGAGCATAAAGATATAAATATATTTGAAATGACAAATCTTTAGAGAAGTATGTTTTAATACAGACTAAAACTTATTTTATTTTTTCATAATAATTTTTTTTCCCTCTTCAGGATGAAATCATATTGAGATAATTTGGGATTGTATTTAAAACAATTATAACTTACATCGTCTTCTAAATTTTAGTGTGTATTAAATAATAAATTTTATTTATTTTACTATTCTGTTTTATTTTATTTTAATCTTCACCAGAGGATATTTTTTCACTAATTTTAGAAAGAGTGGAAGAGAGAAGGAAAGATAAAGAGAAATATCAATGCTAGAAAACCATATCAATTGGTTGCCTCCTGGAGAAGCCTGCAACAGGTATGTGCCCTTGACTGAAATCGAACACAGGACCCTTTGGTCAGCAGGCTGATGCTCTATCCACTGAGCCAAACTGGCTAGGGCTGGACACTCTCTTCTTTTCCATTGGCCTATTTGTGTATCTTGATGCAAACGCAACACTCTGTAGATTTCTATAGCTTTAGAATAAGTCTCAATCAGATAATGTAAATTAACCAACTTTTTTTCTTGTCAAAGTAGTTTAGGGATATGGGTACTTTCTATTTCCATATAAATTTTAGTATGAACTTGTCAATTCCCATACGAAAATCTTGCTGGGATATTGATTAGGACTGTTTTAGAACTATAAATCATTTTGAAGAGAATTGACATCTTAACATTGACTCTTCATGTCATGAACATGGTTCATTGCTCCATTATTTTAGGACTTCTATAATTTCTGTTAGCAAAATTTTATAGTTTTAACTTTATAGTTCTTGTACATATTTTCCATATTTATTGCTAAATATTTCATATACATGGTGTCCCAAAAATGTATAAACATTTGAACAGCTGATAGATGAATGTTTCTTTCTTTTCAGATTTAACCCCATTGGAAGTCATAATTATTCAAAGTGTGTATACATTTTTGGGGAGACACCCTGTGTTTGGTAATATTATTGATATTTTACATGACATTTCTGATTATTTATTGCTAGTATAAAGAGTTATAAATGATTCTGTAGGTTGACCTTTTTTTCAGTATTGAACTTTTGAAATAGATGATTAAGTAATTTGCATTTATATTCTTGAGGAATGTTATTCCATACTTTTCCTGTAACGCCTATATCTGGTTTTAGTTTCAGAATAATGCTAACCTGACAATAGTTTAGTAGTCACTTCTCTTTATTTCCCTGAAAGAAGTGTATAAAAATTGGTATTTCCTTTTTAAATGTTTAGAAGATTTCCCAAGCCATCTATGTAAGCTTGGGGGGAGTATGGTAGAGTTTTGTTTTAATTTTTAAGACTCTCATGTTCTACTGACTGAGCTAGCCGGGCACTTCCTTAATTTTTAGTAGGATAGATTTTAATTAGAAAAACAGTTTCTTTAATAGGTTATCTAATTTTTTGAGTTAGTTTTGCTTTTCTGTGTATTTCAAGAAATTTGTTCATTTTATTTAAGTTGTCGTATGTATTGGCAGAGTTCTTTACTAT
Source organism: Pipistrellus hanaki (assembly GCF_964339955.1). Lineage (NCBI taxonomy): Eukaryota > Metazoa > Chordata > Mammalia > Chiroptera > Vespertilionidae > Pipistrellus > Pipistrellus hanaki. Next base: position 34,934,034 of record NC_140512.1, read on the forward strand.
ATTCTTTTTCATTGTAATATCTGTAGAATCTGTAGTTGTATCTCTCTTATTCCTGATACTGATCTTTTTTTTTTCACAGATAAGATTGGTTAAAGTATTAATTTTATTGAATTTCTCAAAAAACCAACTTTTGATTTTTTTTTTTAATTTTCTGTTTTGTATATTCTGCTTCATTGGCTTTCACTCTGATCATTATTTCCTTTTGTCTGCTTACTCAGGGTCTTATTTGTGCTTCTTCTTCTAGTTCCTTTATGTGTATAGGCTGAGTTTTTTTTTCTGTTTATGACTTTTCTTATTTTTCCAATATAGATATTTGGTGGGTTTTCTTTAAATTAAATTCAAACTTTTGTGATATTCTAACTTTTTAAAATTGGGGCCCAGATGTGATCTATCTTGGTAAATGTTTCATGTGCACTTATAAAAATATTGGTGTTATTTTTTTGTAGAATCTTCTCTAAAGGTCTTGTGGATCATGTTGGCTGATACTTTTTCTATCATGTTTCCCCGAAAATAAGACATCCTCCAAAAATAAGACCTAGCGCATGGAAAGATAAGACATCCCCTGAAAATAAGACCTAGCGCAACTTTGGGAGAAAAAATTAATATAAGACACTGTCTTATTTTCTGGGAAACAGGGTAATTTCCTCTTTTGCTGTTTTTGTTTCTACATATTCAATTAATTATTATCTGATGGGTGTTGATTTCCAACACATTAACTGTAGATTTGTCTATTCTTAAATATCTATGTTTTGCTTCATGTATTTTGATTTTCTGTTTTTAGGTACATAAGGATTTGTAATTGTTATGTCCTGTTGTTGAATTGACCCTTTTATCATTAGAAAATGACCCTTGGTTTTCCAGGTTTGTCTGGGCAGTCTGTAATTGGGCCTTATTTTTTTTTTTTAATCCAATTTGACTTTCAATTGGGTTGTTTATCCTCAAACTCTCAGTATTAATGCCCTCTTCTCAAAAGAGGCTTTCTCTGGTGACACCTCATTATAAATTTCATCTTTTTCTCACCTCAAGTATTCTCATTTACAGAAAATTTTGATCTTTTTATCCATACCATTAATTGCAATTTTTAATTGTATGTATATTCTTTGCCACTGTTTTGCTGTAGCTGTGTTATTTGGGGTTTCCTAGTTTGAAAAATCCAACAACCACAGGATGAAAATGTTCATAGTTGTTACTCTTATTATTATTACTTGCAAGTGTTTGCCTACTTTAATAACAGTGGTTTATACCAGTATGTTCCGGCATTTTCAGTTTCTTACATATGAATTTGCTCTTGATTAGACTGGAGTTGTGGCTTTTGAGGCAAAATATTATTATTGTATGTTAACCTTTGTTATTGCTTTTTATTGTATGTTAATCTTTGATGCTTTCAACTGACTGTTTTAGTATTTTAAGATCTTGGCAAAAAATCCTAAACAAAGCTGGCCAGTTTAAACCAGAAATTTAGCTTCACTGGAGCAATCATGGTAGATCAGATCTCTTGAGCATTGCATTAGCTCCATACAAACCATCTGGAGAATGACATAAACTCATCAACGTACACAAAAAATTGTGCCACGATTACCAGTTCATGTGTATTACCCATGTATTCTTACCTTCTGCACAGTATCCCATACACCCCTGAGTGGGTTGTAGTAAGTACACAAAAAATTGTCCACAGTTTCTGACAGACACTGGGATGTGAAAAAGACAGCAGTCTTTAGTAGCGCTCAGCAAAAATTGCCACGTGGCACAAGCAGTCAGTTGCTTGAGTTCCCCCGGTGCAGGCATTGTTTCTGAATCTCTCAGAGACAGCCAGATTGGAGCCTGTGTTCCACAGTGGTTCATCTTTTGCATCAGAGAAAACAAAAGTTGAAAATTCATTTTATTTTTATACTTGGCAGATAAATCGATTTTACATTTTCTTTAAAACAACTTTTAAAATATTTAATTATCAATCATATTTTAAAAAATCAAATAACCTGTAGTATAAAAGAAAAAGTAACTTTATGGAATAGTACATTTAAAGGTAGATTCCTCATAATTAATATAATTTTATTTGATTTAAATACCTTTATTCGATTTGCTGCATTTGTGTTATCAACAAGAGAAATTCGGTGTCAGATAACTTAGTATATTCTAAGACAATATAAGTCAGTCTGAAATCATCTTAACATATAGCACAAAGATGAACTGACATTGGAGATTTTTTTTGAAAAATTGCTGGAAATAGTATATGTAAGAAGTTAATGTATAGTTCAGGAGGAATCAAAAAATCAGGGGAGAAGAAAGGGGTTGTTTGAAATCTGGTAAAAACAATTGGTTGGCAATTGGGGGGAAATGAAGTTAGTGCCTCACTTGAAGCCGATTATCAAAACCAGTTTCAGATGGAAAACAGAATTAAATAGAAAACTAACCCAGGAAAAATATGAAACTATATGATTTGGGAAAAACTGGGCACTTACTAAAGGCATGACCATGGGCACTAAACACCTTTGCTTTTGTATTAGGTGAATTGTAGTACCCACCTCATACTGCTGTGAAGTGTAAATAAAAAAATGTGTATAGCACAACTTATACACAGTGATGTCTCAATAATTGTTAATGTAATTATTTTCCCATGCTTAAAAGCAAGAAAAATCATAAAGGAATTTTGATAGTTATATTAAATAATAATTTAATAATTATAAGACAAAGGAGTTAAAGAGAAAAAATTACTTAATAGCACTATATTTAGACTGTTATAGCATTTAATTATTATTACCTTACTATATTTCTTATTGTATTTTAACCATTTAATAACCATTTAAAGATCTTAAAATCACAGATGGGGAAAAAAACACAAACATAATTTAAAGAATAAGTACATATGTCTAATGAATACATGAGAATATTTAATACTAGAAAAATACTTTTATTGCCACTAGAATTAAAAATTAGCACATTTTAAAAAAAATTTATGTATTTAAAAAACTCAAAAAGACTGAAATCAAACAATGATTTATATGCACATTTGCTAATTGCATAATTATTTATTATAGCAAAAGTCTGAGTGTACACATATGATCATGGTTTAAATAAATATGGTGAACATGTGACATATTATTTTTAAACTATATAATTTTAGTAATAGGAAAATGTTAATGCTGTAGCTGTAACTGGAAAATAATCGTGTTATGTAACTGAACATATAGCACGAACTTGACAAAACAAAATAGAGGGAACAATAGCAAGATGTTAATGGTAGAATATGTAGGTGGATTATCAATGAATGCTATTCTATTACCTGTCCTTTATTTTCAAAGTTTTTATAATGCACACGAGTTACTTAAAACCTTATAAATATTATAGAAATTTATTTACACAGATTTTTATTGTCCTGTAGACAAAAAGTAAATTCTGTCTGTTCTCCAGCAGAACAGTCTCTAGAGACTGGGCTGGAGGGTGTATGAAAGAATGGGGACAGAGAACACTTCCCCGTGGTGTAACAGCTGATATCCAGGAAAAAAGCCAGTTCTCCTTCACCTTTGTGTGAGGTTTTGGAATCAGTTATAGTTAATTCAGCCAAAGAACTAAAATGTAGAACCAAAAGGACACAAATCTTTAAGGACATAGTGAATTTCCTCAGTTTTTACTTTCAAATTCTGGTTTATTTTTTAGTTTATTGCAAGTGAAATGTCACAAATGTGGCAAGCAAATAAATGAAAAGGAGAAAATAAGACAGCTACAGTGTCACAACTTAAAATTTTAATATCTTTCCTGAGTTTTTCTCATATTAGTTACATGCTTAAAAGGGAAAATAATTCCTGTTTCTTCATAGTTCACAAAATGTAAGTTACAATAAGGAGAAGGAGCCTCTATTTAAGACTGACAGGAACAGAAGCAGGTTTGGGGTTACTTGTATTTAAGTACATGAGTATTGGAGAATGACGACTATGATCAAAACGTGGCTGGCTGACCTGCTAGCTGGGTGACTCTAGGAGTGTTATGTCTAAGAATATATGTGTCCTGTACTGTATGATGCAAATAACAATGATTGACTGTATTCTAGAATTGCTGTAAAAATTATATAAGATGCTGTAGGTAAAATCACTTGGTGGACTGCATGAGCATAGCATAAAGTATTACTATCTTTATTACATAACTAGGGGCCCAGTGCACAAAATTTGTGCACAGAGTGGGGGTTCCCTCAGCCCAGCCTACCCCCTAGATCTTATCTGGGTAGCTAATGGGCTGTGGGAGATGCAGCAAGTGCTGTCAAAACAAGTGAAACTCACAAGAACATTGTAACTATGGTGACCACTACCTTGTTTACCTCTAGCTATAAAATAAAGGCTCAGCTTGCCATCTGGATCTTTCTCTGTGGCCTTAGCCAGGCACAGATCTCTTTGTCTGTCTTTTCTAAATCGTTCGCCGTCTCCTCCCGCCTCCCCCCACCAAAAAAAAAAAATATCAGTTTCACCGAACCCTTGGCTATGCTGGCATGGCACAAGGGAACATGTAACACTTCAGATTAATTCAATCTTGACACCAAATTAAAATAATAATTCAGCATTGGAAATAAATGGGTGCAATAAGATTCAATCCTATCATGGAAAAAAAATATGTAAGAACAAGCACATACAGTTCTTAGTGAGTTGGAATACCTCGACACATTTGGTTGGCATCTCAGCAGGTCTGTCAAAGATGACAAATCGATACCATCCAGCAGCAAGGGAATGGTCACATATCAGGTCTTGAGGGGCTGACTGCTGGAGGAACAATGAGTCAAAATGGACACTTCTGTGAGGGCTCTGAAGTAACCGGTGTCCCCCTGGAGAGCACTCCTGAGCTAGGTTGGAAAGATAAGTGTTTTTATGTAAGTGTGGTCTTCGTTAAAATAGTTCAATTAATAGTTGACTATTGAAGTCATTTTTTATTACTAAGCACAGGAAAGGATAGACAGGAACAGTTTTAAGGGAGGAACAAGAAAAGACCAAGGAGAAAGGAAGAGTTTTTTAGTTATATTAGAGAAATCATTTTCTGAGCAGCAGGTGGCCTCGAAGATACCTTTTCTCTCAAACCCACTAAGAGAGAACAGAAAGCTCCTATTCACAGCATAGAGGAGGCAGCTGAAACAGAATAATTTGAGAAATACAGATCTTCTTTGAGGCTCCTGATTCCCAAATAAGAAACACAGAAATTTTCTTTATTTGGATACCAGAGTATCTTGTTGACACTGTAGGTAGAAAATCTCCAAACATTAAATATTATATTTGTTGAAGGAAAACACTATAATAAAGACGATATCTATGAAATAGAAATGTGAAAGAAAAACTCAGTCATTATTAAAGTATTCACTGTGAAAAAAATGATCTAACTGAATAAAACTCTATTATATAATTTCATGCTACAGAAGTGTTTATAAAACAACATCAGTTTTTGAACTTAATAAGTAGCACAAAAAACTAGAGATATTAACTCGCAAGTAAATCTCACAAGTATAGCTTATAAAAATTATTATAATTTCCTTCCTTGTTATTTGCTTGTATAACAAACTTTATGAAAGGCATTGTCTTTAAAGATAAAATTTCTCCCTAAATAACTTTTTTAGTAAAATATTTTAGAAATGAGTCCAAAAGTTCCTCTTCTTTTTTGTATCTTGCTCCGCCAGTTTTAAATTTCCCAAGAAAATTTTGGTCTAAAAGGCTCTCATGGCTTTGATAATCTCAATCTGCTAACATAAATATTTTATAAAGTGTGTGTGGATAGAAATCAGGGGATATGCTGTATATGTAACTTTGAAATAGTTCTAAGACTTGTCAGTACCATCTTGTCAATACCAGAATTTTGCTCCTGGTTAGAAACTAAGGAAGATGTTTAAACAGATATTACTGGCGAGGTTTGCATGAATTATTGAAATATTTCTCTGATCTTGCAATAGAATTTTGTGTTGGTGAAAAAGTCAATACCTCCATCTTTATTTTGTGTAGTGTTTCTCCTTCCTAAGTGCTTCTGTAGTTCCCACATGTTCTCTGATTTTGCAGTTTTAAAGAATTATTTTCTAATGCAAAGTTAAAAATGTGATAGATGTAGTAATGACGTATGATACCAATAACACTAAAAATACATAGTATTTAAACAGGAATATATGTTTGTTTTTGTTTAATATTTATTTAGAGGAAACTTCTTAATTTATATAATTAAGAATAGCTTATATTTTAAACTAGTGGCCTGGTGCACAGATTTGTGTACTGGTGGGGTCCCTCTGCCTGGATTGGGCAGAAACCAGCTGTCCAACACCCCCTGAGGGTCCCAGATTGTGAGAGGGTGCAGGCCAGGCTAAGGGACCCCACGGGTGTATGATCGGGGCCATGGAGGGACCTCAGGAGGGCTCTAGGTGTGTCCAGCCCTGTCTCACCCAGTTCCAATCGGCCGGACTCCACCAGCAAGCTAACCTACAGGTTGGAGCATCTGCCCCCTGGTAGTCAGAGTGTGTCATAGAGACTGGCCAAATGGTTAGAGGAACAATTAGCATATTAGGCTTTTATATAGAGAGATTGGTTATGTCATAATCCACTCCTCCCACCCCACCAAATCTCCTTTAAAAAAAAAATTTATTGATTTTTTACACAGAGGAAGAGAGCAGAATAGAGAGCTAGAAACATCGATGAGAGAGAATCATGGACCAGCTGACTCCTGCACACCCCTTACCGGGGATGTGCCCGCAACCAAGGTACATGCTCTTGACCGGAATCGAACCTGGGACCTTTCAGTCTGCAGGCCAATGCTCTATCCACTGAGCCAAACTGGTCTTGGCCAAATCACCTTTTAATATTTTTAAATTTTACTTGCAATAAGCAAGCCACACTCTTAAAAACTTCATCACAACTTTAACTTTAGAATGTAAGATATAGTTAACTAAATTATGAGGATTGTTTAGGCTCCCATTTGAGAGTTTGAGGGTTTAGCTCAAGTACTAAAAGAACAGGTTTATAAGCACATCTCATCTACCAGTCAATTTCATAACACGAATGATGTGTAGAACTTTCAAGCAAACTCCTAATATAATATTTCCCTCAAAACAAAAGTATATATAAAATAAAAATTAAAATTTACATTTCTATTTGTTCTACCTTCTTCCTAAAATTATTTATTTATTTATTATTTTTTAAAATATATTTTATTGATTTTTTACAGAGAGGAAGGGAGAGGAATTGTGAGCTAGAAGCATCGATGAGAGAGAAACATTGACCAGCTGCCACCGGGGATGTGCCCGCAACCAATGTACATGCCCTTGACCAGAATCGAACCTGGGACCCTTCAGTCCGCAGACCAATGCTCTATCCACTTGAGCCAAACGGGTTCAGCTTCCTAAGATAATTTAAAGCAGCTAAGTATTATATAATAGAATCTGCAATACTTGGATTTCAAATACTTTGGGAGAATGTGTCAAGTTATAAATAATAGATATATAATAATACAATATGCACTTGGTTTTCAAGTTTTGTTTGTAGATACAAGGTAACTTGTATTATATTGTTTTCTGGTTTAATACAATGGCCAAGTCTAGCATTTCTTAAAGATTCATAATTGTTTGATAAATATGTTAAAAATAATTAAATTCTTCAAGAGATGAATATGCTTAACACCAAAAGAGAGGAACTTTATAATATCTGAGGTTGTAATTATATAAAATCTTTGGTATATTGATTGCCCTATATTAATTTAGAATATTTGTGAACTTTTAAGTCTTACAACCTCCCCAAAGATGTGGGGAAGAGAAAAACTACCTTGAAGCTCCAAAATCAAGGATAAATAAAAAACTATTAAGCTTCTGGCTTTCAAAATAGGATTATGGTTTCTGCAACAATACGAAAGTTTGGAAAGCAATGTCCAATAGAGAGGTATTGATTTGCTAAATCTATTTTGCTTTCTTACCACAATTCTGAATCACACACACAGTATTCCCATAAGGGAAGACGATCGTTAATTCTAGACTCTCATCCTCATATTGCACTTCTACCCAAGACTGAAGGCCTCCAAACAAATGTCTCACCAATAACCCCCTCCTGTCTTTCCATCTACAAACAGTGAGGGCTCATCTGAGGCTGAAAAAACAGGCTTATCCAGAGAGAGTTTGCCACCAGCATACCTCAACTGGGGCTTCACCCGAGGCTTTCCCATCCATAGGCTGTCTGGCCTTGAAAGTGACTTTTAACTTCTCTGAACTTCAGGGATAATCATCGTCATCATTATCATCATCATCATCATCATCAACAAACAGGGTGCTGTAACGTTCAGTCGATTAGTCACAACCTACAGCTCCCACATCCTTAGGTGCCACCAGGAAGACACTGCAGGACAGGCGTTGTTCATGGCCAGAGGAGTTGGTTTCAGGACTGGGTCAGATCTGCTCCTGGCTTCAGAGCACCGCTGTTGGGATGGTTGGTGGGAAGGTTGGCGCCAATTCAGAGGCCAACAGGAATCCCCACTTTGGGGTGTGGGGAAGAAGGAGAATTTATTTTGGCAACCGCAGCACGGGTCTGCTCTGCCCTACTCCTGCCAGAGGCCTTGGATGTTTCAGCTCCAGCTGGGAAGCGCTTCAGTCTTTGGACTTGGGTCTTCGGTGGAAAGCCTATTTTGTTTTAATATCAGTGTATTTTAAACTTTTCTTTGTCGTGGATAAAGAAGTGGGAGTCGCTATTTCTATAGAGATCTCTTACTGGTACAGTAGCAAAACGGATTCTAACAGCTATACAAAAATATCACCACCAAACTTAAGTTGTTGATTTTTGATAGGAATAAGGTGTTTATTAATTATTCCCGGCTGTGGGATGGAAGTGGGATAGAAATCGCGCAGTTTAGAGCTGAACTCTCTTCTGAACATTCCCATCCAATGCTGCTAGGATACCTGACAAGCCTGGGGAAAGTTTCTCACATTAAATTAAAGGGACTTTACGGAGCAAGATATCAACAGGAAGCAAACAAAGGAACCAAATCAGAGCCGGGGATCTTAAAGCAGCAGAGGAGACAACCACCTCCCAAGGATTACTAACCAACACCCAGGCTGTAAATGACCAAAGACAGCAGATGGACAGCGGAAGTCGGCGAGGGACAAATACCGATACAGCCATAAATGTGCACGGATTTCCCACGTGCCACGGGGAAGCCCCCTCCCCAGAGGTCCAGACAGCGCCCCTGCGCTCCTGTCCGCCCGCGCCCTACCTGGCTGACCATTCCCCGCCTCAAGGAGCATCAGTGCCAGCGCCAGCGCCCAAGCTCCGCCAGGCATCACTGCTGCCACAGCAGGGACAAAAGCCCTGCAGAACCCCCGCTGTGGGTGCGGGGAGGATGGGACACCCCCGCAGGTGTTGCTTAGTCTGTTTCTCCTCCTCGGCTTTCAGGGTCCCTGCTTGTCCTCGCTTTTGGGGTGCAGCCGACCTTTTCAGGGACTGAGGCGCGACCCTGGTGACTCCTCCCTCCAAGCCCAGCCACCTGCCCAGAAGCCACGCCCCACCTACCCCCCCGCGGGTCCCTGCGGTGGGATCTCAGGTGCCTGCAGCAAGCAGGACACACCCCAGGGACAAGCTCCCGGGATATACGTGGCACCTCGTGTCTCGCTGTTGGAACAAATGCTTTAGGAAAACGTGATAATCCTAGGAACTGCTCAGATGGACCTCCAATAAGAGAAGTTTTATCTGCTAATCCAGCTGCTTGTTTGCTATTTGCTCCCCAAAGGCGAACATTCTCAGAAGTCGCCTCAGAGATGAAGAGTGGGAGGAGCCAGTAGAGAGTGTTGCAACCATAGCCCTTCTCTCCCTTTACTTCTGTGCCAGCTTAGGAAGGGAGATATTTAGATATTTACCAAACACATGGTGTCAGTCATCGTGTATTACTGAGCAGTGATGCCCAGAGCTCCATTAGTGGGCCAGAGGTGACCAGGGACTCAGAATCCTTTAGCACATGGCCACATGACTCCCAGGGTTGCATTGGGGATGGTCTCCAATCTGAAGTTGTCTTCAGATGTGTAGTGGTCTCTGCAGAGGGAGCCCCTACCATAAAAAAAGCAAACAAAAAAACAACCCCCCCCCCCCCCCGCACACACACACACATGGATTCTGCATTATGTTATTAAATAAACTTCACCTAGTTTTTCTCTGGCGGTCTCCTTTTAGTGCCCCTTATTCACTTTTCCCGCAGAGTCTAAGGGGTCAACAGAGGTAGTCCTGGACACTTGGGTGCCAGGGTTCAGGACAGAGTTCCACCTATAGATTTGGAGGATTGAGGCTTGGAGTGGGCACCATGGTGCTAAAGACAGGAGGTACCCAAACACATACATGAGTTACTTTAAAAATCACTTATAATTACGTTATTTGAAAGAGAAATTGCCATTTAAAATTTAAAAACCTGTTTCCAAAAATAGAAGCATTAACCCATCCTGGGGGAAAAATTATTCATGATGCACAAAACTTGGGTGGATCTTTTACACACAGAGAAGGATGTACCCTTTTCAGCATTGTCCTGTTACAGTATGCAGTATAATGTAGAGTGCTCCTACTGAAAAACACACTTATGTAACATCTGCATTCCTTGGCCTGTGTATGGTTTACTAGGTGAAAGTCCTGCTCTTTCCCTATGCATCTTTTTGAGGGGATTCATAGAAATAGTATTGGGATAGAGGATGATGTGAGGCTCAATACTTTTGCTGCAAAAATGAATGTTGTGGCTCTGGCTCTGAATCTATATTGGGGAAGGCATTGCTCCCAGACAGAAACACTAAATGAAACAGACATCTCATTGTCAACAACAGAACATTCCTTTTTGTTAAAGAGGAGTTAACTGAGAATTTTATAATGTTTACTGTCTTTAGAAAATAATATGGATAAGATGGAAGAGGGGCACTGCATGCCTGGCATGATTGCTGGTTATGAGAATGAATCTTTCTGTATCACTGTTTATAGCCGAATTATTCAAAATAGCTACAACGTGGAAGAAACCTAATAAAAGATGGTGTATACATACAATGGAATATTATTCAGCTTTCAAAGGTAAGGAAATTCTGGTACAAACTACAGATGTGAATAAATCCTGCAGACATGCTAAGTGAAATAAGCCAGACACACAAAGGCAAATACTGTGTGATTCTATTTAAATGAAGTACCTGGAGCAGTCAAGTTCATAGACAGAAAATAGAATGGTGGTTGCCAAGGACTGGGGGAGGGACATTGATAAAGTTACGTTATGTATATTTTGCCACGATAGGGGAATTTTTTTAAAAAAAATCTTTCATCCATCAGCTAGAAAGCAAGCCCTTTATATAAACAGATCTCAACATCATTGATTCCAAAGAGACTCCTTGGAAATGTTTGGTTGAGTAGAAAGGCTTAACCCCTGATTAAATTTACTTTTGGAGATAAATTCATAATCAGAGAGGTTGATAAACTAATCACTATCAATCATCCATGCAAAACTACACAGATTGCAACATAGTGACATAAGCCTTCTCAGCTAAGCTATTTTCCTATCTTATAACTCCGAATATTTTTGCAGAAGGCTGAGAAGTTACTTTTCAGAGATATTGTTTCTGTCATTTTTATACAATAAAAGCAACTTTAAAGATTGGTATTTTAATAAATTGTTTCAACTTAATATTTTTCACAATGTGATTTAAAATTAGATTAAAATACTAAAATTCCTTTGAATGGAGTTGGAAAAAGTGTATTATTTTCCCATTCAACTTCCATCCATAGACATATAATAAGCAATACTGTTTGCATCTTAAATATATATTATAAAATACCTTTATAATGGAAATGGCAGGCTTGTAAGAGTCATGATTATACCTAACTGTTATTTGAATTCTTCTAGAAGCCTTCAATAAAATATTGTAGCAGGTGGTAAAGTTCTGTGACATTCCTATTTTTGTTTATATTATTTATGTTACCATCCTCTTCTAAACCATAAATCATTTTGAGCCTTACCTTGTAATTATACCTTGAAATATATAGTTAGTTAAATTCTATAACTGTAGTAGGAATGTTTAATACTATTGGAGTAGTAATGTTATTATTTAGGACATGAATAGTTAGATTTACAAAATAATCTAATAGATGTTTTTGTTCAACTTTCTCAAGTGCCTACCCTAATCCAATTTGAAATAACTCTGAATTTTACTAGATGCAAACTCATTTTTTAAAAATAGCTTATGTGATTTATATAACAAAATTTACCTGTTTACAGTGTATAATTCAATGAATAGTTGCATATTTATAGAAATGTAAAGACATTACCATAACCTAATTTTAGAACATTTTCATCACTGTAAAGATAGACCTCTCATGCCAGCTTACAGTCTCTTTCCATTCCAACCTCCAGTATTAAGCAACCTATAATCCTTTATCCCTCTATATTATTTGTAGATCCATCACAGATAATTAAGAGGTGGCATGTATTATTTACTTGCCTTGCACATAGTGGATTTCTTTCTTCCTTAATGTTTAAATATATAGTCTTACTTTTGTTTTATTGAAACATTTTAAACCTACCTTAAAAATTTCAGTGTTGCCTTACCTGCATAATAATAAAAATAGTAAGATAGATACTCTAGTTATATCTGCATAAACATAACTTGGAGCTGAAGAAGTCATCTAGATCAATGGTTTTTGAGCTTATTTGAGACAATTTATTCAAAGAAAATAGTATGTATCAAAGGCTTTGACTAAAGTGGGAGTGGAAGTTCTGGAGCCCTCTCCACCAGTGAAATAAACTTCGCAATAACATATTGTCTTTGATTTGGGAAGAGAGCTGGGCTGATCATGTAGCAATTAAGCACGCAGACTTCGTGGTTGGGCAGATCTGTTCTAGAAATCCCGGTTGTGGCCACCATTATGCCTAAGCGTTCTTTGTAATACAAGAAGGTGTATGCATTTAACATAGGACTGTGGGGAGGATTAAAAGGCATAGTGAATGGAAAGCATTTAGCCCATTGTAGCACATAGTATTCACTTGATAAATGGAGCTATTATTAAGTTTTAGACTGTAATGAAAGTTTTGATATGTGGTATTAAGAAAATACAGGACTGCCCTAGCTGGTTTGGCTCAGTGGTTAAAGCATTGGCCTGCGGACTGAAGGGTCCCTGGTTCAATTCCAGTCACATGCCTGGGCACATGCATGGGTTGTGGGTTTGACCCCTCCCCCAGGGGGTCAAGGGCATGCGGGAGTCAGCCAATCAGTGATTCTCTCTCATCTGTCCCTCTATCTTCCTCTCTGAAATCTATAAAAAAAGAAAAAGAAAATACAGGGCTGATGAGCCGTCATTTGGTAAGCATGACTATGCATTTTTGTCTCTCTGGATCTATAGAATAAATATGTTTAAAATATTACACAAATGTAACAAATCAGAATTGTTTAGTTCCATAAGTTTTCAATCAAGAATAAAGACAACAATGTGAGCGCTTATGGTAGTTTGAAAGGAGGGATGGGATGAGACTGTGGCTCTCTACATGTGTAACTGACAATTTATGTGCAACCAAGTCATGAAAGGGAGCCTACCTGTTAGGTGACAGTGAAACATTACGTATCTGAGTTTTAGCCTTAAAATTGTGACACTTAATCTGGATGAGAAAGAGACTACACCTCAGAAGAAGCAAACAGATGACTATAATTCACTGCAAAAGGAGATCGAAAAAAGAACATGTTTTGAAAACATGGCTTATTGTAAATTATGTCGTTTTGAACTATGGTTTTAATGAGAGACTTCCAATGTACTTTGAAAAGACCTCTTTCTTCCCCTTTAACTACCAAAGCAAATCCCCAGTCTTGCTTCTGAGTTTCCTGTCTGTTACTTTTTAGAGCCACAATTGCTTCTGTGAGTGGCAGTTTCAACTTCAGGCAGTAATGAAATAGGCATGTGCACTAATACACTGTAATAAAAGGATTTTGTAGATGAAAGAGGACCATGTCTGAATTAAATGAAGAAAGGTTTCAGAAAACAAATCACTATGTTCAGTTTTCACTTCTTAAAATCAAGTGCATAGCAGGATAATATAAAATATGAAGATTCCTGGAAGTTCTTGGCAGAAACATCTTTTTTAAGATCCTCTTTAAACCTGATTATTTAAACAGTGGTCAGCTTATTTTAATCAATAGCATGACTTACTCCTAATGATAATCTCTAAAAACAATAGAGTCAGTATCAAATTGGCAGCACAGTTTAATTATAATATCTATTTTTAAATATGTTTTACTGATTTTTTTTTACAGAGAAGAAGGGAGAGGGATAGAGAGTTAGAAACGTTGATGAGAGAGAAACATCCATCAGCTGCCTCCTGCACACCCCCTACTGGGGCTGTGCCCGCACCCAAGGTACATGCCCTGCACATTTCCGTCACAGGGACAGTGTTGTCAGCTTGTGTGCTGCTCCTCCCTGTGACGGAAATGCGCAGGCCCGGTAGCCTTGCCAGCCTGTACACTCCCCGTTTCTCGCACTGGCATTCTCATAGCTCCATGCACTTAGGTTGCTCACAGCTCCTATCTCTACCCATAAAGGTCTTACATCCTCATCTGCCTACCCACCAAACTGTGAGGTCCTTGAAAGTAATGATTGTGTGGATCACCTTGCTACCTTGTAGAGGATGGCTCTGTGCCTGAGGCATTGATGGCACTTGGAAAGTACTTGCCGGAATAAATTGAATACTGTAGAGGTATGCCTGGCCTTTGTAGCTCAGTGGCTGAGAGTTGACCTACAAGCCAGGAGATCATCCTGGTCAGGGCACATGCCCGGGTTGTGAGCTCATTCCCAGTAGGGGGCTTGCAGGAGGCAGCTGATCAATGATTCTCCCATCATTGATGTTTCTGTCTCTCTGTCCTTCTCCCTTCCTCTCTGAAATCAATAAAGATATATTTTTTAAATATATGCTGATAAGGAAGGGTAGGTCAAGGGTCTGAGTAGACAGTGTTATTCAGCAGGTTCATAAGAGAGGTAGGAATAAGGCCCAGTATTTGTTTTAAAAGGTAAGAGTTGCTTTTGCAACCCCAGCAGAGATCTGGCTTCCATACATTAGGGCACCAAACAACCTACTTAAAAACAAAACAAAACAAAACAAAACAAAACAAAACGCTTTGTCCTTGAATGTTTTCCCCTCAAATATTTAAAAAACAAAACCAAAGTTGATATGCAGTCATTACCAATTGAATTTAACTGCCTATCAGCTCAGTAAAATGCTCAGTTAATTACTCATATTCTCAAGTCTGTCTAGCATTGTTTTTTAAGTCACAGTATAGTCAATTCCAGTTACACTTGCTTAGCATGAAACAACTTGGTGGCATTTCATCTGGACTACAGAATATCAGATGTGAAAGGCATTTTATTTTGGGATTAGGAAATAGAGATTCAAACTCCTTTCTGTAATTACAGTGTATTGCAACCGTGACATCAAAATGTACCACATATCCTTGTTCACACTGTTTTCCTTGCCTAAACTGCTCTTCCCACTATTTCTTACTGGAAAGATCCTCTTTGCGATTCATCCAGCTGCAATACATCCAGTGATAAAGGACTTATAAATTCTATGCCAAGAAAAGTAAGACGTCTCCAGAGTGTCACATTCATTGCTCTCTAGGCCCCTTCATTGTTGCAGCCATTAATCTTCATTTATACCTACACAGTAATTGTCAAGCTGTTTTAATAAACTTTATATGTCTCTCCCCAGTGTTAAATATGATATATTTCTTGTCAATAAGCAACATTGGCAGGCTGTGTTTGGCAAACAAAATGTTGCTCAACAGGCCATCCTAGAGCTATAAATGTGCCATTTTTGTAAGGATTAAATGTGCCATTTTTATAAGAATTAATCTCAGTTGCACTATGCTTTGTGAAAGTAGATATAGACTAAAATGGCTACAGGTTGTATGATTGCATTTATATGACAATATTGCAAGGCAACACTATCTGGTCAGAGAGAGGAGAAGTAGTTGCTGGGGGCTGCATTTGAGAGAGTTGTTGATTTCAGATGGACAAGGAGGTATATTTAGGGGAATTATCTCTTCTATATCTTGCTTATAGAGGTAGGTGGTTATGAAAACTCTCAGAACTGTACACAAAGAGGGTAATTTAGTGAATGGAAATGATGCTATTTTAAAAGGAGAAAGAAAAAGGACTTAGGAAGCAACCACATGGGTGACTCCTTCCCATACACCAAAATCTTATCTGTGGTCAAGCTTTCCAGCTCTGCCAGGGGTGAGGTGTTTGAGGACTGCTGCTAGTATCTTCCTCTTGACGGAAGTGCTGTGACAGAAATCACTTTGTGCTCCTGTTGTCACTGTAGACTTCTGGTTTATTTACTTTTATAAACTGACATTAAAAATTCACGAAATTGAAAAAAAACCATACTCACAAATAACCTCATTCTTGACTATCAACCTACAAAACATATATCCCAAATCGAGTAAAGCACAGAACATATAAGTGGCAAATTCTGAAATAACACACATAACTAAATTTTGAACAGTCCACAGAATTCAGTAAAAATAAACAGCAGCAACTGAAGGGTCAATATATTATCATCACCAAATTTCTAATAAGCCATCGAATGATGGTGTGTGTGGTAAGCTGAATGAGGAAACATACCATCATTGTAACCGGGTGGTTGTTAAGATGTGTGTGTTTGTCTAGGGGGGTTGGAGGAGATGGTAGTGCTTGTTTTCTGTGGGTACAGGGCCTTGGTGTGATCAAGGTGGCGGGGGTCCTACAGAGTGGCGAGGCTTTGTCAGGGCGGGTGCAGCTCTTCTGCTGCTTCCCTGCGGCAGACACTGCCTGGGTCAGCATGGATCTTCAGGCTCTCAGCTTGCTGCCGCTTCACAGCCAGTTGGAAACTTCCTTTGGGGTGACCTGGTCTTCCTGCATAGACCTGCCCCGAGCCACTCTGTTAAAGATTCTGCCCCTCCTGTCTCTCTTCCTTTTCCAAATCTAGAAGAGGCTACTTGGAATGTACCTATGTGTCTTTGTGACTGTCTTTGTCATTTTTCTCCCAAAGGTATTTTATTCATTCCTCAGGTTCTCTACTCAACTTAAACCTTGAGAGGCTAATTAAAAGATCAAAGCCGTGCTTATTTACCTATAAATGTCCAGTGCCTAATTCAGTGCTTAATGTTGATAATAAATATTTGAATGGAATCAAACTGATCTAAACTGTATGAAACTCAAGCTATGTCTGGCATTCACTACTCCCTAACTCACTGGTGTGTACAATATATTGGAGTCTTAATGCAAACTGTATGTAATACTCTGTTATTATCTACAGGTGGCAGCAATACCCTAAAATTAGGGCGGAAATGGATTGTACATAGCTATAATTAATCACAAAGGTTAAAACCATACATTCAAATTGGTATTTGAGGCTTTACCTGAAAAAACAAAAACAAAAACAAGAATAAACAAAAAAAACACACACACAACTACTTAAGTTGTCATTTCCCAGAAACACTCAGGGGAATAAAACACAACCTATTAAACTGGGAGCTCCTTGAAGTGAGGGCTTTTCTGTCTTGATTAGTTAGTATCTCCAGCCACCTGCAAAGCCTCCTTGTCTCACTCCTCCCAGCCTGTTCTGTGTAGCAGCTGTCTGTCATGCTGGCCTCCACATTTTTGTTCTTTTTCCCTTGACAAAGAACCTTTCTCCAGCTATTCCACAAGTTTTTATCACTATTTTCATATCAGTCTTCTGAAATATTTATCAATTAATTTTTAATAAAGTATTAAATCTTCTGAAGGATTTGTACCTTAATACAAGATTATGTTTAATTTAGTAACAGAAATTACCATGTGCTTTCTACCCTCTTATTTTCTACGTAACTAATTATTTCCACAGGATGTATCCTTTTCCATTTGCACTTGCGCACGCGCACACACACACACATACACACACACACACACACATAAATTGGGGGTGGTTTTGTTTTTGTTTTTACAAAAATTAGCTTATGTTGTATTAATTTACTTAAAATATTTTTCCACTCTAAAATAGTCTACATTCCTCTAAGTCGATATGTATCGACCTAACTTATTATTTTAAAAATCTATTAAAATACCAAATATCCAACAGTGTGGACATATACATATCTATTCATTATTCTGCTCTTCATGGATAAACACATTGATACCAACTTTTGATAGTCCTTTCTCTTAAAGTACTGCCATACAGATATTTTACAACTTACCCTTAGCAATGGTCCTTCTGTCTTTGTGGAAATCATAAACAAACTGGAGCTCCAAAGTATTCTTATTGTTAATTTTATTGTTATGGCTGAAAAGCAATAATTTATTCCCACCAGCACAATAGAGGGCATTTTTAAAAATCCCACAGCTAACGTTATCCTCAATGGTGAAAAACTTTTTCCCTGAGATCAGGAATAAGACAAATGTCTACTTTCACAACTGCTCTTCACCATTTTACAGGTAGCTCTAGCCAGAACAACTAGACAAAAAAGCAAATAAAGCACCCAAATGAGATTTATTTATTTATTTATTTATTTGGTGGTTGTTAAGCCTCATTCAAGGATATTTTTCCATTAATTTATTATTATTTATTTTTTTTAGTGAGAGTGGAAGGGAGGGGAAGAAACACACAGAGAGAAACATGGACGGGAGAGAGACGTATCAATTGGCTGCCTCCCAACCTGAGCCCTGACCAGGGGTCAGGATCAAGCCTGCATCCGAGGTTCGTGCCCTTCAGTCCACAGGCCGACACTCTCTCCACTGAGCCAAACCGGCTTATTCATTCATTTATGTTTTAAAACTCAAACCTTTAAATGTCAAAGAACATTTACTCCATTAGGTATAGATAGAAGTTAAGAGTATTCTTAATACTAGTTTCACAAAAAGAAAACATTAGATAGATGGATGGATAGATAGATGGATAGATAGACAGACAGACAGATATGATGTATAGTTACATGTTTTGGATAGGTACAGGTACAGGTATATTATATTTTCAGTGCAATGAAAAAGGAGGAGCTTGTGGTATTGGCAGCCCATTTCCCTAATCTTATACTCCTTTCACTGAAGTCAATACATTTTTGTGGTCCAGGTTGTCTTTTGGATTTGGTGATAAAAGCATTATTATTGATCTTTCCTTGACCATGTCTTTGAGTATGTTAGGGCATACTATTGTACTTTATATTTATAGTGGAAAACAAAACTTTCGAGTTAGATCTTTATGTATAATCCAGCTAAATGTCATGTTCAGTGCAACTGTCTCACTCAGTCCCTGAGAGGAGCCTGCAACCAAAATGCATATGCCTTTTACCAGAATCAAACCCAGAACCCTTTGGTCCATGGGCAGATGCTCTATATCCACTGAGCCAAACCGGTTAGGGCAGAAAAAGGAATTTTAAAAAATTCAGTTTAGTCAACAGGCCCCACAAACATGCCATCCTTCCAACAAGTAATTTTAATCTGTTCATTCTTTAGATAGATGAACATGCTTATCAGATATTTCACTTCCACAAATATCACAAAAGTATACACTCACAAGCATTGCTAGGGCCCCTTACAGGGTCTTGGAAGTAAATGGCCATGGGTAGTAAGAGGCTCTGAAGCTTGTGCTCGATTAGCTTCCTGGTAAATTCAGCTCAGCCTGGAGAGTTGTATTTTGTTTTACTATAAGCTAGTTTTCTGGAATTCTCCCTCACTCAAAGTTGACGACTCTTCATAGACATAGACAGAGCTGTGTGGCACAAGGCATCCACATAGCTTCATGAATATTTGCTCAGCTAAGTAGCACTCTTTCAATACCAAAGATTATTTCAGTATTTTGGTGTATTGGACTAATAAGTTTAATAATGCATTTAAATTATGATCATATGTTTATAATATGAGGGCAACCTCATGATAAAAGAGTTAACTTACCTATAATATTTCCTCTGTTTATATGGTATTTTCAACTTTTCAATTTGCATTTCCATAAATTACTACAGCTATTAACTGTAGATTCACTGTCCACCAGTAAAAATCCAGATAGTAAAAAGAAAAAAAAATCCAGATAGAGCATGTAAATATGGATTACTAAAAAGACCCCTAATCTCACTTATTTACATAGAAGAAAACCTGCATTTACCTACAGTAATATGATCTAATGTATAAGCAGACACAACAGGAACTATAATCTTCCTCATGTAAATAAGTGTCATCCTGTATATACAAAGTACCTCTAAACAAAATGAAGAGTAGATAAACAGGATTAAATATGCCACTTCAGCAATTTCAATTATTTTGTGATGTAAAATTTACTAGTCTCTTTTATTATATTAGTTATTTTATTAACCAGTTACTAATAATAAAAAATAAAATAATATTCTTGTATTGTGGAAGAAGAAAAACATAATAATTAATTATAAAAATATCAGTATTTTTATGATAGCTTATGAGCAAAAAAATGTGTTAAGTGGTAAGAAAATGTATATTTTGCTTTCCTGTGTTCTAAAAATTATTATAATTAGAGAGTTCTCTTTCAAGTAAAATATAGAGCAAAATGAAAATGAGAACTTGTATAAACTAAGACACACAATAAGCATTCTGATTTTTGTTTAGGTTCAATTCATTGGAACAGATAAGTAACGTATTAATTAACAATCACCAAAAAACCCCACAACAGTCAGCATACCACTTTAAATTTAACTGTGTCATAGTGCTGTTGAACATGATGACACCATAAAGCTGTTGTTTATAATCCAACTGCGACCTCCTGGTTCATAGATTGACGCTCAAACACTGAGCCATGCTGGCTGGGCACTAAGAGCATTTTATAACTTTTATGTACCTTATTCATACATGCACGGTTTGGAACAGGCAGAGGATATTGAGATGGCTTACTTCAATACGTTCCTACTGTGAGATGTTTAAAGGACCAGCCTGGCAGGAGTTCCTGCACCTTCTTACTAATAACGTCCAAGGAAAAACAAAGCATGTTTGCAAAATTTAAAAATGTTATTTAAAAAATTCTATTAAATGTAAAAGAGTGACATTGTTAATAAAATTATATAGGTTTCAATTCTATAATACTTCACCTGTATATTGTATTGTGTATTCGTCACCTCAAGTCAAGTCTCCTTTCATTTTAATGTGAGTTTTATTGTGTTCGCTCAGTTACTAGTCATACACTACTATATGTCAATGGCCTCACTGCTCCTCTCAGTATTTTAATTTGATCTTCAATCTGACTGACCTTCAGCAAGCTTTTGTGAAAGCAAATTAGTCCTTGGAAGGAAATCCACTCCACTACCCACATCAGAAGAGCATCTACCCTTGGGACCCAGGGTCTCAGCTCTGCAGTTCCACAGGAGTAGTCCAATCTCTCACCCACCGTAAACACACACTAATCAGACACCTTGTGCTCTGACCCACTGTGAACACACACTGAACACCAGCAGGCACCTTGAACAAAGTTGTATCTTTATGTTTTAATTCAAGAGAAGCAGAGAAACTGATATATATTTTTTTAATGTGGTTAGATTAGGTGCATGCTTTTCTCTGAACAATTTAAATTACTGAGAAATTTAATGAAATATATAGATGATTAAAGAAACAATTTTAGATACCACTTTGAAGATTTTTCCTTACCTAAGAAACCAACATTACAGGGGCAGAAAATGAATTGTTGGAAATTCCACCATTTTTTATTCCCTATTCTCTAGCAGAGATATTAATATTAACAGTGAAATGAGCTTTAGGGAACTGGATATAGCACTGCTCACACCATCAGACTATAATCTGTATAAATATGGCCCAAAGAACTAGAGGAGATTGAACTTTTGGTAGAATGTGTTACCAACTTTCAGAGCCTCTCTCATACTTATCAGATTTCCTGTGTACTCTGAGCTTCATCTATAGACAGTATATTAAAAGCTATTGAAACATATTTTTAAAATCCAAATATAATAGCTAAAGAGTTCCCATTACAACTGCTTTTACAAATGATGCAATAAATTCATATTATGCCAAGTAAATAATAACTTTTAGTTATAAATATAGAATTAAGTTTGCCTTTCTGATAAAGAAACTGTTTAAAGTAGAAAGGTGAAAGGAACTGGTTGAGCTATTCTAGATATTTAACATTACTTATATTGTTAAAATTTGGAAACAACTTAAACATCTAACAAATTAAAAATAATTAATTATTGCATAACTGTCTTATGCAATTTTATTTGCCCATTGAAGATAATGTTTTTGGAGAAAATGCTCACAATTATAGTGGGAAGAGAGTTGTCAATTGCTAATGTGCTATGTAAAAACATGGAATCTTTTTATAATAAATGTACATAGAATGATTATAACAGCTTCATTCTTTTCAAAATAAAACAGTGCAAAAGTATTGAAAGTTTATTCAGTTGTGCTTCTGAATTTAGATTATTCACTGATCTATAATGACAAAATATTTAATAAAATTACAGCTTATAATTTTAGTACTATGACTAACCTAAGCTAAAAAAATTAGTTTTCATTTGGGATATTGTCAGCTAGAAAAATGGATAATATTCTCTTAACCAGAATATGAAGGTCTATTCATAAGTAACTTGTCAATGCCAATGATCATTGAGGAGAAAGAGCAGAGCAGAAGGAAATCTAATTTGGACTCAGAAAGCAGTAGAACTTGCTGATACCAGTTCACATGCTGATACCTGCTGACCTGCATACAGGCTATAACCAGGTTTAGATGTTTATTTGCCAAGCTAACTGGTGCTAAACTTAATTCAAGATGTGATGGGGGGAAAAAGTGATGACTGCATTCAGACCTTTGCAAAGCTATAATGTGACCATAGGAATGAAATTTAAAATACCAATAACCATATTATTAATAGAAATGATAGAGATAAAGAGACATGAGCCATAAATTTTGCTTTCACTTCTGTGTAATAGAATCCATGGTTACACTGAGTTACCTTTTTTATATATGTTCTTAAACTTCCTAGAAAAAATAGAGTCACTTTGAAATTTTAGTCATATTTATTTGACTGATCACTGGTAACTATTGAATGATTTGATACACCAGTTATAAGTATGTTAATTTGCAAGGTTTACAGAAGATGAACATATACTCTTCACTTGGAGACAGACTGCTCTAGCATCCTATATAATAAAGAGGTAATATGCAAATTGACCAACACCCAAGATGGCCACCCCCATGTGGTCAAAGTTGGCTGCCCCATGTGGACACAAGATGGCCAGCAGGGAAGGGAAGTAGGGAGGGACCAGGCCAGCAGGAGAGGGCAGTTAGGGGTAATTAGGCCAGCAGGGGAGGTCAGTTAGGGGCAATTGGGCCAGTAGGGAAGCAGTTAGGCGTCAATCAGACTGGCAAGGGAGTGGTTAGGGGGTGATCAGGCTGGCAAGCAGAAGCAGTTAGGGGCAATCAGGAAGGCAGGCAGGTGAGTGGTTGGGAGCCAGCAGTCCTGGATTGTGAGAGGGATGTCTGACTGATCTGGCCTAAACAGGCAATCAGATATCCCTCAAGGGTCCCAAATTGGAGAGGGTGTAGGCTGGGCTAAGGGACACACACACCACCCTCCACCCCCTTGCATGAATTTCATGTACCGGCCTCTAGTAAATATATAAAGGAAAGTCAAGAATTGTCCCCATTTTCCTCTACTTATCACAAGTAATTCCAAAATAATAGAGAATCAGAATATATCCATTTCACATAAGCAACCCACATCTAACCCCAATTTAAAATTGAATTCCGAAAATCCAGTCTTCAAAATTTGAAAACAACCAGAGTTGCCTGGCTGGTGTAATTCAGTGGTTGAGCATCGACCCATGAACCAGGAGGTCACTGTTCAATTCCCAGTCAGAGCACATGCCCATCAATCCCTAGTGTAGGGCATGCATGAGGTAGCCAATCAATGATTCTCTCTCATCATTGATGTTTCTATCTCACTCTCCCTCTCTCTTTCTCTCTGAAATCAATAACAACACTTTTTTTTTTTTAAATCAACCAGAGTTTATTTAGTTCCCAGAGTCCATATAATATTTCTAAGGGCAGAGTCAACAGAATGGTACTAAGTATGCATATTGCTGCACACATACAAAAATGTAATCTTGGAAGAGGAAAATTTTTTATGTTATTCACTAGTTTTTAGATGTCACAGTCTTACATATACTAGCTTGATATTTCAGGTTCAGAAGAAATATGTCTCCTATATTTAGTGTGTTGGCATTTTTATGTGTTTTGAGTGCTTGTTTTTCAGTTTTAAAAGATGTTCAGCACCCTCAATTTTCGCATTGCTGTGAACATAATCTTTTTTTCTGAGTTAGTTAGGCAGGCCTACCTGACTACATTCCTATGCAAATCAAGGAAGGGTTGTACTTTTTCTTATCCACTAGTAGATGACTTGCTTCATGTGATTTTCAGAAAGGCTCATATACTGCCACTTTGTTTCTTCATGATTTCTTTTGAAATGTCAGAATCACCGAAATTGAGCACAAAAGTTTTTCTTTTCTATAAATATTGTCTCAAGGTAACATTAGCTAGATCTCAGACAAGGAAAAAGATCATTTAATTAAGCTTTGAAGTCTCTCAAACACAAAGGACATGGAAAAACCCAAAGGACAGAAATTGATCTTGAATTATGAACAGCCTAAATTATGATCCTAAAGCTAAAGAAGATAAATGATGGTGTTTGAGTCTTAGTGCTTGCTGAATGGTCTCTAGCTGCTACAATTCTTTTTAAAAAATGTATCTTTGAACAGATCAGGAAAATAGTACAAATACATCATTCTCCATCAAATTGTGCTCTTCATTTTGAGTCCAGAGCGCTACTAGAAAGATTAAGGGTCTCACATTGGAATCCAATCACCTCATATATGAAATGGATATTTTAAAAAATAGATGTAAAAAGCACACTGAAGAAGGGACAGATCACTGTCAAAATATGCAAACGTTGTATGTTTATTCAAATTTATTGAAACAATTTGGTCTTGGGCTAAATTATAGCCACCTTTTCTTTTTTCTTTTTTTATGTGTGTTCTAAACCATGATTTGTAGTTCCTTTCATTTTATATTTCAGCACGTTCAATAGGTCAACTATGGAGAGACTGAGTGTACATAAAAAGTACCAATTTGTATATATGGATTTCAAAACTTATTTCTGCCTTTTTTTATGGATTGTCTGGTTAAATTTAGGCAAATTATCTAACATCTCAAAGCCACAGTTTTCTATCTTGACAATAGAGATAACCCTTCTACAAATACTAGAAAATGTTAACAAGTTAAATGAGCTTTCTGCACTCACTATTTTGGTAAAGAATGTATCGTTTCATTATACCCCATTTATTCATTATCTTGTAAATTATTTTATGAAGTCTCAATTGGTGGAGCACATCTATGCTATTACATTATTTTCTGCTGTCAGCTACTTTTTTCTCATTATATGCATGTTACTAAGGAATGCTAGACATCTGAAGGTGGCTACAGTCCATTTCAGTATAAAGGGATAATAGAATGTATGGTGTGGTGTTTGTGTGTGTGTGTGTGTGTGTGTGTGTGTGTGTGTGTGTGTGTGGTTCATTTTGCTGCAAAAAGCTTTATTGTTTTATTTGGTCCAATGCATGGAGAGGCCTTCAGGTTGGCTAAAAGAATGGCTAGTAATTTCGGGAAGAGGCTCAGATAAAAGCCAGACATCTGGGCTCCAAAGGCTCCTAATTGTGCTTGAGGCTGAGCCTTTCAAAGAGATACCTGCCCAGCCCAGCCTGGGCGTCAGTCAGGTGTCTCCCATCTTCTTAATGAGTTTTACCTGCTCACCCACGAAGTGGTTCTCCTGGAAGTCAGAACTGAGGGTCTGTGTGGGGAGAACCCAGGGCCGGCAGCTCCACAAGGGCCTGGTTCAGGTTCCTCTCCAAGGCCAGGGCTCCTTCCCTGGCCTCCTGAGTTTTGCCCACTCACTGAAGGAAGGCTTTTCAGCATAGCACGTCCTGGAAGAGAATGCAGCCATCGTGTTGGTTTTGCAACTTTAAGAGATGCTCAGGTCCCCAAAAAGGCGAAGAAGGCAGAAGAAATGGCCCACACCCTGGATAGCCACATCATCGCGGTTAAAATAGAAACCCAGAGAGAAGTAGATGTGGGAGGCCCGCAGATGCAGGCTGGCCAGGCGGTTGACTGCAGCCTCCACCTTAGTGGAATAGTTCTGATGGATTTGGGAGCTCATGGTTGTTCAGCAATGAGTTGGCTGGTCTTGGAGGTGGTGACTGGATAAGACTCAGAGAGTGGCTGGAGGCTGGAAGAAGGGGCATTCCTGGGTCTGTTCAGTTTAAACACTTGAAGCAAGAAACAGAACTGGGAACACTGGGAGCACTGCCAGTAGAACGAATGTTGCTACACTTTTCTAAATACTTCTCTCTGACTTTTGGACTAAGCATTTCTTTTGTCTGCTTCTATTATGTTGTTTAATAGTTTCTCAATTGCAAGGAAAGAATTAAAATATTCTCCCCCCAAATTTGTCTCCCTTCTATTATCTTAGATACATGTTTGTCATATGTAGGCAGTTCATAGCAACTAATTTACATTTTCATTTTTATGCAACTTTCAAAAGTATTGCACCTTTCATTTTCTGTTTGTTTAAACTGTCCCATGGAATACTGAAAGTTGATATTTAGTGATGTGGTAAAGGAGATAATGAAGTTCTTAAAGTCTCTGAGAAATTGAGCTCTTCTCTGCTCCCTCTCACTGGTTGTCTGAGATACAAATTAAAATTTGCACATAGAAAGGCCTTGAAAGTAGAACTATAATAAACATTATGATGTCAGCTGGATGGGGGAAGCTGAGAAGAGTTGGCTTACATTAACCCATTATATTAATTAATGGTCATGAAATGATGGGACGTACTCATACAAAGAGAGCTCAACTGCTTCAAGGTTATAGCAGAATATGAGTCTGAAAACGTTGACAAAAATCAAAATTATAAATATTCATATTTTCCTCTAGATTCTTGTTTTGTCTTGGAAGAAATATAACCCAGAAAAGTGAAATGACCTACACAGGTTGTTACTCATTTAATCCTTGAATAAGACGTTTAACCTTTAAGATTTCAAAATATATTTCTCTCTAAAATTGGGGTGATTGAAGTGGAATCTGATTCCTTGCTTCTGCCAGAAAGTTTTTTATGAATCCTAAGAGCTCTGTAACTTTCCATTGATCTGAATTGTGTCTCATTTTCCACAGAAAGGGCAATAACAATAGTTATTGAGTCCTTACTATTAAGTTCCATTTGCTGCCTTGGATCTATGGCACCTGATGCAGACAGATATGCTGATAATACAGGGTCTTCATGGCTTCATCACTTGACTAAACAAATAAATTATATTTAATATTTTAATTAATGTCATAGAGAAGGAAAGAATTATGGTTACTAAAATGTGATTCTCCAGTTTATTTTAGCTCTCTAACAATTTTGGTGAAGCAAAGTACAATATTACAATCTGAATATACTATAGTGTTTTGGACAAAGATGTGGGCTCTGTGCAGGGTCAGACTGTATTCAAATCCTTATTTACACTATTCTTTTATTTATTTATTTATTTATTTATTTATTTATTTATTTATTTAATAGAGAGAGTGGAAGGAGGGAGGAGAGACAGAAAGAGAGAAATAGCTATGTGAGAGAGGCACATCAATTGGTTGCCTCCCACATGCACCCTGACCAGGGCCAGTGATTGAGCCTGCAACTGAGGTACATGTCTAGAATTGAAACCTGGACCCTTCAGTCCCCAGGCTGAGGCTCTATCCACTGAGCCAAACTGGCTAGGGCTATATATACTTTTCTGAAGCTTTAGTCTTGATTTTCATTATGTTGATCAGATGAGATAATTTGATAGTTTTCATCAATTATTAAATAATAATAAGTATGTAGAACAATGCTTAAAATGTATTTTAAATTAAAAATAAATAAATATTAAAGATAAATAAAATGTAATAAATATATATCAAATTAACTGAAATGTTATTGTCAGATATGAATATGATTAGCAAATTTCCTTAATGTCTACTATTTGAATTTGTCGCCTACTTTTTCTCCATGAAAATAATCGATGAATGCAATATAACATATGTGGCAATAGTTTTGACCTTTAGGATTATGAGCCTCATGCTCACTCTATTTGGATTTTCCACCACCCACCTCTTGCTTAATATTCTAGACACTTGGGGAGTAAACTCAGAGACTAAATTTAAAAAATTGTCTTCAAGCTCAAAATTCACACAAATAACCTATTCAAATACTAAAATCAACCCAATATAAAATAACTAAATTGAACATACTAGTAAAAGACATGAAGATATATTGCATGAACTTTAAACATTGTTTCTCCAGTGATGGGAGTTTGGTCTCAGCCAGGAGGGAGTGGCCTAAATATTGCCAATGTGTGAAAAGGGATCTTTTAAAGCTATATAGACTTCTTACATCTCCAATGACCATATAATGACAAGACCGATTGTAAGTGAAATGCTGAGTCCTTTACAGAAGACCAAAAATCATTTTATGTTCTTCACAGAAATAAGCCAATCCAATGAATTAATTTGGACCACTAATGGATTTAATCTTTAGGGCCAATTCTCTCTGTAAAAATTTCAATACTGAAGTAAGGGTAGTGGGAAAATTGCAAACTAAAATATCTATACTAATAAAAGGGTAATATGCTAATTAGACTGGATAGACCAGACATCTTCCAGGCATCACTCTGGACGTCCTTCCTGACAAAGCTGGGGCCCAGGCAAAGCTGCCCAGGGTCCCGGGTGCCTGCGGCTAGTCAGAGGGAGGGAAGCCCAGGTTCCAGGTGCCTGCAGCTGGCCAGATGGAGGGAAGCCTGTATCCTGGGTGCAGGGGCTGAGGCAGAGGTGGTTAGGGGCCATCAGACAGGCAGACTAGCAATTAAAGGTGATCAGGCTGGCAGGCGAGTGATTAGGGGCAATCAGGCAGGCAGGCAGGTGAACAGTTATGAGCCAGAGGTCCTGGATTGTGAGAGGGTGCAGGCTTGCAGGCTGGGCTGAGGGACCCCCCATCCCCTGTGCACAAATTTCTGTATATATAAAAGCTTAAGCAATTGTTCAACCATTTGACTGGTAGCTATGACACACACTGACCACCAGGGGGCAGACGCTTAACTCACAGGCATGGAAACATGGAACAGACTAATAAATCTCAGTGGGAAAGAGGGAGGGGGGAGGGCAGGAAGAGATTAACCAAAGATCTTACATGCATACTCGAGGCCCAGATCCATGTACCAGTGGGGTCCCTAGGCCTGGCCTGTGCCCTCTCACAATCCAGGACCCCTTGGGGGATGTTAGAGAGCAGGTTTTTAGTATTCAACTAAAAAAATGAAAACAAGCTTCAGTTATCTTAGTGGTTCATAAAGCATTAAAGCACTGGAAAGTAGTAGCAATTAAATATGTTTGTTTTAAAAATTCAGACATTTGTACAGTTATAACCAATGAGAACTAAATAAGCTGATCGTTATGTGTGGGAAACTAAAATATCAAGATTTAAAGTTCAGCCGAAACCGGTTTGGCTCAGTGGATAGAGCGTCGGTCTGCGGACTGAAAGGTCCCGGGTTCGATTCCGGTCAAGGGCATGTACCTTGGTTGCGGGCACATCCCCTGTAGGGGGTGTGCAAGAGGCAACTGGTCGATGTTTCTCTCTCATCGACGTTTCTAGCTCTCTATCTCTCTCCCTTCCTCTCTGTAAAAAATCAATAAAATATATTTAAAAAAAAAAAGATTTAAAGTTCATCCTAATTGTGGAGCAATTTATGAACATCATCCTAGAATCAGGTGACTCTTACCATTTATTCAAAGCAAAAGCAAAACAAACAAACTCCACTGGAGGAATGCCTATTTTCAAGGTTCCTGTGAGCATGTAGAAGAATATATGCTGACGGAAAGATGTCTAAACTGAAATTCGCTTAATAGGTTATAAATACCCAATGTCTCTTGGTAGATATTGTTACTTCTTTCCTTTTTTCTTTGAAGAATTTTTAAAGTAAAGCTTTGAGAGATTGTTTAATTTGAAAATCACCTCTCTATTTGGTCAGTGCCTTTCCCAAATCTAAGAGAAAGTTATTTAGTAAAATTCTCTTTCCCAAAGTGAGATTTAATAAGGGCAAATGCAAAACAGTCCACATATGACAGGAAAATCACAAATGCAAATACAAACCAGCTAAACTGTAGCGGAATGTCCATTACATCTTTACAATAGTTCTTGGAAAATTCTCTTCAATTAACTGATGAGTGTAGGAAGTAAGAGAGAGTTGTAATGCAGGATTTCAGAATGAAATCAATTCTGGATAACTGCAAATCTCACGGCAGAATTACACAATCCACAGACCTTGCTGCCAGCTGCAGCTGCATGAATGTAACAAACACAAGGTTGTTTGAAAGACAGCAAAAAAATTTGAAGCACTTGAAGACTCAGTGGGGATAGATTCCATCTTAAAAATTAATTTTTAAGCCCTAACCGGTTTGGCTCAGTGGATAGAGCAACGGCCTGTTGACTGAAGGGTTCAGGTTCAATTCCAGTCAAGGGCATGTATCTTGGTTACGGGCACATCCCCAGTAGGGGGTTTGCAAGAGGCAGCTGGTTTATGTTTCTAACTCTCTATCCCTCTCCCTTCCTCTCTATAAAAAATCAATAAAATATATTTTTAAAATTAATTTTTAATCTAAGAAATGAGATTAAAGTAACTATTTACAAAATATGTTGAGTGATTCATATTTTTAAGGATTTAGGTATCATAGAATATGTACATCCTGATGTTAGCTGTTATAAATATTCAATTTTTAAAAAGAATTGCTTTTTTATAAAACATAATTATCAGGGAAATTAATCTTGATCACAATTAATTTGTTAATTTTTTGCTATCAAGAGTTTTCATACATTGATCCATCTTTTATTGCCCTAGCTTACCATGGAAAATAGAGAGAAAGGGACCATAGGAAAGAAATAATGGGGAATAAAGAATTTAATATGATTATTATCACCCTAAATAGTAGTTATCATGGTAATATTTAATATTTGAAATATTTAAAAATCCACATTACTATACTGGGATAGGATATACATATTTTGGACATATTCATGTATCCTCTATAACAGTATATAGGCAAAAGCAGTGAACATCTATCATAATAAACAAATTGTCCTAATAGCATACATTCCAAGATTTTTAGTCTAACCTTACACAATTAATGTGTCATCTATAATAATAAAAGCATAATATGCTAATTAGACTGGACAGCCAAACAACCTTCTGGATATCATTCCGGATGACCTTCTGGATGAAGCTGCAGCAGTGGGGGCTAAGGCAGAGGCAGTTAGAGGTGATCAGGCAGGTAGGCAAGTGGTTAGGGGTGATCAGGTAGGCAGGCAGGCAAGTGAGTGATTAGGAGCCAGCAGTCCTGGATTGCAACAGGGTGCAGGTCAGGCTGAGGGACCCCCCCTGTGCATGAATTTTATGCATTGTGCCTCTATATATATAAAAGCCTCTGCCTGCCTGATCACCCTCCCACCCCCCCACCCCCATGCATGAATTTTGTGCACTGGGCCTCTAGTGTATATATAAATATAAACTGATTGGAGGCCCTGGTTGTATAGTTCAGTTGGTTAGAGCAGCGTTTTTCAACCGCTGTTCCGCGGCACACAGATGTTGCCTGGTGTGCTGTAGGTGCAGACAAGACAAGAATTTTATAATTTTTCACTATTTTGTTTACTTAATATTTCATAATAAAGTAATTATAAAATACTTTCTTTGTGTTTATTTGATTCCTATTCAAGAGAATTACTTTATATATAGTCAATATAGGCACAGAGTTAAATTTTTTAACATTTTCTAATGGTGGTGTGCCTCGTGATTTTTTTCATGAAACAAGTGTGCCTTTGCCCAAAAAAGGTTGAAAAACACTGGGTTAGAGCATTATTCCTGTATGCCAAGGTACATATCTTGCTGCTTATTGATAGCTGTACTGTATAGAAGATGAGTGGGAGGGCGATAAAGCTGCCAGGGAAGTATCACTTAGGTACCACTGACATTAGCTTTTATGGGCGGTTGATTCTATGGGTCAGCCGCCCATGAAAGCCATCCCAGAGCCATCCAAATTCTATGGATGGCTCTGGAAGGCTTTAAAAGCCATAACTGGTATAGACAGTCTGTGGCAAGTCTAGTCCTTTCCTTTTTTCTATTTTCAATACTCTTACAATCTCATTTCTTATTGAAAATATTTAAGCTATTGAAAATACTTCTAAAAAGAGTCATTATTTTCTTGCTGGTTAAACGTGGTTTGAAAACAGACATGTAGTAATATTAATAGTTAACATTTGTTGAGTGCTTAGCCTGACCTAACTGCTGAGCTAAAGCACTTTGAGCACCATATCTCATTTATAAATTAATGATGATTCATTTGCATTTTACCTGTGTTGTGACTAAAGTTCAGCAAGGTTATGTGAAGTAGAGTAAGCCCATTTTTTCGCATAGGTAATTATGCCCTCTGCTGGTAGTTAGAAGTTTCTGTACCATCTACTTTTTAACATGATGCTCTTCACATGAGCATTAGATGCCATCAGCAGGTAGATTAATTATAGACTACTTTCATCACTGGCTTGCTGATCCTCAGATCCGAATTCTACCAGGAAGGCTTTAAAAATGTAAAAGTTCACTTAGGGGAATGAAGGATTCTTATACAAAGTTAGGTCACAGAAAATGATTTTCAAGGTAGAGAAGAAATTGTCTGTGATGGGGCTTGGAGGGGAGGAAGGAGAAATTCTGTTAAAATATCTTGGAATTATTATCAAGAAAAAAGTGCACTGAATTTGGATACTGTGGAAATAATAGGAAATAATTGTCTGTCCCAAGGATGTGGTAATTATCATTAGGAGGGTGGGGGGGGGAGGCAAAAAAGAAATAATAATAACCTAAGCAAAACATTTATAATTTTTTTTTTTGGCAAAACTGAGTATGAGTAAGAATTAAATAATGTCAACTGGAAGGATGTAATTGGAAGACCTAACCATCATTCAAATCTTTGGATTTGCATTCCCACAGTTTCATTTGAAGGGCATCAGATTCAAAAAGTCTCCCTCTGATTTTCTACCTTAGGGGAAAAGTCTATTGTAAGTCTCTACTCCAGGAGTTGGCAGAAGATCAGATTTCTCAGTATATGTGCCTATCTGCAAGATCATCTAGAGGAGGTATTTAACACCATCCACAAGGAAAAGCTAAGATTTGTGGTAGGAAACATGACCTTCTCTTTATCAACTATTCCTCATGCGATCATCATATCAGCAGAATTTATTACAGGGATTACAGTCAATGGATTTCTGATAATCGTCAGCTGTAAGGAATTGATCAAAAGCAGAAAGCTAACACCAATGCAGCTCATTTTAATATGTCTAGGGATGTCTAGAGTTGGTCTGCTGATGATGTTAATGGGACAAACTTTTTTCTCTATGTTCTTTCCACTTTTTTATCGGACAAAAATTTATGGTGCAGTGATGGTGTTCCTTTGGATGTTTTTTAGCTCTGCCAGTGTCTGGTTTGCCACCTGCCTTTCTGTATTTTACTGCCTCAAGTTAGTAGGCTTCACTCATCCCTGGTTTCTTTGGCTGAAATTCAGGATCTCAAAGTTAATGCCTGGGCTGCTTCTGGGAAGCTTGCTGGCCTCGGTGAGCATTGCAATTCTGTCTATCGAGGTAGATTACCCTAAACATGCAACGGACGATGTCACAGACGATGTCCTCAGAAATGCCACACACACCGCATCTAAAATCAAAATTAGTGAAGTGCTTCTTGTCAGTCTTTCACTCCTATTTCCTTTAGCCATATTCCTGTTGTGCACTTTTATGTTACTCATGTCTCTCTACAAGCACACTCATCGGATGCAAAAGGGATCTTGTGGTTTTAGAAGTGTCAGCACAGAAGTCCATATAAATGCCTTAAGAACAGTGCTAACATTCGTTGTTTTCTTTATTTCTTATTTTGCTTCCTTCATAACAAACATGGCATTCATTATTCCTCACGGAACTCAGCGCTACTTTCTGCTGAAGGACATAATGGCAGCATATCCCTCTGGCCACTCGGTTATAATAATCTGGAGTAATTCTAAATTCCAACAGTCACTCAGGAGACTTTTCTGCCTCAAAAGGAATCAATGAAGAGAAGTACCAATGTAAAAACATTTTGTTATTTTCTTAACATGGAGCCAATGGACTTGTGTTTTGTTTTGTTTGCTTTATATGAATTGTGTGTGTTCTCCTATCTGGCAATTTCCTGTCCATCTCCCAAGACATGTGAAGCACTAATTTTGATGTTGGATGGATAGGATATCTCTTTTCTAGGGCTCATGTACTTAAAAATATTGTAATAGTAGCACATTTAAATAGCTAGTCCTTGCATTGGCATGGTAGAAATCAGAATAAAATGCTAAGACTTCTTTTGGCTGATCAATGTAGTTCTGTTATGTCTTCCCAGGTTGTTAAGAATCTTCTGATTTAGGTGAGGAAAATCACATAGATTTAGACTGAACAATAAAATAAATTGGCTATTTGGTTACACATAACTATTTTTCTTTTCTTTTTAAATGTATTTTATTGATTTTGTACAGAGAGGGAGGGAGAGAGACAGAGAGTTAGAAACATCGATGAGAGAGAGTCATCGATCAGCTGTCTCTTACATACCCCCGTACTGGGGATATGCTCGCAACCAAGGTACATGCCCTTGACCGGAATCAAACCCGGGACCTTTCAGTCCCCAAACCGACGCACTATTTATTGAGCCAAACTGGTTTCGGCCACATAACTATTTTTCAAAGACAGTCATGAATGTAAATATTGTTAAAATTCAAATTATGTGTTGAAAGGGCATAAGGCAACGAACCCAGTCACACAGGTTACTGTCTTATTTTGCTTTTGATTTGCTACTAGTTTAGGTTAGTAAATGCTCAGAGCTGTGCATATGCATATACACACACAAATCCAGGGTCTCCATTTTTTAAAAGATGAAGAAATATTTCCCCTGCATTGTTAAACTCATGCCCAAAGAGAATTGAGGGAGGCTGCTGACAATGAATTCCAAGCAGGAAACCATTCAATTGGTGCCTTAACCCTTTGGTGTCTTAATTCCTTCCAACCGAGAATTTCATCTGGAGTATGGCAACAGCAAATGACTTAAAGACCCAGAGAAGATTTTGAAATCTGTTACTAAACTTGAATGGATTCTGCTAATTTTTAAGGATCTTAAAGCGTCTTGCTTTCGGGAAGAAAAGAATTTTACAGTATCTTACATATCCAGAATATCTGTCTGTTTTCATCCGTGAAATTTTCATTGGCTCTTTAAAACAAAAGCAAAAGATGTGTAGTTGTTTTAATTATAAGTAAATTGTAATTAAAATGGATTAGAAGTTGTCAGAATGAAAAAAATAAAATGAGTGTGTGTGCGCGCACATATATATGTGTGTGTGTGTTGTTGTTGTTTTTTAACTTTACCAAATATTTTCACACATAATTGTTCAGTTTATTTTCAGACTATTCTGTAAAGTAGGTAGTGGGATTATCTCAGTTTTATACTTGGAAAAGTAAGATTTGCCTAAGGTCGCTCCACGGTGTAAAGAGAAAAGGTCGATTTCAATAAGAGTGTATATGCTGGAAAACTAGCTCTCTGTGTATTAGACTTAGAGGGGGTGGAAGCCATTAGGGGTGGAATAAGAAAGCGGACAGTGGGCCGAAACCGGTTTGGCTCAATGGATAGAGCGTCGGCCTGGGGACTGAAAGGTCCCGGGTTCGATTCCGGACAAGGGCATGTACCTTGGTTGCGGGCATATCCCCAGTAGGGGGTATGCAAGAGGCAGCTGATCGATGACTCTCTCTCATTGATGTTTCTAACTCTCTATCTCTCTCCCTTCCTCTCTGTACAAAATCAATAAAATATATTTAAAAAAAAAAAAAAAAAAAAAAAAAAAAAGAAAGCGGACAGTGGGAAACAAAGGAATAACATACCAGGTTTGCAATCTTTGTCTGTGGCTCTGCTCTGTGTCACAGATTCCTCAGTGCAGATGCTCACTGACACATGAAAAATGCTAACCAGATTCTATGCTTAGAGTTGAGGGGAATGAGTCATTGATGGGTTTTATGATACTGTACTATAATCCCATGTTATACATAAGTGACAAATCAAAGAAGATATTTAAATGTCATAATTCAATACCCCACTGTCACCTTTGGACAAATCATCTAAACAAAAAATCAGCAAAGAAATATCAATCCTAAATGATTCACTAGACCAGATTGAATTAATCGACATCTTCAGAACATTCCACTCCAAAGCCACAGAATATACATTCTTCTCAAGTGCACATGGGTCATTTTCAAAGATAGACCACATGTTGGGACATAGGCAAAGTTTCTTCAAATTCAAGAAGAGAGAAATCATATCAAGCATCTTCTCAGATCATAGTGGCATAAAACTGTAAATTAACTATAATAAAAATAATCCAAAGAAATCAAACACATGGAGACTAAACAGTATACTATTAAATAAGGACTGGGTTACCAGAGAAATCAAGAAAGAAATTAAAAACGTCCTGCCAACAAATGACAATGAAAACACAACAATCCAAAATCTATGGGACACAGCAAAAGCAGTTTTAAGAAGGAAGTTCTATCTCTACAAGCCTATTGCAAAAAAACAAGAAAAAATGGTACAAATTATCTAATTCTACAACTCAAAGAGTTAGAAAAAAGAGCAACAAGAAAAGCCCAGTGTAAGCAGAAGGAAGGAAATAATAAAAATCAGAGCAGAGATAAATGACATAGAGACCAAAGAAACAATACATAAGATCAACAAAACCAAGAGCTGGTTCTTTGAAAGGATAAACAAAATTGATGAACCTCTAGCCAGGCTAACCAAGAAACAAAGAGAGAGGACCCAAATAAACAAAATCAGAAATGAAAGCGGTGAAATAACAACAGATCCTGCTGAAATACAAAGGATTGTTACAAAAATACTACAGACAACTCTATTCCAACAAACTTGACAACCTCGATGAAATGGACATATTCCTAGAAAAATACAACCTTCCAAAACTCAATCAGGAAGAATCTAAAAATCTCAATAGACCAGTGGCTTGGGAAGAAATTGAAACAGTCATCAAAAAGCTTCCAGCAAACAAAAGCCCAGGGCCAGATGGCTTCACAGGAGAGTTTTTCCAAACATTCAAGGAAGAACTAAAACCTATCCTCCTCAGACTATTCCAAAAAATTCAAGAGGAAGGAACATTTCCAAACTCCTTCTATGAAGCCAGCATCACCCTAATACCAAAACCAGATAAAGACAACTCAATGAATGAGAATTACAGGCCAATACCCCTCATGAACTTAGATGCCAAAATCCTCAACAAAATTCTAGCAAATCGACTCCAGCGGAACATCAGAAAGAACATCCATGACCAAGTAGGATTTATTCCGGGAATGTAAGGATGGTACAATATCCACAAATCAATAAACGTGATACATCACATAAACAAATTGAAAAATAAAAATCATATAGTCATATCAATTGATGCAGAAAAAGCATTTGATAAAATCCAACACCCTTTCCTGATAAAAACTCTCAACCAGGTAGGAGTACAAGGATCATACCTCAACATAATAAAAGCTATATATGATAAACCCACAGCCAACATCATACTCAATGGGAAAAAACTAAAACCATTCCCTCTAAGAACAGGAACAAGACAGGGATGCCCACTCTCACCACTCCTGTTTGACATAGTACTGGAAGTACTAGCCATTGCAATTAGACAAGAAGAAGAAATAAAAGGCATCCAAATTGTAAAAGAAGAAGTAAAGTTATCCTTATTTGCAGATGACATGATATTGTACATAAAAAAACCAAAAGACTCCATCAAAAAACTAATTGACTTAATAAATGAATTTGGCAATGTAGCAGGATACAAAATTAATGCCAAGAAATCTATGGCATTTCTATACACCAATAGTGAACTTACAGAAACAGAGATTAAAAAAGCAATCCCATTTACCATTGCACCAAAAAAATTAAGATACCTAGGAATAAACTTAACTAAGGAGGTAAAAGACCTATACGCAGAAAACTACATGACACAAAAAAGAGATAGAGGAAGATGTAAACAGATGGAAGAACATACCATGTTCATGGATTGGTAGAATCAACATCGTCAAAATGTCCATACTTCCCAAAGCAATTTATAGGTTCAATGTACTCCCCATTAAAATACCAACGGCATATTTCACTGATCTAGAAAGAACTCTCCAAAAATTCATTTGGATCAATAAAAGACCCGGGATAGCCACAGCAATCCTGAGAAAGAAGAGTAAAATAGGAGGGATCTCAACACCAGATTTCAAGCTGTATTACAAAGCCACTGTTCTCAAAACTACCTGGTACTGGCACAAGAACAGACATATAGATCAATGGAATAGAATCGAGAACCCAGATATCAACCCAAATCACTATGCTCAATTAATATTTGACAAAGGAGGCATGAATATACAATGGAGTCAAGATAGTCTCTTCAATAAATGGTGTTGGGAAAATTGGACAGATACATGCAAAAGAATGAAACTACATCATCAACTTACACCATACACAAAAATAAACTCAAAATGGATACAGGACTTAAACATAAGACGGGAAACCATAAAAATACTAGAGGCATCCACAGGCAACAAAATCTCAGACATATGCCAAAAGAACTTCTTCACTGATACTGCCCCTAGGGCAATGGAAGCTAAAGAGAAAATAAACAAATGGGACTACATCAAAATAAAAAGCTTTTTTTACAGCAAAAGAAACCATCAACAAAACAACAAGAAAGCCCACTGTATGGGAGAACATATTTGCAAATGTTATCACTGATAAAGGTTTAATCTCCAACATCTACAGCTTGTACAACTTAATAAAAGGAAGATAAATGAGCCAATTAAAAAATGGGCAATGGACCTAAATAAAATCTTCTCAAAAGAAGGAAGGCCAAGAGGCACATGAAAACATGCTCAAAGTCACTAATTATCCGAGAGATGCAAATCAAAACAACAATGCGGTACCATCTCAAACCTGTCAGAATAGCCAACATCAACAAATGAACAAACGACAAGTGTTGGCGAGGTTGCGGAGAAAAAGGAACCCTCGTGCACTGCTGGTGGGAATGCAGACTGGTCAA
Source organism: Pipistrellus hanaki (assembly GCF_964339955.1). NCBI lineage: Eukaryota > Metazoa > Chordata > Mammalia > Chiroptera > Vespertilionidae > Pipistrellus > Pipistrellus hanaki. The sequence continues at coordinate 34,973,235 of NC_140512.1, forward strand.
CCACTGTGGAGAACAGTATGGAGTTTCCTCAAAAAACTAAAAATGGAACTCCCATTTGACCCAGTAATCCCACTCCTAGGAATATATCCCAAGAAATTAGAAATACCAATCAGAAAGGATATATGCACCCCTATGTTCATAGCAGCACAATTTACAATAGCTAGGATTTGGAAACAGCCTAGGTGCCCGTCAGCAGATGATTGGATCCAAAAACCATGGTACATCTACACAATGGAATACTATGCTGCCATAAAAAGGAAGGAATTCTCATCATTTGCAGCAACCTGGATGGAACTGGAGAACATCATGCTGAGTGAAGTAAGCCAGTCAATGAAAGAGAAACACCACATGACCTCACTCATTTATCAATAATAAAGAACATTATAAACTGATGAACCAAAAGAAATAGACAGTAAAGCAACAAGCAGACTGTCAAATTACAGCGGGGAGGGTAGGGAGATCTGGGGGAGATAAGAGATCAACTGAAAGACTTGTATACATGCATATAAGTACAACCAATGGACACAAAACTCTGGGGAGGGAGGGCATGTATGAGAAGTGGGGGGAGGGAGGGCAATGGTAAGAAATGTACACAGATAATAATTTTTTTTTTTAAATCAATCTTTATTGTTCATATTTTTACAAAGGTTCCTCATTTCTTCCCCCCTACACCAGGTTCCCACCCCACCCTCCGCTCCCTCCCCATCCCCCATTGTCCTCATCCATAGGTGCACAGTTTATTTATGTTCAGTCTCTTCCTCCCTCCCTTTCCCCGATAGTAAATACCTTTTCAGATAGTAAATCAGTTACTTAGCATTTTCTCATATCAATAATACATCCACATGCCCAATGATACACTTCACACAAAAGACATTTCCAAATAGGTCAACCAGCCTCATCCAGGCCCCACCCAAGGCACTCACAGATCAACACCCAAGCGCTATACTAACACAACACATCCAGATCTAAGCCTTCATCACTTGATTCAGCAGACCCTCAAGTTCCCGCAAAAGTTTCCAGCCATGTCTGAGAGGCAGCCTTGGGGCGGGGGCAGGCGAGGAGCAAGCTGTTCCGGGCCTGGCTGCTCCGGGCCTGGCCTCTGTTGCTCTGGTTCGTTCCACAACCAGCTGCTCCGGGTCTGGCCACTGCCGCTCCCGACCTAGTTGCTCTGGACTTGGCTGCTGCTGCTCCGGGCCTGGCCGCACCTGACCCGGCTGCTCTGGGCCCGGATGCTCCAGGCCCGGCCGCTCCGGGCCTGGCCGCTCCCAGCCTGGCAGCTGCTGCTCTGGGCCTGGCCACACCCGACCAGGCTGCTCCGGGCCTGGCCGCTCCCAGCCTGGCAGCTGCTGCTCCGGGCCTGGCCGCACCAGACCCGGCTGCTCCGGGCCTGGCCGCTCCCAGCCTGGCAGCTGCTGCTCCGGGCCTGGGTGCACCCGACCCGGCTGCTTTGGGCCTGGCCGCTCCCAGCCTGGCAGCCGCTGCTCCGGGCCTGGCAGCTGCTGCTCCGGGCCTGGCCGCTCCCAGCCTGGCAGCCGCTGCTCCGGGCCTGACCGCTCCCAGCCTGGCAGCTGCTGCCACAGATAATAATTTAATAAAAAAATAAAAAATAAAGGAATACTAGTTAGCAATAAAAAAAATGTCATAATTCAGGAAATAGCACAGAGGTGATAAAGACTGGAACTCCATGAAAAATTATGAGAATTAGAGAGAATAAGGTTTTATAAATTCAGTTTTCTATGTTATGATTTTTAACTTTTAAATTTAAGTTTGCATTTTTGGATACACTAAGTTGTTGGGCTATGTTATACTAATTAATTTAAAAATGGCTAAGTCTATAGTTATATCCTTTTCAAAACAGTTTGCTTCCCCATTATGGTCTATTATAAGTTTTTCAATACCTAGTTTCACAAATGTGTAATGAAATGGCCATTTAAAATCATTAATGGATTTTGTTTTTGCTTTTCAAATATATATATCAAGTTTTCTAAGAAATTCCTGTAGCTCTGCCAGTATTCCTGAGTATGTAACTTATGCAGTATGTATGAAACTTCTGTAATTATTTTAGTCATAAAAATACATAAAGAGCCGAAACCAGTTTGGCTCAGTGGTAGAGCATCGGCCTGTGGACTGAAAGGTCCCAGGTTCGATTCTGGTCAAGGGCATGTACCTTGGTTGCGGGCACATCCCCAGTGGGGGGTGTGCAGGAGGCAGCTGATCGATGATTCTCTCTTGTCGTCGTTTCTAACTCTCTATCCCTCTCTCTTCCTCTCTGTAAAAAATCAATAAAATATATTTTTAAAAACACATAAAGGAAAACATCAATAATGTGTTACCAGGTAAAACAACCTTCTTCTCTCAACAAGTTTTAGAAAGTACCACCTCATTTCCTGCTGCCTCTTCTCTCATTGAAATGTAACTCGTGTGGTTTTATGGGCCTGAATTCATGTAAATAACTATGTTGGATTGTTTTGTTTTGTTTTGTTTTCATTTATCTCAAGCTTCAAATCATTCCTATTCATTTGGTTATTTTCACTTTTGCAATTGTTCCCTTTCATAAAAGAGATAAAATAGAAGTTAAAGTGTTTAGCTACATTATGGCATCTGCTAATATTACTCCTTCTGCCTAAGTAAAGAAACATCCTTATCCTTATTCTGGCATAACTTAGAACCAGTTTTACTTCATGATTAATTTATAGAGTATTTCAAACTGCAGTTACCAGTTATATGATGAAATTATTACTACAATGAATTTTAAGTTAACTTGTTTGTATAAACATATGTTATTCAAGTCGCTTTTTAAAAGTATGAATATTCTTAAGTACCTGGAAACATAAAAGTCAGAGGGTTGAGGTTTTTATTTCCCACATCATGTTATCTTCCCAAATTTGTGGATACTGAGTGGCACATCTCTGCACATTCCCTAGATATTCATGTGCAATAAATTTTTATTACGCACTCAAAATTATCTACCAGAGAGTAGAATTTGGATGGTTCTATATATAACTTGAACCACCTAACCATGAAATAGTATATTTCTATTATAAAATTCTGGAAAGACATTCATGAGAGCATTAAAGAGAATTCCGGTCGTTTTTACGCTGTTCACCCATTCAAATCACCACCTCCCTCTCTTTTTTATTAAGAACGCTGCTATCCTCAAGGATCAGAATTGAACTTAATTGCCCTGAGAATCTGCAGCAATCTTCTCTAACTTCAGGGATCTTTAATTTCCCATGGAAGTAACTGTTAGGACTGATCTTGGCATTTAGCACCATATTCTTATAGACCGATATATTTTCTAGCCACGTATTTATTATTTTATGAAAATCCAGGGCTATATTATATGTATTTTGGCATCCAAAACAACTAATATTAGTGAACTCAACATAAATAGATGCTTGAACATGAGGTTTTTAGAAAGAATCATGTATATCCTTTGGAGAGAAAAAAGAGAAAGCAGGGGGGTGGGTATCAGATAGGTTAATTTTATTTCCAAAATTGTAAGAAATTGAGTAAGCTAAACTCTATTGTCATTTCCATCAGGAAAAAAACACGATAAAATTGAACACTAGGGACACCAGTACCGACAAAATTCTTTGTGTCTGTTTATAAACTGGGATAAAAATCCCAAGTAATGCACTGCCACCCAGTGGCAAACCTTCGCTTTAAATGATATAATAAAGTAGACAAAAGACTACAGCCAGTCCTAGCCAGTTTTGCTCAGTGGAGAGAGCTTCAACCTGAAGATTGAAAGGTCCTGGGTTCAGTTCCGGTGAAGGGCACATGCTCGGGTTATAGGCTCAATCCCCTAGTAGGGGGCATGTAGGAGGCAGCCAATCAATGATTCTCATCATTCATGTTTCTATCTCTCTCTCTCTCCCTTCCTTTCTGAAATCAATAAAAATATATTTTTAAAAAACCAAAACACTATAGCCATTAGGAATCTTGCTTTTGGAACTGTTATATCCTGTGAGGGGGAATAAAAGAAGTTACTACTCAGGTCTTAGGAAAGTTTGGACCAAAAGAAAATAAATAGCCCAAATCAAACAAACAAACAAACTGTTAAGCAAAACAAAAATTATTTATGACTTTAGAAGATAACTGAAGAACTTGAATTTTGCTTGGGTATTCAATATCAATGAATTAATGTTCATTTTTTATATGTCATAGTGGAGCTATGCTTATGCTTAAAAAATAAAAGCATTTTTATCTTTTAGGGGAAACCTCCTAAAAGATAATTACTGATAAAATTATGTGCTATATCACAATATGAGGAATGGAAAGAGATATGTTGGAGGTGTGTTTGAAGAATTTGGGCTAGAAATTGATCACTTTTATGCTAGGTGATGGTTACATGGGGATTCATTACATGATTCTGAAAGAAAAAATCCTATACTTAGATTTATAATTCAACACATAAATATAACTCAATAAGAAAAAAAGCATTAGTACTGATAACACACACACACACACACACACACACACACACACACACACACCTAGAAAAAATAAATTTATTTCAATGGGAAAATATAGGAAAGCAGCTAAGAGTGTGGCCTCTGGAATCAGATTACCTCTGTTATGATACTCTAATAATTTTGGACAAGTTATTAAGCCTCTTTCCTTCTTTACAACATGGGATAGAAATACTACATAAATTATATGGTTGTTTTAAGTAATGAAAGAGACAAATACATACAAAGTGCTTACAACAGAGTCTGGAATATCAAGGTGTTCAATGAATGTTAACCCTTATGAACTATTAGGAAAAAAATTGCAAAATCCAGAAAGCCTCATTCATAACCCTGTTATTCAGGGAATTTAATCACTTTTACTCAAAATAAAGGAAAGTGTTACCTTTTGAAGGTGTGTTTAGTTAAATATTTCACTTGTTACAGTTAGAATTACAGACTTGAGTTGAAATTAATTTTCTTGGAGGCAACATAATATAAACTATACAACCACCAGGGATCAGTATTGTTACAAATGGAACTTCAACTGAAGAATTTTTTTTTAAATATATATATATATTATTGATTTCAGACAGGAAGGGAGAGGAAAAGAGAGATAGGAACATCAATGATGATAGAGAATCATTGATAGGCTGCCTCCTGCACCACTACCCCCCCCCCCCCCCCCCTGCCCAGGGATCACACTCACAACCTGAGCATGGAATTGAACCCAGCACCCTTATGTTCTCAGGCCGAGGCTCTACCCACTGAGCAAACCCAGTTAGGGCTGAAGAATTTTTTGAAACATAATTGACCTCACATTTTATTTAATTACAAAGTGAAAACGCTTATGGAGAGAGTTTCCTTCTTTGTGACTTTTAACATCTCCCATTGGCTTGTGGCAGGATTTAGAGCCACTCACTGAGAAGAGAACCCCGTTTAACTGCAGCTTGCAAAGGTCAAGGAACTCTTGCAAGCCGAGACATTAGTGATGTTTTTTTTAATTAGCTTCTGAAAGTGTACAAATCCTCTTTCAGTTCAAGCTAATGCATTTAAACCATCTAAGAAAAACTTTCTTTTATAACTTACTAAAAGCAATCACAGTTCATGCTACTCCAGGCTCAGCAAATATTTTAGTTTTGTTTAATAATTTTTGTGTCCCTGAAATAAGTTCAGCTCCAGAAATAGAATATGCAACTCTATGTACATTTAAGATTAAGTTGCCAAATTTTAAATAGATTCCCTTATTTTTATCCAGTTTAAAATACTATTTCTGATTTACTTATACAAGAATAAATGAAGTACTGGTCTTCATCATGAAATGAATAGTTTATACAGTATCTTGAATCTTAGCTTACTTTCTTTCAAATTTTCATATACAAGTTTTAAATATTATAACAAAATCCTCAAAATTGCATTTTGCCAATGGAATATTTGTTATTTGGAAAAAACAAATTCCAAATACAATAAGATACAGTATTTATTAGTAACAGTACAATCTTTTCCATATATATATATATATATATATATTCCCAGTATAATTTACCAAACTTTGTGACAACTTATGAAAGAGACATTTTTAAAAAAATATATTTTATTGATTTTATACAGAGAGGAAGGGAGAGAGATAGAGAGTTAGAAACATCGATGAGAGAGAGTCATCAATCTGCTGCCTCTTGCACACCCCCTACTGGGGATATGCCCACAACCAAGGTACATGCCCTTGACCGGAATCGAACCCAGGTCCCTTCAGTCCCCAAGCCGACGCTCTATCCACTGAGCCAAACCGGTTTCAGCAAAAGAGACATTTTGGATTAAAATTTAAGCATTGCACTAAGTACAGGTAATTAATGTTAGAAAATGAACTTCAGCAATATATTTTAATAGTAATACTTATAACAGCATAATACTAAAGCTTGATTTTTATTTATCACCTTTTAATAAGGTGGTAGCCTATAGAAGCTCTACAATCATAGGAACTATAAATAAAGTATTTTCATGATGCTTAAATCATTTTTTAGTGGAGCCAGAAAGAATCCAGTCCCTTGATCAAGTGATCATTATTTTTTCCTGGGTTTCAATGGAATGCTGGAAAATTACCAGTGACATGTCAAAATTCCAGGCTTGGTAGACACTGTTGGTGCTGCCTATATCCTCTCTCTCTATCCTGCCAGAGCATTTCTGCTTAACTTCCTCTCCTTACTGAAGGCTCTGGCTGCTGGAGGGCCACAGGTCAGAAGCGCCCAGCAACAGTCCTGACACTGAACTGAGGGGCCTGTCCTCCAGTGTTCCTCCAGGCTCCCCAAGACAGTGAAGCTCCAGTGAACCCACTTCCTTGGCTTCTTTCCTTTTCCTGTCTTCCTTTCTTCCATTCTTACTCTGTTTTGAGGATCACCTCTGTAAGGTAAACCTCACGTTTTAAAAAAGTTGATTCCGGAAATTCTGATCTCACACCTCTTTGTTCTTTTAGATAGCTGAGGGCTTCCAGAAATCTCTCTTGAATGTTTATCTTCCGTGCATTTCCTTATGAAAACATGGGTGGATTTGGGCATTGTCCTGGATCCTAGGGAAATATGCACTGTGCCAGAAGGAACAGAAAAGTTCCAAAACAACAAGTCACTTTTCAAACTAAAGTTGCCTACATTGAAATTCCCTTGCAGTAACAGTGATAAGAATACTGTCATCACGGCTTTGATTTAGTTTGTGAAAGTTAGATCTCTCAACCATACCTGGAAATGCTGAAAAAAACTTGCCCTTTCTGTTAACACCCAAAGTCAAAGTGATGTTCTAGCCTCAGGTGAAGCTAAGAAGCAGATAAGCGAGAATAATGCTTACTCATTACCAAGCTTTCCTAAAGCAGGCATTGCAAATTCTGTTGGTTTGCATCCTTCACTTAACAAGAAGAATTATATATATAGCCACATATTCTCTTAGAGGATAAATATCATGCTATCTGGGGAGGATATAAATGGTAAAAGGTAAAAATATAGAGAACAATGTGACAACCTGAGTTGAAATATACAAGAAGGACCCTTTTCCAGGGGGATTTTCCAATGATAAAAAAAAAAAAAAAAAAGAGAGAGAGAGAAAAGTTTACTTTGTGGTACAGCACCATTTCTTAAGGTTTAAATTTTCCCCTAGAAGTAGATTTCTTTTCAGAAATCTTAGAGTAGTATCTATTTCTCAAAAGAATTCAAGAGTTATACATATGAACTTTATGTTCATATGTATAAGGTGACATAAACTAAGACAATCAACATTTATTTTGTAGGTTTATGGCACATTAAATCACAGCCTGAATCTTTCTTTTTCTTTTCCCCCCAATATATGTTTTGAAGTTTTGGTGTTTTTGTTTTTTCAAACATTCAAATATATTAAAAGAGAGATCTCTGAGACAAAAACTGTCCTTGGTCCTAACCAGTTTGGCTCAGTGGATAGTGTTGGCCTGAAGACTGTATGGGTCCCGGGTTTGATTCTGGTCAAGGGCAAGTACCTTATATCTCCGTTGCAGGCTGATCCACAGCGCCCCGAAGGGCCCCATGCAGGAGGCAACCAATCCATATGTCTCTCTCACATGGATGTTTCTCTCTCTCTCTCTCTCTCTCTCTCTCTCTCTCTCTCTCTCTCTCTCTCCCCCTCCCTCCCTCCCTCCCTCCCTCTCTCCTTCTCTCTCTCTCTCTCTCTCTCTCTCTCTCTCTCTCTCTCTCTCTCTCTCTCTCTTTCTCTCTCTCTTTCTCTCTCTTTCTCTCCACCCCCTCCCTTCCACTTTCTCTAAAAATCAATGCAAAAGTGTCCAACAACAGCAAAAAATGTCCTTGAAGGTTAGGCTTGGAGAATTTCTGATTCCAGAGGGGGAAAAGTCTTTGCTTTAACATATTAATTAAAATTATTTTCTAAAATTTTGTTTTATTTTAAAATCTTGAGGGAAAATAAACAAATAACTTGAAATTTCTTTGTTTTTGATAACTATTTGCTAATTGTCATTTAAGTGAAGAAAAAAAGAGTAGATACTCATACCACTGACATTTTTATCATGTGAATTATCCTATCTTTTTTTTTTTCAGTTTAACTATGAAAACTAAATGGAATAAAATCAAATGAGGATTTAATAGCTCTGTTTGCATAAGCAACATTAAGTGGAAAGATGAGGCAATGAGTGATATCATTTCCCACAGGATGTTCTGCATAATAAAAATTCCTTGGAATTTTAACAGCTGAGCCAAGAACAAGAAATGCATTCTTTAGAAAAATAAATGTAGCAAATACTGGATTAAATACATTATACAAGTGAGTTTACGATTGTCCTTTTTACTTCACATTATCCTATAACCCAACGACTTTTAATCACTTGTAGTAAATGCACTGGTGCGAATCCCCTTCATCTCTCTCCTGCATTATTGCATAGCCTCCTATCTGGAGGTCCCCCACCTCAGTCTATGCTCAACAAACAGCAGTGTTTGGCTTTTCTAAAAGGCAATTCCTGCCCAGCAAGTGTGGCTCAGTGTTGAGCATGGACCTCTGAACTAGGAGATTCCTGGTCAGGACAAATGCGTGGGTTGCAGGCTTTATCTCCAGTGTGGGGCACACAAGAGGCAGCCAGTCAATGATTCTTTCTCATCATTGATGTTTCTATCTCTTTCTTCCTCTCCCTACCTCTCTGAAATTATAATATATATTTAAAATTAAAAATAAAAGGCAGTTCCCATCATGCCATTCCTCTGCTCAAAACTCCGATGTCTTTACATCTTAAGTCAAAATGTTTTCAGTAGCCTACATGGTCTACTTTATAAGAGACACAGCTTGTAAAGAGGATCTGGAAACAATATCCAGGCTTCTTAACTGCAAAACCTGGTCCATGTGCAAAACCCTTCAATGCACAGGCAGACACTCTATTCACTGAGCCAAAACATTTTTAATATTTTTAAACAAATAAAAGTACTTTCTAAAAAAAAAAAAAAAAAAAAAAAAGTACTATAGTGCCAAACCATAGAAAACACTCAAATACTATTTATGTAGTTCTTCCAATTAATAGTGAGGCTTAAATCAATGAGCACTCTTTATATATTTTAGTGGCCAGATTACTCCATATGTTCACATTACTTTTCCATAAAGTTCCTTGACTTTATTTTGGCTGCATCCTTTTGTTTTTATATATTCCTAATATTCTTAGTTATTTACAGGAAGTGAAAAGATTTTCACAGTCTACCACCCATCATTTAATTTTGTATTTTTTTGTCCTGTTTTGAGGCCACATCTTTAGTTGAACGTAGTCAAAGTGATAAAATTTTCCTTTATATTTATATTTCATGGTATTTTGGGTATTAAGAAATCATTTTTTTTACTCAGAAATCAAATACACATACAGTTTTTAGTATTTAAATTTATATCTCACTTTATAACACATTCTAACTATTTAATAATCTTGTTTGACTTTCTTATTCTATTAGTTTGTTAGGAGATTTCTTAGCTTTTTATTCTCAGACTACAGGCCCGGTGCACTGGGGATGGGGGTCCCTCTGCCCAGCCTGCACCCTCTCCAATCTGGGACCCCTCAGGGGATGTCCCAGGGATCAGTCCTAAACCAGCAGTCGGACATTCCTCTCACAATCCAGAACTGCTGGTTCCCAACCACTTGCTTACCTGCCTGCCTGATTGCCCCTAACTGCTTCTGCCTGCCAGCCTGATCACCCCCTAACCACTCTCCTGCCAGCCTGATCAATGCCTAACTGCTCCCCTCCTGGCCTGATCGCTCCCAACTGCCCTCCCCTGCCAGCCATCTTGTGGTGGCCATCTGTGACCAGATGGGCGCAGCCATCTTGTTCGAGGGCGTGACAGTTGATTTTCATATTACCTATTTATTACATAAGATTACTATCTGCCATTAATAAGTTTTTTTCTAGTAATTACTAATATCTTTTATTATTTTTTCTGATCTTATTGTATTGTCCAAGACTGCCAGTACCCTGTTAGATAGTAATGAGATATTGGGGCTCCTATTATTTTTTTCCTATATTTTTCCAATCAGATAAAATCCTTCTAAATTAAGCATATCAAACTCAAAGGCTAACATGGGCCAAATAAACAAGGCATGTGGCCCATGGGTCGCAAGTTTGACATGCTTGTTCCAAATGTTTTCCATTTGATATTTTATTGCTATAATTTATTATTGTGCCATTAGATAAAGAAGTGTTCCCTTTTTCTTAGTTTTGTCAGATGCAGAATATAGAGTTCTCTGAAATAATAAAGTAAAATATTTTCAACAATCCTTTCGATAAATTTGAATAGTCCATAGAAACCTCCATATATCAAGGTAAGGGGAAGCTAAGAGTGAAAGGAATGCCAGCCAAGTTGCTTAATTTAAACTCATATTAAGAGATGTTGAATCAAGAAGAGAATTAGCTGAAGGAAGTGATTTCTGGTCAGTGGGAAGGAAATCTTGACTTTCTTAAACAATCTGCTATTTTTGGTTTAGGTGAACTAATGAACTTTACTTTTGTAAGTACCTGCACAACAAAATGAAGATCTGATCATGTCTATGCTAAGTAATTGTTGAAGTATTTCTTGAAAATATGAAGTTATTTCTCACAAGCTGGTAAACTCAGGGCTACAAACAAAACTGAATAACATGTTAATTGTAATTATTAATAAATAGACACATTTATAAAAATCAGAGAAACAAAAGTTGTTATAATCTCAAGCAGTTTTAGCTCAATTTTATATTTTAAAACCACAATTATCTTCAGATCTCTACTCACATAAATATAAGCGTAAAGCAAAAATTATCATTTTAAAATCATAAATCTCCACAAGACCTTGGATTCTCAACTTTTCTTTTAGGCATAAGCATTCTCTAATATGTAATCTCCTAAACTGATGATGATGTCCTCTCTCAATAATCTTACAGGGGTTAGCTATTTCCTATATAATAACATAACAATAATAATAACAAATGAGCCGGGACCGGTTTGGCTCAATGGATAGAGCATCGGCTTGGGGACTGAAGGGTCCCGGGTTCGATTCCGGTCAAGGGCATGTACCTTGGTTGTGGGCATATCCCCGGTAGGGGGTGTGCAAGAGGCAGCTGATCGATGACTCTCTCATCGATGTTTCTAACTCTCTATCTCTCTCCCTTCCTCTCTGTATAAAATCAATAAAATATATTAAAAAAAATAATAATAATAACAAATGATTTTATTTATAATAAAAATATAAGATGAAAGTGCTGATTTTATCTACTATAGTAAGCAGGCTTACAAAATATAGATTATTAATCAAAACGGCAGACATTGAAGGCTAATAAAACTTTTACCTTAGTACTTACTGAGGCATTACTGTGCAATTTTTAAATAACTCATTAGTGAAAGGGAAAGTCCTAGATCCTGATTAATGCTCTTTTTTTTTTCTTTAGAAGAAAGGTGAATTTTAAAATAAGTTTTAATTTGTCTAGTATGAAGAGGGATGAAATACCCTTCCTTAGAATATATTTTCACTTTAATCATAACATATCTTTGATAATTACTGGGGCTAAGATCCCTGCTGATTATTAATTAACCTCATGTATATTGACTGTGTAGTCAGGGGTTTGCCATACATGATCTTTTTTAATCCTCAAAGCACTCAAGTTTTTAACTGCAGTTTCTATGCTTAAACCCTCAAATAATTTGGTAAATCAAACGTAAGTTACTAACAGCAGAATGTGTGAACTAAAATATAATAATGCTTTTCCTTGTACTTTCAAAGTTCTTTAGCTTGGCTAATAATCAAACTAATAGAGTCAGACTAAAAGGAGAAAATCAAATTTGTAATATGTATGCACAGAATATTCATATAAGCATGAAAATTCCAAAGACAGTGAGGCAAAATTGGGTATATATGACATTTTGGACATAGGAGAGAAGGAAGGGATGCAGTCTTAGATTTTAGAAGTGAAAATGAGCAATTTGCAGGTAATTGAGGGAGAGCCTGTAAGTAAACTTTTGCTAGAAAAGCCCAAAACAATGAGATGTGTGTTGGGGGTGGGTAAGATGGGGGGTAACTTAGTAAACATACCCCAGGCTAGATGTCCTCCCACCCACCATACTCAATTCAAAGTAGATTTATTTGCCAGTTTTTCTAACAAGTCTCTTGGGCAGAAAAGGAGGGGATGGTGAAACATTTTTCCTGAGACTTACATTCTTAATAACTAGCTTAAAATCAATATCCCAAAAAGCACAGATTTGGGGGTGGCAAAACTTTGGTTTCCTTTAAGGACTACCAGTAAAAGAAATCTATTATTAATTATATTATTTTGTTGTTTGTAATGAAAGGAAAGCAAATAAGTAGCACTCTAGAAGCATTTTTTTCTCCTTGGACAAAAGTCTACTTCCTGTCTTTGGCATATATTTAATTTCAACAACTCTGTGGTCACAATGCTGTGATGAAAATAAAATAAGAGCTTTTCAACTTTAAGAGTCTGCAACTTGGGGAATGAAGATTATTTGAAGCTAACTAGTGTGTGTGTGTGTGTGTGTGTGTGTGTGTATAACAACTCAATGAATTGCATGCACAATGAATCAATTATACTATTTAAGTTAGTTATTTATTTCCAGGGTTAAGCTATGCAACATTTCTCCTTAGTCATTAACATTCTAGAAGATCACCTACCATGAATTCAACCACAAGCTGACACCTCAAACCTCCTGACTCTTAGTAAAAAAACTTACTCACCTTACCTGTTTCTAACTAGCCTGAGAGAAGATTGATAACTTGATTTTTTAATGTAATTTAATCCAAAATCAACTATTCAATGACATCTTTTCAGCAGTTGTTACTGTTATTGTTGTAACTAGCGAGGTTATTAATATTAGTAAAAGGAAGAGAGCAAAGGGGAGGCTAGACATTATAAGCATGGTCATCTGGGCAGCTTCACCTGGAGGCTACAGCCTCACTCCCCAGGGACCCACACAGGTCCATCCTCTGCAGATCACTGAGGGGAGGGATTGAACGAAGGGGGAGGTGGGCACTCTGGCAGTGAAGATGGGAATCAGAAGGTGGAAGTCAGAGAGTGGGCAGCTGGGAAAAATTCTGGACACCTAGCTGATGAGCGTGGAGATAAAATGAGGGTGCTGAGTCAAAATGAAATCATGTTGTTAATGAAATTAGGAATAATAGGAGAAGCATGTTTGGATGGAATGATGAGACTGAGCATGCTGAACTTGACCTTCACAAGGTCAATTAAGTAGCTGTTCAAGTTTGAATCCAGAGATTGCCTAGCTAGGTCAGAGTTAGTGTGATGGGAGTGAGCACTTGACTCAGGCACAAAATTTAAGGGAGATGGGGGGAGCGGGGGGAATCAGTAATTAAGGTCAATAATATTTTAATGCAGTATGTTCTAAAATATCAAAATTAATGCCAAAATGATAAACCAAATACCAAAAGTTCAAGTAAAGGAAGATCAGTATTTCCCTTAAGGCCTCAGCTTTTAGCATGGTCCTGTGAAGCAGTGTTAGCAGTACTGCCTTTACTTAAAGTTTGGTATTTTTATCATGATTTTTGACATTAATTTAAAAATTTTAAAATACTACCTCAAAGTAGTATTGATCTTGATTACTAAACTTTTTTTTGGTACATTCTAGGCATTTGCCTCAGACCTGGTCTACGTGAAAGGGAATTTCACTTACCTATACCAAAGTTTTCTTTTTATTTCTTCATTAAAAGGAAAGGAATTATCACAAAAACTGAAATTGAACTAAACTAATAACTCTGTCTTAAATCCAGAGCTTCAGTTCTCATAATTTTTTTTTCCCTAGAGAAAACAAGAAAAAAAAAATGATTTCCACTTTACAGATAAGGAAATCAAGTCATACGATGAATGACTCAGAACAAAATTTAAACTTCTTGGTGTTGCATTAGACACTCTAGATCAGAAGCCTCTCTCTAGGAACAAGCTGGAAGAAAGTAAAAATATCACCTATACTTACGTGAACAAACCTTGACCAAATAATTTGGATTGAAAGAGTAAGTTTTTGCAAGCAGCATGTGCTTTTGCATTAGACACAGCTTGTCTTCCTCTTTGGCCACTCACCAGCTGAGTGACCTCTGACAAGTTCCAAAGTAGGGGTGTCGAACTCAATCAGAGAAGGGGCCAAAATCTAAAATCCAGCCTAAATCGCAGGTCGAATGGTTTACTGAACAGTCATAAACTGACAATGTCATAAACTGACAGCGGAGTGCAGTGATGACAGCGCGGTGCGGGCCACATTGCAAGGCCTGGCGGGCTGGATTTGGCCCGCGGGCCTTGTGTTTGACACATGTGTTCCAAAGCCTCAGTTTCCTCATCTGTAAAATGAGCCTGACACACCTACCTTTCATTGTCTGGATTAGGAGGGAAAATAATGTAGCTAGTGATATTTATCATCCCGGATCTTGACCTATAACACAGTGTTTCCCAACCTTCTCTCATGATGAGAATCACCTGGTGGAGTTGTTAAAACACAGATTCCTGAATCCCAACTAAGAAGTGCTAAACTAGAATTTTTGAGAACATATAGATAAAATTGCATACCTAACTTAGTGCTCTGTATATAACATCTGTGTTAGAGCACTAGTTAAGTATACAATTTTACCTATATGTTCCCAAAAATTCTAGTTTAGCACTTCTTAGTTGGGATTCAGGAATCTGTGTTTTAACAACTCCACCAGGTGATTCTCATCATGAGAGAAGGTTGGGAAACACTGCTATAACAGATAACACACACAACACAGGAAAATTCCAGATTTTATTTTTAAAGTGGCAGGTGAAATAGAGGTAAATATTATTATACATCTTGCACTTTTTTTTTTTTTTTTACTGTGGTCATATAATATCTATTAAAAACCACTAAGGAAATAAGTGAAGTATACATTGTTAGTGACTTTCAGAGTCTTGCAATTTGGGAAATGATGACAGGAAATGTACATGCATAAAAATCATCTTTCTTACTCTTCACATGGCCAGCAATTTGCTTTTTTAATAACAGTAAGTAAACTCCTTTGCCATTTCAGTTAGATGATTGCAAAATACATAGTAAAGTTCCATCTGTATTTTGCGGTGCTTCGCCTGTGCTGAAGAAGCAAAAATCGGGGGAAAAGGAGAACATTTTTGAAGCCAGATAACAGGTAAGGGGCAAGTCAGACCAAGCACAATGTCACAGCCGCACACAGCCCGCCTGAGAGCACCCCAGGAGCGCAGTACCTCTTCTTTTCAGCAACTGTCTTGACCAAAGGAGGCAGAGAGCTTAACCGCAGCTCCTGAATCCCAGGGGGATTACAGAGTCTGTCCCTGGGGTAAGACCCCCAGCCTTCCAGGTTTTCATCCCGCCCAAAGCTGGTTTTCAAGGCACATTCCAACTGGAAAGATCAGGACAGAGCAACTTCAGCCATCAAGAATGGAGCGAGTGGCCAAAACCTGTTTGGCTCAATGGATAGAGCGTCGGCCTGTCCCGGGTTCGATTCCGGGCAAGGGCATGTACCTTGGTTGTGGGCAGATCCCCAGTAGGGGGTGTGCAGGAAGCAGCTGATCAATGATTCTCTTTCATCGATGTTCCTAACTCTCTATCCCTCTCTCTTCATTTCTGTAAAAAAATTTAAAAAAAAAAAAAAAAAAAAAAAAGAATGGATCGAGTGACCAAGGAAACGAGGGCGTCGATTATAAGGATGATTGTTACCTGGACAGCCACTCTTTCCAAAAAGATGCGCCATCTAGTTTTATCGTTAATCTCCTCCATGTGTTGCCTGGCTCAGAGGAGGCATTTCTGTAACTTCCCTTTGGATTTCAAAATTCCTGAGACTCCCCTTTCCCTCCTGCCTGAGACTCCCCTTTCCCTCCTGCCCTGGGAAGTCCTTGGAGCTCAGGAGAAGGCTCCTGGGAGGAGATCCTCTCCTGGGGAGCCACCGCCGCCCCGGACACTTAGCCCCTCCCGCTTCGGGCCCCGCCTCCCCGCAGGGCGAACCCTATAAAGTCGGGGTGAACTGGGTCCCTCCAGCCGCTCCCGGTTCAGCCCAACTTCAAGGTCAGCAGGTCCCCCGGGGACACCCTCTCCGGAGAGCACGCGCCAGCCATGGCCCAGGAGCTGTACCACCCGGAGTTCGCCCGGGCGGGCAAGAAGGCGGGGCTGCAGGTCTGGAGGATCGAGAAGCTGGAGCTGGTGCCGGTGCCCCGGAGCGCCTACGGCGACTTCTACGTGGGGGACGCGTACCTGGTGCTGCACACGAGCAAGGCGTGCCGGGGCTTCACCTACCGCCTGCACTTCTGGCTGGGTAAGGTCCGGCCCCGGAGGGCGAGCCCGCGCGGAGCTGAGATTCCCCGCTGCGGGGAGGGAGGGTGCAAACGGCACGACCTGGGCACCTGGCTTCAGTTGCGTCCCCCGCGGGGCCGCGCCTTTGGGCTCAGCTGCAGACCCTGGGCTCAGCCAAGTGGGGAGCACCCTTATCCCACTGACTTTGACCTTTGCCGGGTCCATCTCCCGGGTCTGAGGCTGGTTGCTCTGGTTCCGCCCTCTTCCACCTTCCAGCTAAGCCAGGGAGCCGCTGCTGGGCACACCCACCTGGGCGCTGGCCAAGCCCGCTCACCTGCGGACAAGTTCAGTCCTGGTTTCCCTCCTGGGAGGAGACTAAGTCAGACAACTCTGTGGGCATCCCCCGCAGCTGGAGAGGTCTTACGTTGTTTGTTTATTTGTTAATCCCCCCCCCCCCCCCCCCGTCCCCTTGCGTATTTCTTTACTAATTGCTGTGATTCATTCAAGTCTGGCTGCTTCAAGTCAGGATCCTCACCTCCACCGCGCGGCTGGCAGAGTGCTGCTAACATTCCTGTGTATGGTGCTGGCCAACTTGGATAGCAGCAGGAAACAAATAATGCAACAACTAAAGCAGATATTGTCCTGCACATAAATCGCTTCATATGGCCTATTTATGTATTTACAGGAGCTTCTTTATAATGATTATTTTAAAATGTATCTTTTATCCACGTGAGCAAGGACACTCTGGCACAAATCGGCTCCTTCGGCCGTAATTATTTTGGGCTGCACTCAGGCCAGACGCTCAGGACACTGGGCCTTGTGTGTTCTACTTTTCCACCTTCTACTTTTACTCGTAAACATCCTGAATGTCCTGCCTCTCCCCGTGAGCTGCTGCGCCAGTGGGCACACCCCATCTGCTAGTAACAACGTGCCGATTATGAGCCTCACTGGCTCCTTTCAAAACTAGCTTGCCCCCCGGGGACTTGTGTTTCTTATTTTTAGTTTTATTCCTGAGCTTCTGGGAAAACCACACACACATACACTTTCTGAAACTCTGAGAGCCATTATTTTTGCTTCTAACATTTGAAAGTTTTAAGAAAGACAATGGTAGAAAGCATTGAGAAGTGATGTTCCCAATGTTTGTCACCATGTGGAGCGGATACACAGACGTCTATGGGAGAAAGGACTGCTTCAATGATAGCACTTGATAGTAAAATGCGGTGCTTGCTTCAGGATGCTGACGCTGGGTCCCAAACTCATTTTGATTCCCCATTGTAATGTTACTGTTCCTCATAGCCAGTCGTCTATTTTATGTTTTGTACAAAAACAAACAAACAAAAAAAAACAGCAGCACTGAAACCCTAATATATAAATAACCACGTTCATGAGTGAATAATGCTGATAGAAGAATAATGTCCTCACCTTGGTCTTTCTATCCAGAAGTTGTATTTGGGATGAATAAAAGTGAAATGTTACATTTGCCACATTGGTGAACTGAAACGTGAAAGAACTTCATTTCTTGCTATAAATAACAGTTAACTTTAACTTTGTTAGAAGGTTGCAAGAGCTCTTTGAGTAGTTTTTTTTTTTTTTAATTCTATAGGTTCCTTCTTATCCATATAAGGTTTTCAAGTACTGTATCTTCTAAGGTTTACACAGAATCACTATTAATTATTAACAATTAATTATCCACTTAGTGTTCACTAGAAACATTTTTATGATCTTAAATATCTGCTGAAACTGAAGTTAATAGTGTGTTAATTGATAAGTTAATTTCTTCAGTAATTATTTATTTATGGTGCCCAGCATTACATAAGACATTTTTGCATATGAATTATTTTTGAAACTTCCCTGAAAATTTATCATCTCAAAGATGCAATAAGACAAAACATGATATAAGTCAGGTAACATGTGGTAGGCACTATGAAAGACATACTGAGTGTCTGTGGTGAGGGGGAAGCAAAAAAGCCTTTGCAGAAAATGAGGGTAACTAGGAGGGATCTTGTGTCAAGAGAAGATCATGGGGAACATGGAAAAGTTTAGAGTAAAAGAGCCGTCAGGCCTTTAAATGGATTTGTTCATCAGCTCTTCCTGCTTCAGTTCTCTAAAGCAGGCTGGATTTCATCCGGAATATTTCTCTCTAAAACCTAAATTGGGATGAATTCAGAGGATTAATAAAACAGATTGAGAGTAAGTTTGGAAAGGAAGCACTGAAAGCTCAAGAAGAGAGCAAGTTTGACTAAAGGAAATCAGTTGGAAGGCAGGTGAGAGTGCGATTAAAATCAGACTGGAGGGAGAAAAGGTGCACAGGGTAGAAATGAAGGAACAAGCCAGGTAAGAGGGGAAAAGGGAGAAGGGAGAAGTGGGACATCCAATAGGAGAATGGAGTCATCTTGCCTGGTCTCTCCCACAGTGTCTTTCTGTAACACCCTTGCCTGTCTCGGATTATTTCATTTTTTATTTTTGCTTACAAAGTGTAAGAATCTGTGTGTATGACTGAAAGTGTTGCATTGGTCCTTCCTACGCATTTCAGCGTTGTACCTAGTGGTTTAAATGCACCACCTTCTGCTTCTGGTCACTTACAGCATCATGTCTATGAACAGGGCTAGATGATCAAGCTCCTATCTGTCACATCCAGATCTATGCTACCAACACCCACCCCCACCATTTCTCCTTGCCAGTTTTAAACTTTACGTAAATATAGAGCAATGAACATTTGTGGTATACTTAGTCTGCGCTATGCTCTATGTGCTATGCATATCAAACTCAAAGGCTAACATGGGCCAAATAAACAAGGTTTAAGTTTATGTGGGCCACCAAAAAACAAAAGCTTCAATTTTCATAGAAACATAGGTTTATTTCCATAGAGACATGCTGAATGCAAAAAGCTGAAATAAATGAGTAAATGTTAACATAAAATAATAGAACATGTTAATAGAAATTAATATTTTTTTCTTGAACATTAACTTACCAGACACTGAATCACTGCACAAATTAATAAGCGTAAGGCAAATAAACCTATTTTCCTTGTTCTCCCAAAGCGAAATATTTCCTGTATCACACACCAAACAAGTCAGTACGAGACTAATGACATGGCATTCGGCTGCTAAAATATTCGCTGCTGGTATTAATGGAGAGAAATTGTGTGTCTGCGCATAAGGGAAATGAATGAATGCAACACGATTAGAGTCATCAGTCATCAGCGAACGTTGTAGTTCATTATTAATAATTATATATAACAGGATATTGTAAAAATTTAAGTAACAAAATTTTTATTAAAACGTTTCTTGCATACAGTTAATATTGGCTGGGCCACAAAAATGTTGGTTGTGGGCTGTGAGGTTGACATGCTTGCTCTATGCAAAACACTGAGGATCCAAAGAAGTGGATTGCAATATACAAACTACAATACAAGTAACTTACTTACATAAGAGCCAGCAAGGATGTGAGAGACTGGATCTTTGTCTATTGCTTGGGG
This sequence comes from Pipistrellus hanaki, assembly GCF_964339955.1. Classification (NCBI taxonomy): domain Eukaryota; kingdom Metazoa; phylum Chordata; class Mammalia; order Chiroptera; family Vespertilionidae; genus Pipistrellus; species Pipistrellus hanaki. Next base: position 34,993,418 of record NC_140512.1, read on the forward strand.
GAAGGTAATAAGTGAGGGATACTATGCAACTACCATATGACCCAGCATTTGCTGCATGAATGTAAGTTAAGTTTATATTCATGTAGAAACCTATATATGAATGTCCATAGCAACTTTATTTAACTAGACAAAAAACTTGAATCAGCTCCACTATACTTCAACAGGTGCCTGGATAAAAAAAAAATTGTGGCACATCAATAATTAAAGATATTCCTCAGTGATAAAAAGGAACAAACTTTTGATACACATAGCAACTCCGATAAAGCTCAGGCAATTATTCCGAGTAAGAGGAAAAAAAGCCAAAATGTTACATACTAATAGTGTATAATTTTATTTATATACCACTTTCTTTTCTGACGCTGTTTAGCTCTGGCCTATGATGTGCATATTCCTTATAAATATTAACATATTGACATGTGAGATGCCTAAAGATGAACGCTAATAAAGGCTAAAATAATTGCAAAATATTTTAGGAGCCTGATTTTTTTTTTTTTTATCAAATGAGTCTGAATCCTATTAGAATATATGGATATGTCTTCCTGAGCATATTCAGACTGTGGTGTTTTGTTTTTTAATTTAAAAAAGAATTGGAAAGCAGAAACAAAACATTCTTTTATTTATTAACAACATAATATTTTAAAAATATTGTTCTATTGAAGATGATTTGTTGTATTGATATTTTATTCAAAGAAAATTTCCGAGTTGTTTTTTTTTTTTCATCAGAAACTCTGCCATAATCCTTTCCCTTGCTTGGTAAGTGAGGTGCTATCATTTGCCATTTCAGGAAGGGAGTGTTCTCAGGATGAAAGCACAGCAGCTGCCATCTTTACTGTGCAGATGGATGACTATTTGGGTGGCAAACCAGTGCAGAATAGAGAACTTCAAGGCTATGAGTCTACTGACTTTGTTGGTTATTTCAAAGGTGGTCTGAAATATAAGGTAAGCTGCTCTTCAAACAGTTTCTGTAAATGACGCCCTTTCTCTTTCTATTCATGCACACCTCTTGCCTTCATAGAATGAAAGTACACTGAGGGCAGACTTTTATGTTTTATTTTTGTTTTAATCTATTTTGTTCACTGATAGATCACCAGTACCTGATGAATACATAGTAAGTGCTCAATAAATGTTTTTGGGATGTATTGGGCAGTATGTTCACTACTCTGATTTGATTTTACTTAGTAGATTGATTTTTCATAAAGTTAAGAGTTTTCAGCTATGTTATCACAAGGAATTATTGAAATGAAAATTACTTTAATAAATAAGTATTGGTAAATTGGGTATTAACAGTTTTTGTTTTTGATATTCTGAAGCATCTCTGAATTTGCTGCAAATAACCTAGTGATCTGGGAATTTCAGTTGCTAGAATATCTTATAGTATAACAATTATAACTTAATACAAAAAAGTATACACACATTTCCTACATAGTGTGGTTTGACCTTGGAAATGAAATAAATGAAACCATTGAGTTGAACATGTGTGGTTTCAATCCACAAATTCAAATGCATACACTGACACATACACACATGTACACACAGTTTATGCATGTGGGCCTGAAAATCATCAAATGGTTCTATTTTTTTTAAAAAAACAAACAATAAAACCTGTTAAGTTTGTCTGTCTCTATAAGGCCATTTTCAGTAAAAGATAGCTTTTGGGGGGAAATCTCCCAATGACCTTTCTTTGTAGACTGGCCATCCTTCACCACCACCCCCACCCCCCCCAGCCCTAGGATTGTTCAAACAAAGTGTGAGTATACCGTCCCTAGACAAACGTTTTAGAAACAGCCCTTTTCAAAATCAAGCATGCTCCAATAGGGGTTCTACAGATCTCTCAACTCCTCTCAAGCATATTAACTTCATGAAGACCTAGACCTCAGAGATAAACTAGGATCCTGAATATATACTAAACATACCTACTCTGATGCCAAGGTTTCTTTCTGCTCTTATCTAATCAGAGACTTTGTTAAATATTTTGTGATGTCAGTTAGATCAGGACAAACACAAGTTCCCATATCTCTCTTGAAATCATTTTTCTACCCTAGGGTATCAGCCACCCTAAACATGGAACTATTACCTCTTATTTTATTTAATTCACATGAATTCCTAGCTTATATCAAATTATCCTGAAACCTTTCCTTATGTGAGTGAACTCAACATTTTGAAAAAGCTGTTTCTTATATTTACTAAAAGCATGCTGTGCCATTAAACTGGTCATGAGCACATTTCTGCCATATATTACTGGTCTGTCTCAGGGCAAGTATGTAAGCTTTCTGGGCTCAGTTTTCTCATATGTGCAATGGGAATAACAACAGCTTTCACTGTAAGTGTTGTGAGGATTTAGGATTTAATTCATAATACAATACCTATTGTATATGGTACATACACAATCAGTAGGAACTTACCTTATTAGTAATTTTTTCTGGCTATTTGTAGGACTTCTAAAGTCAAACTTCTGGATACATATTTAAAAGTGGACATGATAAAAGTAACTTTACAGTTATTGGATACTTATATTCTAATTGCCAGCATTAAAATCACTGCAAATCAGCATTTTATTAGAAAGAGGGTATTTGCAAATGGAGGTCAAATGTATCAGCAAAGAGAAATTAGTTCACTGTCTTATCAGAAGTGACACTGAGCAGATGATGTGTTGCAGTTGTAACAATATCTGATAGGAAATGTAGAAGCAGAGATAATTTACTACCCAGAATAGCAAAGACTGTTATGCTATACTTAATTTTCATGAATATTATCTCGTTTAATTTAAATAACAGCCCTGTGGTGCAGTTCTATCATTATCACACTATTACAATATGTAAATGGAAGCCTAGAGAGACTATGTACTTGCCAAGGTCTAATAGCTAGTATGTGAGTGGGTGACCATTTGACTCCATTGCCCAAGCTGGTAGTCATACTGGGATGCTCTCAACATTCAGCTAGAAAATATGAGGACCATCTTTTCTTGTCATTGCATTGACTTGAGGTTTTTCCTCTGGGAGGCGTTTTATGGTGTTGGAAGGGGTTATCGAAGACTATTACCACCACTCCCTCCCATTAAATCTCCCATAAATCACGCCTTTCCCAAGAAGACCCAGCCCTTAGCCATAATTGTGAATAGCAACCATCTGACATCTGTCAGCCAGGAAAAGTGTATTTATGGCACCACAGATATAGAGGACTTTGTTGAATGAAAACATCCACTTGTTTTCATTCTGTAGAATTGGTAGAAGGAGGCAGGGAATTTATAGTGTTTATTTAAACAATATTCACAGAACTACTTGCTGTCTGATACAGACATATCTAAAACTTAGTTTTTCTCTTGTGCATTTTTGACATTAAATAGTAGAGATAAAACTAGTTTTAAAATACTGTTAAATGTTCATAGGCTATATATCATTGTGATGATTCATCAGATGACATTAGCCTAAATGTTGTTATATGAATCCTCAGTCTAATCTATATATTTTTATGTTTATCTTTATTTTGAAAGTATTATAGATGTCTCCTTTCCTGGCCCCCCAGTAAACCACCCCCCTCCCCATCCATCTGTACTTGAGACCTCTGACTCTCCTCCAACCTCCTGTAGCTTTTTTTCCTTGAAATCCTTATCTACCTTCTCACTCCATGACTTGGAAATAATTAGTTTCCAAAGGACAAGAGCTACAGCTCCTCCTCCTCCTCCTCCTCCTCCTCCTCCTCCTCCTCCTCCTCCTCCTCCTCCTCCTCCTCTTCTTCTTCTTCTTCTTCTTCTTCTTCTTCTTCTTCTTCTTCTTCTTCTTCTTCTTCTTCTTTGCCTTCCTGTAGCAGGTTTTATACTTTGAAGTTTCTCATAAAATATTTGCAATGTTGATATAGAAAGGACAGAGCCTAACTTAAAAAAGAAAAAATTGTTGATTTGCTAAGGAATTCTCTTCTTCCTATTTAATTTTTCACATGCTCCGAGGTGGCTGTTTTCTCTTGGCGTGGTAGGCTGTTTTGGCACAAGCACCTGTGGTTTCACACATGACTGTGTCTAGTTCGAAGCCTCATCTGTTTTGTTTTCTTTTCTGCCCCCTCCCACTGATCAGGCTGGCGGTGTGGCATCTGGACTAAATCACGTTCTCACCAACGACCTGACCGCCCAGAGGCTCCTGCACGTGAAGGGTCGGAGAGTGGTCAGGGCCACGGAAGTTCCCCTGAGCTGGCACAGTTTCAACCAGGGTGACTGCTTCATCATTGACCTTGGCACTGTAAGTTTTATATTCACCTGTTGACATCAAAAGTAAATTGCCTTCAGATCAAAGCCGATGTACATGTCACGAAACATAATCACTTTTTCTGCACCCTGAAAAGAGGTCATGTTTCTGTGAGATGCAAGGGTATCGTGTGAGTAACTGGCTAGTATTTACATGACACAAAGTGGGACTTCAGAGTTTTTATTTTCTTTGATAGGTTTAGAATGACATAGTGATTTAGTTCTTCCTACCATAGAACAGAAATGAATAATTTTTAAATATATTTTCCCTTCTCTTTGAACAGAACTTCCTCTAATTATTTTTGTCCTTAATTGTTTATAGGAAAACATTGCTTGAGGGGAAAAGTGATTCCCCCAGAGACCAAAGGTTCTAAAGTTTTAAATAGACACAGCATGAGTGTAAGCAGTGTGCCTGAAGAGTTTTGGGCAAAGTCCCTTAAATACACACACATGCACCATACTACTTCACACTTAAAAAAAAAAAATATATATATATATATATATATATATATATATATATATATATATAATATATATATAATATATATATAGTGATTTCAGAGAGGAAGGGAGAGGGATGAGAGAGAATCACTGATTGATTGCCTCCTGCACGCCCCACACTGGGGAACTTAGCCCAGGGCTTGTGCTCTGACTGGGAATCCAACCATGACCTCCTGGTTTATAGGTCGACCCTCAGCTATTAAACCACACTGGCCGGGCTACTTCACACTTTTTAATTATCTCAGGATTATTAGAAGAACAGACATAGGTACAAATATCAAGTATCGTCTTATTTACTCTTTGACCTTGAGCAAGTCATTAATCTATCTGAGCCTTAACTTCCTTATTTATATTTTCATCTTGACTCTGATTTTCAATGTCATTTTTAACCTTAGTTGGCTATGATTCAGTCTCATCTGACACACAGTCACATCTGGAAATGGCAGTTATTATCCCAGTTTCACAAGAAGAAAATCAGCCTTGGAGGGTGTGACAAAGTCACTTGGAATGATACAGGATTGAGTGGTGACCTGGAATAGTATCTGTTTTTTTTGTTTGTTTATTTTATTCCTAGTGCACATCCTTTTCACTACACCAAGTGAACTTGGTAGTATATAAAATGGTATGGCTCTATAAAGTAGTATCTTGTGCCTTGGCGGGTTTGAATCAGTGAATAGAGCATTGGTCCATGAACCAAAGAGTCCCAAGTTTGATTTTGGATATACCTCAGTGCAGGCTTGATCCCCAGGGTGCATGTGGGAGGCAACCAATTGGTGTGTCTCTCCCACATCAATGTTTCTCTCTCTCTCTCAGTCTCCTTCTGCCTTTCCTTCTCTTAAAAAAAATTTTTTTAACAGTTTCAGAATCTACTGAATTCAGAATTGAATATGTTTATTCTGGCTTAGAATTAACTGAAAGTAGTTCTATTGGTGAAATCATTCATTTTGTTAAACATGTATGAATTGACTTTCCACAATGGGCTAATAGATGGGTTTGGTTGTAGATTGGCATTCTAATAACATATACTCTCTTCCCCCAAGTCAGGCCTGCCCCTAGGAGTCTGACCCACAAATTCAGGCTCATAAAAAAGGGACAAAGTCTCTAATATAAAGTTCAAGGCACTTCATCTGTTTAATAGTAAACCATCTTTATTTTATATAGTTAATTATCCTTAATAACTTTGGGGTTGCCACCTACCCTCATTCCTGGAATTAATTTGTTGCAGAGATACTTGAGTTTGATTATCCCTTCTGTGTGGAAGAGATATTTATACTCTATCACACCCTAAAGGGATACCCCAGTAGGAATTGAGCTCTGGATCCCTAAGTACATTGGAAAAAATACCTACAAGATCTATGTTTATGTTAACTAACTTTTAATCAGTTGGTATGTGGCCAAAAATTACTAAATGGTAATAAGATCTTGGAGTTGCCTTAGTGACTTTATTTTGGGTGTGTCAGAGTAAACAAAAAAGGTATGGAGTCACATCTTTCTCTACCATAATGTTATAACTTGAGTTAATTATTTTGTGACCACTTTCTGCATTGACAACACAAAAAGAAACCAGTATAATTTCTTCACATTTGTTTGGTTACCCAGGTGTGACCAACAAAAGCAAACTGGCCAACACTAAGGTTATGATATAACCTAAATCCTGTATCTTGACTCAGTTTGAGGGAATTTGTTTTTTTAATAAATAATCACTATTATTAATATGATATGCCATATACCTTTAAGACATTTACTATGTTAGGATTTCAGACTATAGTAAATACCCTCTAGACATGACAATGTAACCTATTCAACCTAAAGCATGATATTTAAAAATTATCCATTTACTTTGAAAATTAATGCCGTGGCCGGTTTGGTTCAATGGATAGAGTGTCGGCCTGCAGACTGAAGGGTGCCAGGTTTGATTCTGGTCAAGGGCACATTACCTGGATTGCGGGCTTGATCCCCAGTAGGGGGCGTGCAGGAGGCAGCCAATTAATTCTCTCCATCATTGTTTCTATTTCTCTCCCTCTCCCTTTCTCTATGAAATCAATAAAAATATATTAAAATGCATTATTTTTTAAAAAGGGAAATTGTCAACATTTTAGAGGATGTTTTCGATAAGTTGTCTTATATTTAGTGTGTTTTCAGAAAATAGTATGGGACATGGTTAGATCTCACCAATTTGGAATTTACTGGATCTTCGGAAAATGCTTTGAACCATGTATTTTTATGTTGGTGAATGTATATATCATTATTTTCTCACTATTGTTAAAGATATGGGGTATTGGTAGACATTAAATAATAAAATCACATGTAAGTATATTGCGACAAAACACCCATAACTATAGCATGTAAGTGAATAATAACGAAAAAGACCATATTCTCAAAGTTTGGCATCTGGAGTGAACTCCTAGCCAGGAATGGAGAATTTAGTTCCACAGAGCGATGAGTTCCGTTTCCTTGTTCACTTGTTTGGTCAGGTGTGTAACTTTGCCCTACTCCCCATGCTATTTATACTCTATCACCCCCTCATTGTTTCGTCATGCTGCTCTGGAAAAGCAGGCAACACTTCCTCATTCACCAGCAGGTCTTCAACCCACATTTCTGGACTTTCCCTCCCATTCTTTCTTTGAAACTGTTCTTCCTGCAATTTATCCTTCTGATAAATCCCGTGGGCATTTTGATCATTATCCACTTGCAGGAACTAACACACTTCATTACTCCCTTCTGCACCAACCTCACTCTTCCCACCTTCCCCTCCCTTTAAGCCACTCTGTTCTCATTCTTCTGGATGTGGTCTGCCTACCCCCTCACGTTGTTTTGCTCTGGCCTGATCTCTATGTCAGTATTTCTAACTGCCTCCCCAATGTGTTAGCTTGTGTGCATCATGAGAACCTCAAACATGACTCATCTAACCATGGAAATCATCAACTTCACTCTCATTCCCAAACCACTTCTCCTTGTTGTCCTTGTCTTGTGAATAGTGCCACCTCTCGTTCACACCCTCAACCCCCAAATCCAGGAGTTACCCTGACGACTTCTCCCAAATGCTGCGCGTGCGGTCAACCACTATGCCTGGTCCGTGCCGCCTCCTCGCCGTTTCCTCAGTCCTTCCTGTCCACTTTCTCACCACGATACCTGCGCATGGCACTCTCCCTCACATTGGCATGCTTTTGTGCACATTGTTCCTTTGCCTAGAATACTCTCCTTGTCAGCATCACCTTTCTCCAGCAAGCATCAAATATCCTCTCATCTTAACTTTCCAATTCAGATATTGCCTTCTTTATGTGTTCCCTGACCTCTGCCTCTCTCTTCTCCTTCCACTGTCCCATGTCACACCCCCATAGAGTTCTTCGGCACACCTTATCTGAACTTTCCTACCCCTCAGGGCCTTGCCTGTAGTACTTTCCACATCGCCTGTCCATTCACTTATTAACCTCATTTACTCACTTTGTTTCTAGTATTTGGCCCAGAACTTAAAACCACTCAGCAAGTGTTTCAACAGATGGATAGCTGTCCGACATAAAGCATACAATCTCATGCAGTCCTCTGTACAAGGGTGTAATTGTTTTCATTTATAACTCAACCTGACTATATTGCCAAGCTTCAAATTCCAAGGGTAAAACAATCTTGTCTTATTAAGGTGAAGTTTGTTTACTATTAAAGCAATGCAGACTTATCCCACCCATCTCCTTCCTACCCCTAAGGCTCGAATGCACGTGCAGTAGGATGATTTGGGCATGGGGGTTGGGTTGAGAATGGAAGTGTGAGTCTGGTTTGCAGTCTTCAGGCCTCACTCCTCTCTGAACTTCCACTGTGGCCTCCCCATCTCATTCATTCCTGAGCTCTGGGCTTTGGCCGCTGTCCCAAGACATTTGTTGGAAAATATCCGTGGCCTCACTTTGGTCTTCTGATCTGCCCACAAGATCCCTGCTGATTCTGTCAGCACCTCCCTCCTGCCTCCCACTCCAGCCCAGAAACCCTCCCTTGCTTTTCCCTTGCCACACTGGACTTGGGGGGACACTTGTACCACCCTGCTTTTCCCATGCCACACAGGAATTGTGGGAACACTGTAGCCACATGGCCTTTCCCATGCCACACTGGGCTTTTGTGGGGACACTGGTAGCCACATTGCTCCAACTGCCTAGACACTGCCCACCGTCATTTCTGTGTGTGTGTGTGTGTGTGTGTGTGTGTGTTTTAATATATTTTATTGCTTTTACACAGAGAGGAATTGAGAGGGATGGAGAGTTAGAAACGTCGATGAGAGAGATTCATCGACCTGCTGCCTCTTGCACACCCCGTACTGGGGATGTGCCCGCAACCAAGGTACGTGCCCTTGACCAGAATCGAACCCGGGACCTTTCAGTCCGCAGACCGACGCTCTATCCACTGAGCCAAACCAGTTTCGGAGTCATTTCTGTTTTTATGCTCAGGATCATGGATGACTATATGACTAATATGCTGATGGGAAAGTATACCAAGCTCTTTTCAAAGATTCACTGCACCTGATCAGATTCTCCAATTATCTTTTAATCTCCTACTGTTCTATTCTTGGGCCTGACAAACTAGTTTACACCATTCCATGGTTTCTACTCTAGGCCCTAAGGCTAAGACTAGTTCTTGATTTGCAAAACTAGCTATCTAGACTGAAAACTCACTCTTCCCCCAAAATCTTTAACAAAATCAAGGTTCTTTTCAATTAAAACAATGTTGGCTTTCAGGCTTTAGTCTCTGCTATGACTTAAAAATGCTAATTTTAAAACTAAAAAACACGAAGCAAAATCTTCTTTGTTCTGGATAAATTTGTGGGATCCCTTAACACGACCCGCGTGGTTCAGGGCCCACTCAGGGTCCGGTTTCTGGAGAAGGCCACACACTAAAATGAAGAGAGAGACTGGAAAAGAGTTAATTTGGGAAAATGGGGGCCAGGCAGGAAGTCCACCTCTAGTGGGAAGACTAACTGCTCCCTGGCCTTTTACCACTCCTTTTATTGAGATTCTGAAATGAAGACATCTCTTAGGCGGGAAGTTCCAACAGCAGAAAATCAATTTACATTTACATATGATTAACAAATTAAAGTTGCCTCAGGCACCACTATCTCAGCTAGACAATGAGTTAATGGCTCTGACCCTTCAGAGCCATCAAGGTTGGCAAGCTCTTTTTACATTTTATCTCCAGTGACAATGTTAGGTTTTGGTTCCTGGCATAAATTCATCCTTACCTCAAAGTAATGCATTCCACTAGATTTGTGAGGGGAGAGCCTTGAGGCAACAAGAAAAGATAAACCTAATATTAAATCTGTAAAATTTATGGTCAGTGAAAGTAGGGATCAATGGCATTTGCTGTGTGCTTAGTATATGCTGGGTGTGAGGATAAGGTTGAAGGCTCAGGTAGCCTTTGAGAGCCATAGGTGCTGTCAAATGGTGAGAGGTCACAGACACATACACAAGTTAGAGTATTAGCATCATTTGGAAGAGGTTTTTTAAAAAAATCTATACCTGTCATTTGATCTTTAGGATTCTGATTTTAAAGTTTTGGGGTGAGACTTTGGTATAAGTACTTATTAAGCCCCACTTTGATATGGGAAATGTCTGAAGTTGCTAGAACATTAAGGGATTATATAATTGGCGAACCAATGAGTCAATTAAACATAGTTATGTCAACTTATGTGGCTGGCAGAATTGGTTTTTGATAACCTGATGATAAACTTCTTTGGTGTGTTAAATACTTGGATTTGTAGAGAGAACATGATTTCATCTATTCTCACTGTCACTATAAAAAGAACCCTCCAAAGTTGTCCCTGGTCCCAGTAGGTGCCATTGTTACAGAGAACCGGAATAATCAAACAATGCCGGAAAGTTTGGAGTCACACTTTATTACACGTGGGTCCAGATAAAAATGTCTCTCAAACTCTGGGCCCCAACATGGAGGAATTTTCCCTAATTATATGTTTTTACCTTCCTTGTCTCCCAAATATGGGGTGTTTCTGGCCCCCTTTGTAAGTTCTTAAAGAGCCCCTATGTGCTGGGGCCTTGAGACCTCAACCAAAGGTTTGGCCTGGTGCCAGCACTGATAATTTCATCTGGGGAAGGTTTAATGGCCTCTCTGAAGTGGGAGTAGTCTTATTTTCCTTATTATTTAAGTAAGCAAGCATTTACCGAAACCAAATAGCAGGGTTACATTTTCATACAACAGTTTTTATATGAGATGGATGCTTCACCATCACTATCAGCAACTAAACTGGAGTTGTCCAAATCATTTCCCCCTTTCCCTGGCCTCCAGTACATGTCCAAACGGTATGGTTGACCAGTTCTGCAAGGTTTAGCCTACTAAATATCCCTGGATTCTTCTCTTCTCTCCATCACCACTACTCTGCCCTGATTCACGTACAGTTCATTCCCTTCTAAGTCTTTTGGATCTTAGAAGGTAAATAGTTGCCTCTGAAACCATGCTTGCATTACATTTTCTCAGGTCTAGTATGCTTAAATAAGGTTTATGAAAGAGGTATTTCTTCTAAATCCTAGCCAAATCCTATAAATAAAACAATTGAGGTTATAATAAAAGCATTTTTGTAATAATACAGATCCACCTATCTCATCAATTTAGACAGTTTTTAGCTCTATGCAGAATTTTTTTTCTTTTTGCAGCCCACTCCTGGAATTATAAAAAGAAAATTCTTCAAGCATGGTGCCAGTTGAGTACAAAGCTTCCTTGTGCACAGTGGTGAAGTAGTCTTAACCAACCACCTCTAAATAGAGTAGTGTTGAGCAGTACGGTTTATTAATAGTACTACACATGTGTTTCAGCACAGTGGAGCTCTGTTAAAATGAAATGTAATAAACACATTATCCACACATAGTGGAATATAAATTACCGAGTTGCTAAAATTCTGTTTAAGATTTTAAAGCACATTTATAGGTGTAGCTGCCATGATCGAATGAACTATATTTGCATAAAAATTAATTAGCATTGTATGAAAAGGGTGTTTT